>NC_051086.1:28419059-28743886 GCF_004664715.2 Peromyscus leucopus | reverse complement strand
GGCTCCATTTCTTCTCAGGCTCTCAGCAAACGGTATTTGGACATGTAGACACTATGAAGACTGCATAGTGTACTCTTTTCCAGACTGCCACATGGGAACTTGGCTGGGGTGGAGAATGGCTGCAAACGCCTCACGTCTCAATGTGGCTCAGAACCATATGTGCAAATAAAGGACTTGTCACCCCAGTAGTCGTCTGTAAGCAAACATGCAAACAGTCAATGCCCACTGGGCCTTGAGCACATGCAGAACCCGCCTATGGCAAATGTTTTGGAAAGGGAAAAGTCCTCACCTTACGGAGTGCCCATTCTGTGGGTGGGGCAAAAGCCATCATGTGGACACACAGGATCAGAAAGCATCAACCCTGCAGAAACACAGGGGAAGAGAATCCAGCCAGAAGAACAGCATGTGCAAAGGCCCAGGGTCAGGAAAGAGCTGTGTGCGAGAGGAACAGATTAGGTATCTATCTGTGCAGGAACAGTGGGCTATGAGAGAATGGCAGGCGCTGGGCTGGTCATGTGGACTCCCAGGCCTGGATGAGAACTTGGATCTTACTAGACCCCCAATGGAGGTTGTTGTGGGTAAAAATGGGAGTGGCAAAGCCTGGTTTTCCATAGAAGAAATCATCCTGGTTTCTGGATGGAGACTGTCTTAGTCTGCTTTCTGTTATTACCTGAGAAGGAAGAGAAGGGACTCACAGAGATCTGCCTGCCTCTGCCTCCCGAGTGCTGGGACTGAAGTCGTGCCCCACCACCGCCCAGCTAAGAGAGGAAGTTTAAATTGACTCAGAGTTTGAAAGGCCAGTGCATGGTCCAGAAGAGAGCCTCCCAATTCTTCAACCCATAGCAGAAAAAAGAATGGCAAAAGGAGGCACATGATTAGCTCTCAAGGCATTTGACTCAGTCTAGAGAGAGTAGTCGCAAGGACAGGAAAGACATTGCCCCTCAACTGCATAAAGCTCACATCGTACGATATCACTGGCAGTGGTTTCAGTGTGAAGTTTGGCAAGATGAGCCATCTAGGGCAGATCCAAAGGTGAAGGTGAATGAGGAATGAAGTGGCAGCTGATAGTCTGGACCACGGTGGAGACACTGGAGCAGAGGACCTGGAATGAACAGCATGCACGGGGGTTACTGGCTCACTTTTGTCTACTTATCTCCCAAATTTCAGGCTTCGTGAGACCAGAGAGCATGTACTGCATCCCCCCATCTCTGGTAGCCAGCAGTAGCTGCTTCTAAAATGAATCGTTTAGATCAGTGCCCTGGAGAACTAATGTGGAATGGTGCCCATCACACAGACGGCAGCATTCACTGACATCTGTCTCCTGGAGGTTCCCTGCTTGAGCATCTTTTTCAAGCTCTGGGACCATAGACTGCTTCTGAAAGGTTCAGATCCTGATAGTGGGAGACCAGGGTTGAAACCCCAGCATGGCCTTTTATAATGTATTTGTTGGCTTTCCTGCATAACAGACAATTCCCAAACTAGAATGGTTTAAAAACAGCCAAGTATGAATGGCTTTGCACACCAACTGGATGGTTCCTCAGCTGAATATGCCTGGTGTTGCCCATGGCCATGGCTGGCTACAGGGTCCACAGTGACCTTTACCACTTTGGAATGACAGTTGACACCAGCTACTGACTAAATTTTCTCATTTCTTCACAAGGCTTTGCATCTTTTAATAGGTGAGACCGGCATCCTTACCCAGCATTCTAAGTCAAGAGAACAGAAGCTTTTAGAACATCCTATCAGTAGAAGCATTGAGAAAAGAGCCTAGATGCAGAGGAGTGGGAAACAGACTTCACCTTATTGTGAGCAGAGGAAGAGGTATTTCTGGCTTGTTTAACCCACCACATGGGTGTGAGGGCTGGCCTACATCTTGGCCCCTCTGCACCTTCACTGTCAGCTATTGGGCTGAACTGGAAGATCAGAAAACCAGAACAAGCCACAGCCACCTCACCTCGCCGGATCCTCAGCTGGTCTTGTTTCCTCAGACTGGAGGCCTCTGATTCCTCATCCAGAATGGGTCTCAGCTGAACTGCTGCTCAAAAGCCTGAAAGCTTAACCAGCCAAATGCTTAACCAGGCCTGTAGATATAACCAACAATCTTATTAAATAAGAAATACAGAAACAATGTAAAAGAGAAAGCCGAGAGATCAGAGCTCAAAGCTAAAATCTCACCCTTCCTCCTGCAGTGTCCCAGCTTCCCTAAAGAGAGCTATATCCTGTCTGTTTGTCTTTTTATAGTACTTTGTTCTGCCTTCTCATTGGTTGTAAACCCAAACACGTGACTGCCTCGTCACTGTCTGAATGTACAGCCCCCTAGGTCTTAAAGGCATATGTCTCCAATGCTGGCTGTATCCCTGAACACACAGAGATCTATGGGACTAAAGGCGTGTGCCACCACCGCCACACTCTGTCTATGGCTCTAATAGCTCTGACCCCCGGGCAACTTTATTTATTAACATACAATCAAAATCACATTTCAGTACAATTAGAATACCACCACACAGGCCAAAAGCTTCTTGTTCCTGGTCCTCACAACTTATATATCTTTCTGCTTTCTACCACCACTCCCTGGGATTAAAGGCATGAGTCACCATGCTTGGCTGTATCCTTGAACACATGGATCTCTGCTCTGGAATGCTAAGATTAAAGGCATGTGCTACCACGCCTATCCTCTGTATCTAGTGGCTTTTCTGTTCTCTGACCCCAGATAAGTTTATTAGGGTACATAATATTTTGGGGAACAGAATACCACCACAGTCAGCAAACTAGGTCTTAGAACATCTGTTCTGTAGAATTAGTGGTGAGAATGAAAGTGTGTTACATGCAGAGTCTGTAGTGTTTTTTACTCTACTGATCTCCTAGAAAGCAGTCATCGGGCGAGAACCACTGTTTTTACCAAGGCAGCTGTAGTGGGAAGTTGGCTACTGGGTGGAGGTGAATGGCTTTCGAGGTTAACAGTAAATCACGCTATCCCATGGGGTTTACAGTAAACCGCAGCTCGGTGTTGAATTCAAATACCTTGATTTGTAAAGAGCCCTGATCTGTTACTTATGCTCAGTCATCTGTCTTGGTCTGGGAAGAGGGTAGGCCAAACTGTTCCTTGGACGTTGAGTGTGAAAGATTATAAGCAGTTTTTCTCTCTTTCTAGCATAGCCTACAATACCTCTCCAGAGAGTCACGTTAAAACAGAACCAAAGTCAGACCAGCAGGACACGCCTTTAATCTCTGCACTTAGACTGAGGCAGGCAGATCTCTGAGTTTGAGGCCAGCTTGGTTCACAGAGCCAAGTTCTAGGCCACCCAGGGCTCCATAGTGAGACTCTGTCTCAAACAAAGAAACAACCCACTAAACAGCAGCAGCAGCAGAAACAACCCAAGCTAATTGTGCCGGTCACAGCCTGGCTTGGAGCTCAGGGAGTTTAGTTTGTGGACATTCTTTCCTTGGGGTACTGGGCCTGGGGGAGGTTGAGGATGGAAAGTCATGGGGCTTCCTCTAAGAGCAGAGTCTACTTCCTGTGCTCTTGGGTTAGGGTCTGACAACCCCTCACCCTACCCAGCCAGCGCCTGTCCCCAAAGTCTGCTGTGGCCAGGCTGGGCACAGGTCTGTCTTCTAGAGCTGTGGAAACCATTGGGATCTGTAGTGGGTGGGGCTGTTACCACCTGATAAGACAGGTTTTTTTTCTGTACCAAGTGACTCTGGATGTGGGAGAGGCAGGGGTAGGGGACAGGTGGAGAGAGAAAGAATGGATGTGTGTTTGCTTCTACAGTTGCTGTTCAAACTACACAGACCTTGTGATTTCAAAATGAAATCTAACTCAGAGTGTTCCAGAGGCTCAGAGCCCACTCCCTCTGCCGGCCTCAGAGGAAGGCCTTCTAGTTCTTCCCAGCCTCTGGGGTTCACTCGTGTTCGTCTTCCATAACCTGTGGCTGCATCCCTCCAGCCTTGGCTTGTGAGTCTCTATGCTCCACCCCTTCCCTCCCTCCCTTGTTTTTGGACAGGATCTCACTAGTCCTGGCTTACCTGGAGCTTGCTAAGTATAGCAGGCTGGCCTTGACTCACAGAAATCTATTTGTGTCTGTCCCGCAAGTGCTTGGTTTAAAAGTGTGAGCCACTCACCGCTCCTGGCTCCCCTTCTTCTAAGGTCAGACCCACCACAGTCCAGGGCGGCCTTATTTGATTACATCTACAAAGATGCTATTTCTGGGGGCTGGAGAGATGGCTCAGTGGTTAAGAGCATTGGCTGCTCTCCCAGAGGACCAAATTCAATTCCAGGCACCCACATGGCAGCTCACAACCATCACATGGTGGCTACAGTCCCAGTGGATCTGACACCCTCTTCTGGCCTCTTAGATACCAGGCATGGGGCACATCCATCCACCCTGGCAACACACTCACACACAGTAAATTAAAAAAAATTATTAAGATGCTATTTCTTTTTTCTTTCTTTTTTTGATTTTGAGACAGGGTTTCTCTGTGTAGCCCTGGCTGTCCTGGATCTCACTTTGCAGACCTGTCAGTCCTTGAATTCACAAAGATCCACCTGCCTCTGCCTCCCGAGTGCTGCAATTAAAGGTGTGTGCCACCACTGCCTGGCAGCTGGAGTTTTGATTGGACAAAAGCTTATGGGACATGATTTAACCAGCATGGAAGACAAAACAGAAGCAGATGAGGTGACAACCACCAGTAAAAATGCAAGGCTTTGGCAGTTTATCCTGAGAATGAACAATGCTCTCTTCGGGCTCTGGAAGGGTGGCCACATGATTTGAAGGAAGGCAGAACTACATGACTCCTACAGGGCCAAAAGCTGGGAATCCCAAGGGATGCATCCACTTGGTGCCGACAATCCCTGATTTTACAGCATACCTGGTTACCCAGGACCCTGGAACTCTGGCCACGTGTCACTGAGAATCTTCGCATCTTGCCCACGTCTTCTGCTCAGTGCCCTGCTTGCTGGTACTCACGCCACTCGTCCCACAGGAAGCTAGCCGCCTCAGTCAGCTCTCTGCTGCTATAAAAATACTCAGGGTATTTAAAAAGAAATTTTTTATTTAGCTCATAGTCCTGGAAGGTGAGATGCTCTTGAGCATGGCGTCTGCTCTGCTTTCATATGGTCTCACTGCATTTTAACATGGTGGAGGGCACCCTGTGTCCAGATGGTAATGAAGTAGCTTCTACAACAGACTCATCTCATAATTGGGAATAAATGATGGGATGATGGATGCAGAAAACTGTCAAAATCTGAGAGCTGGGTGGAACCTAGTGGGAGTTGACCAAGTCTCAAGAGGTTTCCAAAGGTGGGCATGTGACATTACATCATGAGACATCAGGTTGAATTTGGTAAGGTTTAGCTAGCTCGTGTTGGAATCCCTGAACACACAGTGACAATGTCCCCTGGGCAAGGCTCCTGTAACCTTCAGATCCTCAGTTTCTCAGTCTGCAAAATGTAGTAACACACTAGGTGATCTCAAGGATGTTACATGAACTGTATGCACATCACCTGACATTCAGCCAAGCACTATGTAGTGAATCTATGTTTCGTTTCTTAGCAACACACACACACACACACACACACACACACACACACACACACACACACACTGCTAGATGTGAGACATAGATCTGCTTACCCCCAGCTGGAGCTCAGGGGCTCTGTATCTTTTAAGGATTTCTATATTCTCAAATACCTTCCACACATTTCACAGTCAGTGCAGTGCATGAGGTCTTCTCCTATAGCTCTGGCCGGCAAGTCTCAGAGAAAATTCTGATTGGCCTATCTGGGTCATGTGACTATCTTAGAACCTGTCTGGATCATATGACTTCCTTCTTTCTGAAAGAAGGAAGCTAAAGTCCACAGCCATCTCTCATGATCTCCAGATGTCCAGGGCAGCTTCTGAATGGGAGGAGGCAGGCTGTTATGGTTGCTGAGGTAAATGCTCTTCTATCTACACATTTTATAGTCCTTTATAGTCACCTGTGACAGTCCTTATTGTCCCAACTGCTAAAGGACTGGGGATGACTTCGGCTTAGGAATTCAGAGGTCCTTTGCAAATGAACCCCTCATTCCAAGTGCCCCAAGTTCAGTGCCACCAGTTTCCTGGGCCTCCTGCTGTCACTGACCAGGCTGGGAGGTGGACAGGGGAGGAGGTCACAGTGTCCATCCATGGTCTCTCATCTTCCTGGGGGGAACATTCTAGAACCTCTTTGTCTCTCCTAAGTCAGTTCAAGAGTACAGCAAATTCCACAGAGCTAGACAAAGACCTTTACATGACATCAACTGCTAGAAATTTCCCAATTCCTAGGGTGAATGCTTTTCTCTGGAGCCTCTTTCTGGTTGGAGCAGCCCAGGAACTCTCCACCAATGAGCAGCAAGGCTGCAAAACCTGGAACTTTATAGCTTAGCAACGAGAAATCTGGAAGAACTCAGGAATTCATTTGAGAAAAGGGGAAGGAAAACAAGAACAAGGGAATTAGCTAACAAGCAAGTAATGAGGCTGTGAGTTTTATTATTACCTTGGCGTCGAGGCAAGGAATGAACACTTTCAGTGTTGATTACTGCAAAAGCCAGCGAGCTATCTTTAAGTCAACTCTGAGGCTCATGTTCCCTCAAACACCAAGTGAGCGCTGGGATAGGGATCTGAACGGAGCTAAGAGGGGTAGACAAATTAGGTATAATCACTGAAGACAGATCAGACCTCAGATGTCCCGTCAGACCTTGTCTTTTCTCTGGGATCATCTCCCATCTCATGATATCAGGGTGACCTGCCAGATAGAAATGAGGACAGGAGACCCTGGTGGGTGTAGAGGGTTTCTCTGACTCAGATGGAGCAGTGAGGATGGTATTGGTGGGACCTTTTGATGACCCTAGAATGTCATCCACATAACATCCACAGGGGCTGTGAAACAGGAGTGAGCATCAGAGACTTGTCGGCCCCTTGGATGGACAGTCTGGGGATATGGCTGACAAGGCTGGGGGAGACTAGATACTCAGTTCATATGTGTAGATGTGCGTGCGTGCGTGCGTGTGTGTGTGTGTGTGTGTGTGTGTGTGTGTGTGTGTGTGTGTGTGTATGCATTTGCGCGCGCACGTGTGTGTACATGGGTAGGTCAGAGGCCAGGCACACGTGTCATTTCCCAAAGCTACTTTTTGAGACAGGGTCTTGCACTGGGGACTTGAGCTTACTGATTAGCCTAGCCTGGGGCTTCCTGGCCAGAGTCATCTGTCTCTGCCTCCTTAGTTCTGGGATTGTAAGTGTGCCACCATGCTCAGCTTCTTATGTGTTACTAGGGGTGGATTTAGGTCCTCACACTTAAGCAGCAAGCACTCTACCAGCCCCAGTTATCAAGGGGATGATAACTAGGTGACCAGACTGACAGATCCTTGATTAGAACTATGCTGCTACTGGAAGGAATGGGAGGGGTGCTAAGAATCGAAATGAGGAAGGAAGGATATGGGTACAAGGTGATCCTTACCCTGTTGGAGTCTCAAGGGAGCCAGGTCCAAGCCTTGGACCTGCAAAGTCTCTAGTTTGCCCTAAAGTAATGGGAAAATGAGGACTTACTTAGCTGGTAAACTAGTCAGGGTGCTGTTATTTTTAGACGAGAGAGCACTTTAGCTATCGGGCAACAGCAGATGGAATGGCCATGAGGAAGGATGCTGGGCCATGGACCAATTTGAGGGGCCACAGAGGTGACACATGGATGGTCCATGGGTGTCACACACATGAAGCCCCCAAATTCGAAAGGATCTTGTGAGTTTGCATCTTAGAAAATACCCCTTTAGCCATGTCTGTGGGATTGAATGTGGATGGAGTAGGAGACAGCTAGGCTTTTCTGCTTTCCCACCTGAATTTCTCAGGACCCCAAACCCTTCAGTCCAAGGTGAGCAGGCCATGCCCATCACCTTGCTCCAGGACAGAATGCAATGAAGCTAACTTCTAGCCAGGTGTGGGACTCATGCATGTAATCCCAGCACTTAGGAGGTTGAAGTAGGATCTGGAGTTCAAGGCCAGGCTTGGCTACAGAGCATTGTCAAGGCCAGGTTAGGTTACATGAATTCCTAGCAAAACACACACACACACACACACACACACACACACACACACACACACCAAAACCAAAACACCCTCCCCCCGAAAAAAAACCCCAACAACAACAGAAGAACACAACTAAAACAAAACCAACAAGAACTAGAACACAGCACTGGTCTGTTTCAGGACTGGAGGCGTAGCAGTTAGTGTGCTCTTGCTTTTCATGTATGAAGCCTGGATTCCATCTCCAGCATCGCATAAACTAGGAGTGGTGGCACATATCTATAACCCTGGCCTGGCACTCTGAAAATGGAATCAGGAGGATCGAAAATTCAAGGTTATCCTCAGCTACATAGCAAGTTTGAGGCTAGCCTGGGGTACATGAGACCATGTCTTAAAAGAAAAATAAAGTCAGCTCTCCTTGTTATAGAGAACAATCTCTCCCTGCTGCTGACCTGCTCTGGGCGTCAGGTGGGGACTTGGACTCTACAGGCTACGTTTTTCATTTTAAAAATGGAGTTAGGAAGATCTTTGGCCTCTTGGTAGCACTAATTTCCTGCTTTATCAGTACGCAGGTGGCCAGGCATAGAGGGGGGAACCATGGGCGACCAGGGTGGCCCTGAGCAGGTGCTTCTCCCCAAGCCTGGGTCTTGTTTCACAGATGGGAGCAGCAGTGAAGGTGTCCTATGCCCTGGCATGGCAGGGGAGCGGTGACGATGAGAAGCAGGGTCAGGAGTTACGCTTGCTCCAAAGGAGCCAGGCTGTTTGTTTAAATTGGGTGTGAGAGGACACTCTGGCCTCACATCTTTCAAGGGTGTTTGGAAGTTCATCAAGATTACCCTTCACCCCTGAATCTAGCTCCACCAGGTGGAGATGAGGTCCTCATAGACACTGTTCTCTTGATAGAGATCTACTGAGTTTGCTCTGTGTGTGTGTGTGTGTGTGTGTGTGTGTGTGTGTGTGTGTGTGTACAGGTGCACAAATGCCATGTTGTATAAGTGGAGATAAGACAACCTTGGGTGTCAGTCCTTGCCTTTCACCTTGTTTGAAACAGGGGCTCTTTGTTTTCTTTTGCGGACACCAGGCTAGCTAGCCCTCTGCCTCCCATTTCCCCTGGAGGAGCATTGCGATTACAGATGTGTTCTCTACTGTATTCAGCTTTACATAAACTCTGGGGATTCAAACCCAGGCCTTCGTGCTTGTGCGGCAAGTGCTTTACCCACTGAGCCACCTCCCCATCCCTGATCTGGCCCCTTTATATTCTATTCACTTTACAGAAGAGGTCCAGAAAGGTGCAAAGGCCCTGGCACTAAGGGCAGGGTCAGAATTGGGACACACATGGTTCCAGGACTGCCCCCACCCCACTTGGCCACCCCTTCCTTGGTGACCAGGCAGGAAGTTCAGAGAGAAGGGTGTGGCAAGTATGGTGGTGCTGTGAAAATCCATCTGGGGGAGGCTCCAAAGGGAACAACATCATGTCCTGACATTGATGTTGGCAGCCTGGCATGACCCTAGTGTAGGAAGGTGGCTTCTGAAGGCTGGTCCTTACTAGTTGCCATGGAGATGAGGCAGGATGCTTGAAGATGTATCCTACGCCTGTTCCCCAGGCTCACCTGGAGACGCAGTAGTGCACTGGGGAGCTGTGATGGCTGCTCTTGGTTGTCAACTTGACTACAACTGGAATTAACTAAAACCCAAGTATCTGGAAACACCTGTAAGAAATTTTCTTAATAAAATCATTTGAAATAGGAAGACCCATTTCTTTTTTTTTTTTTTTTTTTTTTTTTTTGGTTTTTCGAGACAGGGTTTCTGTGTGTAGCTTTGCGCCTTTCCTGGAGCTCACTTGGTAGCCCAGGCTGGCCTCGAACTCACAGAGATCCGCCTGGCTCTGCCTCCCGAGTGCTGGGATTAAAGGCATGCGCCACCAACGCCCGGCCAAGGAAGACCCATTTCTAATCTGGATATTTGAGATGAGAAGATGAACCTTTAATTCAAATCTTTTGAGGTGGGAAGCTCCATCTTTAATCTGGCCCATGCCTTCTGCTGGCAGCTGATATAAGGACAGGGAAGAGGGAAGCTTGCTCTCTGCCTGCTTGCTCTCACTCGCAAGTCCATTCCTTTCACCAGCATTAGAGCCTACTTCTGGATTTCAAGTCTACTGAAGAGCAGAGGAGACACCAGCCTCATGGACTGAACAACTACTGCGCCTTTTTGGTAGACAGACATTGTTGGACTAGCTGGACCACAGCCTGTAAATCATTCTAATAAGTTCCCTTTATATATGTGGGTATATGTATGTATGTATATATAATTATTACATATAGTTAAAATGATAACTTATGGAATACAAACACACACGCACACACAGAGTTCTGTTCCTCTAAGGAACCCTAACTAATACAGGAACCAATCTGATATCCTTGAGAGGTCAGAAAAAAAAAATAATGTTCCCATTTTTGTGTGTGGTATATGTAGATGTGAATGCTTGTGGAGACTAGAGGTGTATGTTCCATGTCTTCCTTAACCACCACCTTCTTTGTGAGGTAGGGACTCCCAGTGAACCTGAGTTTGCTGATTCGGCTAAATTGGCTGCCCAGTGAGTCCCAGGGATCCTGCTGCCTCTCAGCCCATGCACTGATGTCACAAGCACATGTTATAGTGCCTGGCTTTTTCCACAAGTGGGATCCAAACTCAGATCCTAATGTTCATGCAACAAGCAAGCTCCTCACCACTGGGCCATCTCTCTAACCACTGTTGTTAAGAGCTTCCAGCACACACACAGGAGCGGGAAAAGAGGGCGAACTGAATAGTCTTGTTCCATGCATATACACCATCCAGCCAATTACAAACACCAGTATATATCAGACTCCAACAGGAAAAAATGCTTTGCCACCATCACCCATAAATGAACAGTAATGCTTTAACACTAGTGAAAACCTGGTCCTCCTTCAATGTTCCTGGGGCCTCAGGAGTGCTTTCTTCACAGCTGCATGAAATCAGAATCCAGAGAAGCTCAAACGTCACAACAGGTCATGCTGGTTACTTCTCCCCTAATCGACATACAATTCACTCCCCATTTGGTTGTTGAAGAACTTGGACCATGTTATGGTTAACTGGAGTTTGGATTTTGCTTATTTTTGACCTCATGTTCAACTCCCATATTTCTTATATACTGGTACTCAGATGTGGAAGCCCCTTTAGATGTGTGTTTTATTTATTTTAGTAGGACCATGTAGTAGGTGGTTTCACATTCCATTCAAAAGTGACACCTGGCTTCCCTTCTCTAGGATCCTCGCAGCTGCTGGGCATTGTCTCAACCCCACTGTTTCATTAGAAATCACAAAACAGTGCACACTTGGCTTGTGTTTGCTGAGGGGAACACTTCCATAAGCAGTGTCAGTGTGGGCTGGGGTGTGGTGCAGTTAGAGGGGAGCCTATCTGCACGAGGGCCGATCTGCCCCAGTGCTGGGTAACACAAGTGTGGTGAGGCATTCCTAGGATCCTGCTCAGGAGGTGGAGCCTCAGAAGTTCACGGCTGGGGCGGGAGAAATGGCTTGGTGCATGAAGTGTTTGCTGCAAAGCACAAAGGCCTAAGTTTTGATTCCTAGAACTCATGGAAATGCCAGGCAGGTCACCTGCAATCCCAGTACTTGGGAGACATACGTAGTCGGGAGATCCCCACAGCAAGCCAGCAGAGAGAGACCCTCTCTGTATATAAGGTAGACAGCAGACATCAACCTCAGGCCTCAGCATGTGCACACACATACATATGAACCAACACACATGGGAACTCGTGTAGACATGCACACAGAAGTTTGAAGTCATTCTTGGCTACAGAATGAGTTTAAGGCCAGCCTGATCTACATGAAACCCTGTGGTCAATGCTATGATGTCTCAGCAGAGAAGGAAGGGCAAGGTCAGAGAAGCTCTGCCACCTGAGCCATGTGCTTGGTCTCGGCGCTGGCTGGCTCATTACAGCTGTGAAGTCTCTGGGTCTGCAGAAAGCTCCAGAACTTTCTCCACCCATCACAGTGAGCGAGATTGGTGAGCCTACTCAGGGCACTGAGCATTTGAATTGACTCTAGAGAATCCATTATAAAATTTTATTTTAAAGACAGGATATCACTCTGTAGCCCAGGCTGGCCTGGAACTCATTATGTAGCCCAAGCCGTCTTCAAACCCTCAATCCTCTTGCCTCAGTTTCCTGAGTGTTTGCATACAAGCATGTAACACCACACTTGGCTAAATGTATTTAAATGTACCTAATTTAAACACAAATCATCACAAGTGGCTAGCAGCTACCATTTTGGACAGCCCCAGTAAACCCCTCACACATTTTGCTTGCACATCTGTAAAACAGGGATTAATGAGTTACTTCAGGAGGAAACCGGGTGGATTTGATCATGTATATAAAGACCAGGGGCACACAAACCCCCATCAAATGTTTACATCTATTATCAACATCAGCTTGACACTTAAAAAAAAAAAGGCAAAAATTCCAGAGAAACTCATGGAAAATATCCTTCATTACAGAGGACGGAGGTAGAGAAAACTTCAGGCTATGAGGACTTTACTTCATTACAGGTCCAGCAGTGGCTCAATAAGTTAAGCAATCACTCCAAATAACATGTTGCTTTACTCGCCTGCTTGGAACTGTTTCAGGCTGTTTGATTCTTACAAAATGTGAAAAGCAGAAAGGCGAGCGGTGTGTTTCCTTCAGCCCCTCTCTGGAGCATGCCTGACTGGCAGCAGGGAGGTTATCAAGCAGAACCAAGCCTTTCCCAACCTTGGCTTTGCTATATCCCACTGAGATTCCTGGCAACTTTACCTGCAGCCAAAACACAGCAGTGCTGGGCAGCGTGGTGCCAGTGGGATGGTCCCCTTCTCTATGGAGCTTCCGGTGCTGGTAGGATGGTCCCTCTCTCTATGGCGCTTCTGTCCTCAGTGGCTCTCTGCTGCTTTAATGTCTTTACAGTAGAATTTTGTTTCCCTTAGAAACTTGGCATCGGAAGTGTCAGCCTGGGAACATATTTGTTTGTGTAAAATTAAAAAGAAGAATATGTTTTGACCATATTTAAGTCCTAACCATGCTAAAGAAATAAATACTGGCTGGCACGATGCTACTCACTCTGAGTTTCCCAGCTCGCCTCCTCAAACTCTGCCTTTGTTTACATAACCTAGACTCCCAATCTCACTGAATGGCTGGTCTCCTCAGAAAGCTACATGATCACCTTGGCAGCCATAGCCACCTGTCCACCCAGGCCATCCAGGCCTTCTTACCTCACTGAGAATATTGTTTCTCTGCTAGAGGTTAAAGCTGCCAGAAACTGGGGTCCTTATGTGTTCATTGTTGAGGGGCATGTGAGTCACACAACCTTTCTGAAGGGCACCAGAGAATCGATGCAGAAGTTAAAAACGTACAGATCCTCTGATGGAGACATTCCACTTCTAGGGTTTGTACTTGCGCCGAGGAATGTATGTGTTATCACAGTCAAGTCCCGGAGTTAACACAAATGTTGACCAGTAGGGGACATTAAATATGGTGAGATGTTGGGCGCTACTGGCGTGGGCTGGCCCTGGGAGCTGCGTCTTCCGGGTAACGGCCACACTCTGGCCTTCACTTCATGACAAAACAAAGGGCACCTGATCTTGCCCATAAAATTCATATCAACTGTACAAACCACAAATGGTGGTACTTCCTTCATGTGTGCAGATGTGTGAAGTGTGGAGGCCAGAGGACAACGCTGGGTGTTCCTCAAGTACTGTCCAGGAAGGCTCTCCCACTGATCTGGATCTCTCCAATTAGACTGGATCGGCTGACCGGCAACCCTCTGCCTCTCCAAGCTGGATTTGCAGGCATGCACCACACACCCAGCTGTTTCCATGAGCTCTAGGAATTGAACTTGGGTCCTCAGACTTGAAAAGAAAAAGCACTTTACCAACTGAGCCTTCTCTCCAGCTTGGTGGTTACTTTTTAGAAGGTGAGGTTGGACTTGGAGGAAATTTTCATTTACTTGGCATGTGTGTGTGTGTGAATGTGCACGTGCATGTGTCATTGGCACATACCACAGCACACGTGTGGAGTCAGAAGACACGCCGTGGGAGTCCCAGGGATGAACTGGGGTCCTCAGACTTGGTGGCAAGCACCTTTATCCACTGAGCCCTCTCACAGCCCCTCCGTTCTCTTTTGTGCTATCTTTTTCTCTTAACCATAAAGACTACATTTTAAAAATATCTGGGATAATTAAAAAACATTAGTGGGGTATTAAAAGTCACTTCTGGCTAGGTGCAGTAGCAAATGCCCATAATCCTGGCACTTACGTGGCTGAGGGCAGCCTGGATTAAAACAGGAAGATCCTGTCTCAGAGAGAGGGTGGCTGGGAGGGAGGGAAGACGAGATGGGAAACGTTCATTCTGCATCCTGGCTGAAACAGAGTAATATCCAGCTCTCTTTGGCCACATGCCTGTCAGGCAGGGGAGGCACCAGGCGAGGACTTACAGCTGTCTTGTGGCTATGATGCAGTGTGCCCAGCCTGGGGGGCCTTATGTTTCAGTCACATTTAACAAACGAATATCCCCAGACCCCCTTCTTTCTCTGAGTCGCTGGCTGGATCCTTTACCCACCCCAGCCAGTCTGAATATCCCTTCATGACGAAGGACCGATGCATCACCCCAGCACTTTGGAGGCTCTGAATCCCGAAGACTGAGTAGAGATGATGAGTCCCGGGGACAAGAGTCTAGGTGAACATGGGGAATGAGGTTTGTGGGCTGGTAGAGGCTAGCCCTTGAGAAAGATAATGGCCTTCTGTTCTGAGCTGGGAGGCATCGGCTAGCCACCTGCTTCATTGGGACCCTGGATCTGCGAAGCTCGGGCCGTCTGCTCCCTTGTGTGCCCATGTTCCTGAAAGTGCAGTCCCGTCACCTGCTGGAGTATCTAAACCCACTCAGAAGCTAGGACTAGAGGTTGTGGCCAAATACAGCTACTGTGGCTCTTGGGGGAAGGCCTCAGACAAATGATTGTTTTTTAAGTTCTTAGAGCCTACAGGTTGGATGGGGTTTGGATCTTGACATACCAGGGGACACCCCACTGTCATTGGAACCACTCTGGGGGTAGGACGAGGCTTGCTCACGTGTCTCCTGGGTACCAGGGGTAGGATGAGGCTTGCTCACGTGTCTCCTGGGTACCAGGGGTAGGACGAGGCTTGCTCACGCATCTCCTGGGTACCCACGGTTTACATCCTTGCATCCGCTGTACCTTCTTGTTCTGCTCACACCCTGTACAGTCACAAAGGGACCTTGCTGGCTCTGACATTGTAGTTTGGAAAAGAGACTCTGAAGTAGTGGTTTCCCCCTGAATCCTTTGAGTTACAAAGCTGGTCTAGCCTCACCCATGGCTCCTCCCTTCCCATGCTACACTGCCCTACTCCAGATTCTGTCCAGCTCTCCTGTCCTCTCCAAACTCCACCCACTGAAAGTGTGAGACAAAGGGAAATGTTAAATGTTAGGGCTGGAGAGATGGCTGTCAGTAAAGATTATGCCTTGCAAATGTGGGGTTCTGAGTTCGAATCTTTAGCACCCGTGGAAAAAATGAGCGTGGTGGTGTGCACCTGTATTCCACAATGATGAGACAGGAGGCAGAGACACGCAGATCCCCGGAAAATATCAGACCAGATAGCTCGGCTCAGCTTGATAAAGTTCCAGACCAATGAGAGTCTCTCAAAGGAGATGCAAAAGGCATGTGCAGGTCCATATGTGATGCTGTCCTCAGACTGCCACATGATCTCTGTGCACACATATACCCAAAGTCACATGTGCACACACACAAATATGAACGAGGCAGAGAGGTGGCTCAGTGATTAAGAGTGCTTACTGCTCTCTATTGGAGGATCCTGGCACCAGTATTGGGCAGCTCACCAATGTCTGTAACTCTAGCTCCAGGGAAACTCTGTACCCCGTTCTGGTCTCCATGGGCACCTGAATACACATGCGCATACACATGTATACACACACACACACACACACACACACACACACACACACACACACAGCAGAAAGAGTAACAAAACACTGGCCAAGAGGCAACATACTGAGAGGAGGACAAAGGAAGTGGAGAGGACAGCGGAAGCAAGCTGAGGACTGCACTGGAGCACCTGGACAATGGGTATCTGCTGCGTCGTCTCGGGAACCAGCAACTCCACTGCTAGCAATATACCCAGGAGAAATAAAGGCATACATTCATACGTGAACATTCACAGCTGTATTGCTCATGACAGCCACAAGTGGGCCACAGGTAGCCATCCCTGGAAGGGAACAGTCCTCAGGCACAGCCGAGAACGATCCCATGCATGAAATGCCAGAAAGTAGATTAGTGACTGGTAGTGACTGGGCAGGATGACAGGCAGGTGACGGGAGGCTCTGAAGCTCATTTTGATGATGGCTGCATGACACGACACTGAATACACCCAAGACCATGACTGCCACATTTTCAATGTGCATGTTTTCATGCTAAGTGGATCACCCAATAAAGCTGTCAAAGTCCCATTCTGTTCTTCTCCTGGGTGCTGAGGTTACAGGCACACACCATCATGTATGGTGTCTTTTGAGACAGGGTCTCACGATCTTCCTGCCTCAGCCTCTGGAGAGCTGAGTTATACTACTGACTTATTCTCTACACTGTCTTATGTAACAGCCCAGAAACCCTGAGCCATGGCCCCTGCCGGGTCTCACACCCACTCCGAAAGGAAATGAGTGTCTTTAAGTGTTCTTAGCTTCCTCCCCTGGGACAGGCTTCACTGACCCAGCCATATAGGCCTTTAAATCTGTGTTGCCTTTGAAGCCCACAGAGCCTGTTAAACACCAGTGTCCACTGAACAGTGCTGGTGTTGGGGCAGGTTTGGGGTCACGGGGAGGGTCTCAGCAGACCTCAGCCTCTACTCTCACAAAGCTTCCCAGGAGCCAAGCAGTGCGGCAGGAACTGACCCTGCTTCCCTAGAAGGGGTCAGTTGCTTAGGGAGGCTCGGGTCAGAAGAAAGAGTAATCTATGATCCACTGAGTTCCTATTCCATAGGGTCTCAAGCCTCAGTGGAGAAGGGACCTGGCCTGCCCTTAGCACCCCCCCCCCTGCCCTCGGCACCCCCTGCCCTCGGCACCCCCCCCTGCCCTCGGCATCCCCTGCCCTCGGCACCCCCTGCCCTCGGCACCCCCCCCCCTGCCCTCGGCACCCCCTGCCCTCGGCACCCCCCCCCTGCCCTCGGCACCCCCCTGCCCTCGGCACCCCCCTGCCCTCGGCACCCCCCCCGCCCTCGGCATCCCCTGCCCTCGGCACCCCCCTGCCCTCGGCACCTCCCCTGCCCTCGGCACCCCCCCTGCCCTCGGCATCCCCTGCCCGCGGCACCCCCTGCCTGTGAGAAAGACAGGCAGGCATGTGTATGGACAATCGATCCTAAAGTGACTGTCATCCTCTCCTGGAGGTTTCCACCCCACTACAAAACACTAGACTGAAAGCTGGGGATGTAGCTTAGGTGGTAGAATGCTTGCCTAGCATGTGTGGAGATGCCCCCTAGTCCAAGGCCCAGCACAGCATAAAACTGAGTGTGACCTATAATCCCAGCACCAAGGAAGGGCAGCCAGGCAGGAAGATCAGAAGTTAAAGTCCAGCCTGGGCTACATAATCAGTTCCAGGCCAGCCTGGACTGTTTCAAAAAGTAAACCAATAAAACACACCAAACGCTGGATTGATGAACTGAAAAATTACCCTGGGCCCAGATGTACAAACTATTTATAGCAGAAGAGTGGCCATTTTGAAGTCTGTTACAGCGAGGCAGGACAGACTAACTTGCAAAATAAAAATATGGGGCCCCTGGTTCCAAAATCATTAAGTTCAAGACAGCAACACTACAAGACTGACCCAAGTGTGGACCCCAGGCCTTTGGGGACCAGCCCAAATCTAGGCTCAAATGGCTTGTCCGACAGGTGAGTGGCTACGAGCACATCTCTGCAGAGGTCTGAGTCCCCATCTCATCCTCCAGTTGAAGAGGCCCACCTAAGGGGTAGAGAGGCTCTTGTGTAATATTCGTCCTGGGGAGAGACTCTGTAATGTCCCGATATCATCCACCAGCCTGATGGGCGACTACAGCTGACTTCTAATGATAATTTGTATATATTATTATGACGTATTAGCCAAGGCTCACACAGCACACACTGTGTCCAGTGCTGTTATCGGTCTGTACTGACATCTGTTGACCTCATTCCCACTGCTCCCCATGTCTGTCTCTCTAATACAGACAGGGAAACTGAGGGATAAAGTACTGTCACTTGCTAGAGGTTGTAAAGCCAGTCCTTAGAAGAGCCCAAATTCAAACACAGAACAGTTCGATCTCCAGAACCCATAAAAAGCAGCCTGGTGTAGGAGCAGGTCTTTATAACCCTGTCCTGCGGTGAGGTGAAGACAGGAAACTCCCTGGAGCTTGTATCCAGACAGCCTCACTCGATCAGGATCTCCAGGTTCAGTGACAACCCTGCCTTTAAAAAAAGTGTGGAGAGTTCCAAGCTGGGGGGTGGGGGGACAGAGAGAGACAGAGAGACAAAGACACAGAGACACTTGTTGTAGTGTCAAGCCATGGTGCCTACAGAGGCCAGAGCACTGGGGTTTCTCCAAGTTCAAGGCCAATCTAGGCTACAGTGTGAAACCCTGTCTCAAAAAAAAAAGTCCTAAAAGTTCTCCCCAATGTGTGGGTGGAAAGGTATGTAAAGGGTGCCCCCTGCCCTATCCTGGCAGGCTTGTAGGATGGGGGAGCGTGTGCTCTGGCAGCTGGGCTGGCAGCTGTCTGCTGGCCTCTGTACCTGCCCCAGCTGGCCAGCCAGCCCTCTCTGGCACTCCCACCCCATGACACAGCATAAAGTGTAACCAGAGCTGGCCCCTTGCTGAGGCCTGTCTCCCTCCTCACCACCCTCGGGGATTGGCTGGGAGCTGGCTCTTGAGCCCAGCTCAGCATACTCTGTCCCTTTGAACTGGCACCCTTCAAGGCCAAGAGCAGTATGGTGCCCCTGCCTATCCTGGTGCCCTGTCCATGAAAGCTCTGTGTGGTGGCGCCTTGACCACCTGGTGGCATGTCCAGGAGGTTTGAGTCTTCCCATTTCCCAGACAAAACAAGTTCACAGAGGAGCCAAACAAGGAAGGAGTTATGTCACCTCGAGTGAGACAAACCAGAGCCACAGATGAGACTGCATGGAGTGGCCCTGGGGACAGGGAGCTGGAAGGTGGCTCTACCTCACGGTGGGTCACAGGACACCAGCTTTGTCACAGCTGGAGTCGTGGTGAGTTTGAATTAGCTCTCTCTGCACCCTCACCACCCCTAGGAAACAGTCGTTTTAAAAGTTGACCTAGGACACCGTACAGACCATGGAGCTGGATTCACCTCGCGCTGGCTTCATGGCTTTCTTTCAAGAAACCCACTCCAGCCAGGGAGGCAGAAGTAGGCAGCGGATCACTGTGATAGTCTGGTCTAAATACCAAGGTCCAGGCCAGCTTAAGCTACTACATAGTGAGACCCTGTCTAAACAAAGGAGGGGGGGGGGTGAGGAAAAATACTCTCATTTTTTTAAAAAATATAAATTCATGTGAAATATCCCCACCCAAAGTGGAAACCAACCAGCTGCCATAACTAAACGTTTACTGCGCAAAGAAATGCCTATTAGCATAATTCATAACTTTAGACACAATTCACTTAAAATCACCTAGTGGACATGTTAAGAGACTTGGAGAAACTTCTGCTCTACGCCGTGGGTTTCAGGTGTGAGGTACTGAGGCCCACATGGGTTGAGTTATTTCCCTGTAGTGACACGGAGAATCCCAGTGCTTAGGGAGGATATGGCTAAGCAAACAGGCTGCTTCCAGAAAACCATGCCTGCAGCTGAGCTGTGGCTTCTAACCTCTCCTGCCTGAGTCCTTTGCATGTATTAGTAACCATGAGTGTCAATACTAATTAATACTGTAGGCACTGACCTCCCATTCCTTCAAGCTATGTCCAAGAAACTCTGGGGCTAGTTCAGGGAGCATAGGCCCTCGGCTGGCAGGATGAGAAACTGAGGCAGAGTGGGGAAGAGTCCTGTTTCTGGAAACGGGCAGGCGAAGACTTCCCAGCCCCGCCCCGCCCCCAGTGAAGATCCTCGAAGCCCTGGAGGGCCCTGGCCTGCCAAACTGGTAACTCTGGCTTCTCCTCACTGTAGCCGCCTCCCTACATCCCCAGGAGCTGAGGTGGATGGCAGCCACCGCCAGCCTTTTCCCAGGCCTGAGCACCATCATTTTACCCCTGGAGGGCAAAAAGCACTTTTAGCAAGTGGCCTCACACGGCATCTTTTTATTTTCCATGGGTTTGAGCGCGGCGAGGGGAGGTCTACCCCAGAGCCCGAGGAGCTGGGGCAGGGGGCTCAGGGACCACTTTCTCTTCTGTGAGCCGCTGGCAGCTCTCGCAGCCGCCGTCTTCCTGGCCCAGGGACCCCCGAGGAATACTGCAAGAGCAATAAGGATTTTTAGGGGCATTATGATAGCTGAACGGAAACACATCTGCCCCCAAAAGTCCCTCATTTTCCCTGCGGTAACCAACCAGCTGGCGGAGGTACAGGCTCTCGGAGGCACCAAGAGCCAAAACTAAAAAGGAAAAAAATGCAGAAAGTTAAAGCAGACTTCAGACAGGTGAACCTTTCGAGGGTGTGTGGTGCTAGGCACCGTCTCCCAGGAACCTCAGCGTCTTTGCCACAACTCGCTACATGTGTTTCTAGGCAGAGTTTCCATACAGAATGCCTCACTCAGGCCAAGTGCCGGGAACCAGGCATCGGAGACGGCCCCCTGCCCCCAGCAGGCTCCAGAAATGATCACATTGAGATGCCCTGAAGCAGGAACTCACAGGGGCCTGCCCCGTTTCCCCCAAACACCAAATATTCATTCCTGGCCCTTGTTGATGAGCAGAGAAAACAAGAGATCCATCAGGGCCTCCCTTCCTGCATTATGGGAGAAAGTCAGCTGCCTTGGAGGCTGGGATGGAAATACCTAGGTGAGTGGCTGGTTCCATGGCTGACCCTTGGAGGGTGAGGACTTAGAGAAGGGCCACTGGGCATTTATAGCTGATGGGGCATAGTCACTGTGAATGCCCACAAACCCCTTGAGGTCTGGCCACTAAGGTCTGGGAAAGAAGAAATCCACAGCAATGTCATCCCCAAGACATTTGACCTTGGAGATTTCTACTGGTGTCCCCAAAGGTTGCTCTCAGCAGTCTGACCTATCACGCTGGGCCATCTCGGAGAAGAGGCAGCTGAAAACAGCTGGGCTGGTGGAAGTGAGCTTATGCCACCAAAGCCTTCCCAACACATTCCCAGCACTGGCTGGGTGACCCCAAAGCGCTGGTGCAGCCTCCAGGCATCTGGGTCAGGCCTGAGGCTGCCACTCCACCTTCACCATGTGACGGCCGACAGCACAGCCCAGAGCTCTCCTTCCAGGCAGCACCTAAAATATTCTTTGGGTGAACATGATGCTAAACATGGCCTGGCCCGTGAGCCCTGGCTGGGCCCTTTGAATGCCATGCTGGGGTACACTGAGGAGCCCAGGAGCCATCCTGAGGCCTGGAGTTCAATTAGTAGGACCAAATGAGAATCCCAGGGGTTTGGCTGACTCACACTGGGCCCAGCTTCCCGGGGCAGGTGGATCGGCCAAGGCTGAGCAGGCTGCAGACCCCCTTCCCTGAAGAACTTAGGCCAGCCTACCCACCCAGGCCTCACACTCAAGCCTGGACCGAGGTGGCTCCGGTGTCCCCCATTTCTTTGCCCGTCTGGCCCTCCCTCTAGGTCATCAAATACCCTGCAACCTTCTCCCCACTTCTAGGCCCGCAGTTCTGCCTCTTCAGGTCTAGGCAGGGAAGGCTCAACTCCCAAGAGTAAGTACACCAGGCTGCCTGGCTGGGGGAGAGATTGGCAAAGAATTCCACAATGGCTAAGATGGGTCATAGGGCACCCCAACCTCACTCACCACCCCTGGACAGCAGCGAAGGCTTTACTTGGCTACAAAAGCACAACTCTGTAGTGGAATTTTCTAGAACCTTGTGTGTGTTCTAGAAGCTAAGTGCATCAGCTTCATGTGTTCCCTTCTGTGTGTCCAGAAGGGACCTATCCTTCCCGAGAGCCCACAAGGTCACCAAGCTTTTGAAGCTAGCGGGGTCTCTGAGAGGACCAAACACCCACATTCTCACTAAACTGCTTCTACCCAGACCCCAGGCGAAAAACCTGCAGGCCACTGTCTGGAGCTTATTTGGGCTCTAGTCATAGCAATAAGGCCATGCCTGGGCCTCAGCTGGCAGCAGTCCAGCCTGTCTTGGGTACTAATGCCAACAGGCCCCAGGCACAGCTCTCATGGCTGAGTCTAGCAGAAGAGCCCTGTTTGCTGAGGTCTCAAAACTTGGACACTACATTGAAACTCAGCAGCTCAGCTCACCCTGTGCCTGTGTGGCTTCTCTCCCCACCTAGGGTGGGTCCTCAGAAGGAGCTTGCCTGTGCCTGTGTCCGCCATGTCACCTTACAGGGGCTCTCCCTGGACATCACTACCTTGGTGTCCCTTTCCTACTACGGTGCATGAAACACTGGGGGAAAGTGGACTCTGGGTCTGTACAGCTCCATGTCCTTTGTGAGAAAAACAATGACAGACTGGAAACGTCATATCTGCCCATGTCCCCACAGCTACGGGCTGTGAAGGCCACAGCAGAGTGCTGGCAGCTATGGAAAGAAGCCATGAGGTGCCCGGGGGTTTGGCCTGGCATGGAGTGAATAGAGGGACCCCAGAGTCTATTGCTCCCATTCCCCCAAGCCCCTCTCCTCAACATCTCTTTCCCTGAAAAATCTACAGCTGTTTATAACATGCTTGTGTGGGTTGAAGGGGTTCATTTTCATCTTGTTCCAAATCTGAGGAGCAAGAATGACTTTAGGTTAGAATGCACCTTAAGTTCGATGAAGTCTTCTCCGGTGAAGTCTCTGCTGTGTGTGTTTTCTGGTAAGTGGTTCTGAAGTGGGGACTCGTGTACCTGACTAATTTTTATTTTCATATCTAAAATAGCCATTTACTAGCTCAGAGAGCTCTAAGTTTACCTCACCCGAATCTTCTTGTTTATTTACAGTGCTAGGGTTGAACCCAGGGCCTTATGCAAAATAGGTAGAATTACACCCCAGCCCTTCTTTCAGTCAGAGGAGGGGGCAGGCAGGGAAGCAGTGGTTTTTCCCAGCTTGAGTCATGCATGCACATTAGTTTTGAAGGGCCTACCCTTTCCATCTCACCTCTAGTCGTAATTATTGACATATTTCCTGTTGAAAATTTCCCCTGTATATATTGCAAAGGAACCAAACTCAAAGTTGCTCCCTCCACCCCCCACCCCCACCCTGCTCTAAGTCCACACTCCTTGCATGATGAGCAAGGAGATGGGTGGTGGGAAGCAGCAGCTGCTAATGAAATTTTACGCGGACAGGCCAAGGGAGAAACACCTAAATGTATTCAGAGTACTCAACAGTTCCTTGTTGGATTTTTTTTTTCTTATTGGCAGGGGAGGGAAGCCGGGTGGCAGCTAGAACATGCTTTGCTGATTTCGTGACCTCTCACTGCAAAGTATTGATTTATAATCTCCTTGCCACGCTACTTTACCTGTTTGCAAACTCTGGTTGGGGGCAGGGAGCAGTTTGCTAAATATATTCATAATTATATGTGTGGACCCACAGAGCCGAATGTAAACACTGCCCTGTGCTTTGGGTATGCTCACCTTAAAAACAGGAATTGGTTCACATTTAACACTAAATTCTGCCTGACTTTCTACATTTTTAACAATTCCATAATTTTCACCTTCTGCTTCATCACCTCCATGACAGCCCCTGATCTGAGCTCATCATCTGATGCTCCAGGCGCATTCATTCACAGAAAACACTCTATTTGTACAAGTATCGTTAAAGGCTAATTTGCTGAGATTATTTAGCAGAGTCGATAGGATCTGGCTGTCTCTTCAAGGTGGCAAGTAAGCAAAGCACCACCACAGCTCACATG
Organism: Peromyscus leucopus; assembly: GCF_004664715.2. NCBI lineage: Eukaryota > Metazoa > Chordata > Mammalia > Rodentia > Cricetidae > Peromyscus > Peromyscus leucopus. Next base: position 28,719,787 of record NC_051086.1, on the reverse strand, counting down.
TGGCCATCACCCACGGGTGAGCCACAGCACCACCACAGCTCACATGTGGCCATCACCCACGGGTGAGCCACAGCACAACCACAGCTCACATGTGGCCATCACCCACGGGTGAGCCACAGCACCACCACGGACTCCTGGAAATGGTGTGGACTTGTCAAACCTCGTAAGAAAAACAAGGAACGCTGGAATGAAGGAACGTTTCTTGTCTGCCAAGGCAGCACAAATGTCATCTGTGTGTCCATGTGCCACAAGGAGCAAATCACTCAATCTGCTATCAGGGGCTCAGTTCAAAAGCTACTGAGGCATTCTATTCCCTATTGTGAACGCTTAGTTTAAATTCAGGTTTGCAAATAGCTCAGGGTGTGTAGATGCACACACCCTGTGTACTGTGCTTACCCAACAGAGGGCAGAGGTGTGTGTGAACACATAGGTGAGAGTCCAGAGAGGGAAATTTGCTCTTTCCCTATAGATGCCTCCTCAACTCATTGTCCAGATTTTCTTACAAATGCTTTGTTCAACATGGAGTAGCAAAGAATTACAAATTTGTGGATCCAGGTAGAAGCAAACATCTGGCTGCTTGCCCCTTTGACAGGCAAATCAAAGTCTCATGGCATTATGGCTTATCTCAGTGGTGTTTAGGGGTTTCAAGCTACAGTCCACAGAGTCGACCATTTCCTACTGGTCTTGTCCACCCAAAGGCCTCATGAAGCCTCTTGGGATGTGTGTAGAGACTGTATGTCCCCTGTCTGCTGTCTTTTGCCTCTCATGGAGAGGAGCCACTGCAGGTTTGTACTGAGAACAGAGCTAGATAAGAATACCTCCCACCCCAAAACAGACTTTCCCTTCTTTCTCTGTTGGCCCTCACCCTCCAACGGCTGCCAGGGCCTGAATCCTTTGCAGTTAGGATGACCCCAAAAGCGGGACTTTGTGGGCCAGTTGGATAAAACACAAACTCATCTCGCCCTCAAAACCCCGATCCTGGGCCCACAGCCTCGGGAGCCTCTTTTCTGAAGTGAACCCCTTTGTGGTTGGCAGGTCCCAGCAGCCTGGCTAGCCTCAGAGAAAGGGTTGGGAAGAAGAAGGCAGAGTTACTAAAAATGCCTGCCTCTTTCTGCTGGAAGAAGGTTCGTCTCCCCCAAAGCCAGGGGGTCGCTGTGGAGGGAGAGATACCATATCTACCCCCGCCATCGGTCCCACACAATCAGGCCTGAAAACATTCCAGCAAATACCAGGGCTGCCGAAAGGTCCTTTATCAAGCATAAATCCAGTGTTTGAGGGGCCTCGAATACCTCACCCCATCCCACCTCCAGCTAAATAAAGTTCCAGTTATGCCCTTAATTGTCGCTCATTAAAGTCAAATTTGCTGCTCAGTCCAGATTGGGAGAAATTATTTCCATCTTTAATAGCTCAATTAGCCTTTGGGTTCCCAAGAGGACACCATCCCAAGCACACCTTTTCTCCCCATTTTAACCCCTCCCTTTTTCACAACTTCTCCTAAAAATAAATTATAAATATGGATGTGTCCTCAGAAGACGTGAGCGGCACATTCCTCTGCTCCCCTTGGTGGGGTTGGAAGCAAGAGAAACCAGAGCTGCCACTCCCTCAACACAAATCAGTAAGTTTTTTTCCTAACCACCTCCCAACTTGGTGTCGTTTCAGTCCCAGACATTCGGATCCTCGCCCCGAAACCTAGTTTTAATCTATTTATTTTACTCCAGTCGGGTTAGGCTACAGCCAAAGCGCTAAGGCCAACTGCTCCTAGAGGGAGGGTCCCCCTAACTTTATCTAGGGGAAGGTGGTAAGCTGTTCCAGACTCTCGGGGACCTCCAGCGCTCCGTGCCAGCCGGGCCCCCGGACGCACGTGGAGTGTCGGGTGCGGCGGGGAGCCAGCAGCCTTGCTCTGCGCGGCATTGATATCGGGGTCACGCAGCAAGTCAGTTTCACGAATAGGTTTTCCGGGGTGGGGGCGGGGTGGCTGGTTTTCCACCTCCCGGTTCATCTCCAAGCCCCAGCGTTAAGGAAGTGGGAGCCTCGCCTCGCCCCTGTCCCACCTCCTGGCCTCACACACGCCCCTCTGGGGAAGGGGTTCTGGTGGGGTTAGCGTCTCCAGACGCCAGGGTGGCGGCAGCCTAGACAAGCTTCTAGAGCTGGGTCCTGAAGAGTCGAGGGCGAGCCCTCGCCTCTGCCTCTCCGCTCTGGTCCCCACCCACCCAGTCGGGCAGACAGCGGCCCCGCACCCCATGCCCCAGGCCTGAGCACCCACCTGCCGCGCTCCCCACCCCAGCCGGGGCAGGGAGCTGTGCAGGAAGAGCCAGGGCACTCACCGCGCCTCCTCCTGGGTGCAGGGAGCCCCCCGGGGCTGTGCCTTTTGGCGTCCCGGCGTGCGCGGGGCGGGGTGCGCCCCGGGGCACTGCAGCCTTTCCACACGATCCTCACGGCTGCACGCGGGGACTAACGAGGGTGAAGGGGGACTTCCAGAAACAAAAAGCAAAACCCAGCCCCCTCCCCAACCACGCTGGGAGAGACAGGTTTTCCTGCAACCTAGAGCAGCGCGCCGAGCCCACGGGGCTGCACCCGGCCTCCGCGCCTGCCACAAAGCCGCGCCCCCGCCCGGGCGCCCCCCCCCCCCGCGGCCTGGCCCCCGCCCCCCCAGAGCCCTGTGGCCGGCCCGAGGCGGGGGCAGGGCGGGCCGGGGTTTGGCCACACTAGGGAGGCGGCTCCTCTCCAGCCCGGCCTCGGAGAAGGCTCCAGCTTTCCAGCTGAGCTCGTCCGCCCCAGTGGCGAGGTGGGTGGGGGTGGCTGGGGCAAACCTTCCTAGAAACCTTGTCCAGATATAGTCCACGGACACACACATTCCTAGAAATGTGGCCCGGGCCATGTCAGTAGCGACCCTTGCGGGGGATGCTGAGAGGGACACATCAGATCCCCGGGTCCATACTAAAGGAGGGAGAAAACTCCCCACTTCTAATGTGCCAAGAGAGGGGGGTGCCACCGTGCCTCGCTCTGGGAGGTTGCGGGTGCCGGAGTGAGGAGCAGGCAGTATTCCAGGGATCCCTGAGCTGGAGCTGGGGACTGCCGGGGTGCCCGAAAGGGAGAGGCATCCACTTAGGATTCAGACCCGCCCTCGGCTCTGCCCCCTTCTTTTGGGAACTCCGGGTGCCTGCCGCAGGGAGCGCCTTCGGCCCCTCCCCCAGCCGCCAGCACTCCTCCTCCACACGCACACACAAGGAAGCCGGCGAGGCAGCAAGCGCCCCCAGCTCTTCCGCCCGCCCTGTGTGTCCCAAATCTCCTTCTGGGGTGACTGCAGTGCCTTGGAAGACCCCCAGTCTAAATTTCGAGGGTACGCTCTACTCTTTCCCAAGAGTTACTCCCAAACTAACCCACCTTCAAACCCAAACGGAAAGTTGAGCTTTCTCCTTCCGAATCCACCCGCACCCTTGCAGCCCCAGGCTCTGGGAATGGGGTGGGGCACGAAGGGGACACTTTCTGTCTGGCATGGTACTGACCTCTGGTGCTGTCACCCTGACTCCCAAAAGGTACTTTTGGTTTCAACATCAGGGAGTTTGCCCTAGCTCAGTTGGCTCCTGAAATCGTCCTCCCACACCCCTACCCAAGGATCCCCAGAACCCTTGCAGAAGCCACCACCTCTTGGCCAAAGAGGATCCGAATAACTGAGACACGCCTTGTCCCTCTCCACAGCCCAGCCAGTCTCTCTGCGCGAAAACGTGACTGGACTGAGTTTCCTGGGATCATAAAAAATGTATTTGCTGTCCTCTGTTGGCCAGCGGTTGTCACACTCTGAAAAGCACATCAGCAACCCAGAGTCTTGATTCCATGGGGAGAGGGAGAGCAAGCAAGCGAGAGACAGACAGACAGACAGACTGAGAGACAGACAGAGAGAAATAGAGACGGGGAGGGGGACAGAGAGAAATACAGGAGAGAGAGAGAGAGAGAGAGAGAGAGAGAGAGAGAGAGAGAGAGAGAGAGAGAAAGTGCTCCAGAGACCCCAAGGAGAGTGAGCCAGGCAGCCCCCCTCCCACTTCGCAAGTGGAAGAACTCTAGTGTCAGGACCGTGAGCCACTGCTTCTGCGGACCTTGGCCACTGCGGTGCTCCAGAAGGCAAGCAAAGTTGGGGATACAAGGACCTCAAAGAGTGGCTTTTCCAATAGCAATGTGGAAAGGACATTTGACCAAGGGAGACAGGGCTTGCTCACTGATAACTGCCCCTCTAGTGTGGGAGCCATACACAGAACAAGGACTGTGCCATTGTACAGTCACTGGTCCCCTACCTTACAGATAGGCAGAGTCATGCTTTCAGATCAGTGGCTTCTATGTGGCGGGAGGTACAGTGTTGATGATGACCCTGTGTGATGGTATTGTGTTCTCCAAAATATTGTACACCCTAATAAACTTATCTGGGGTCAAAGTAGAACAGCCACTAGATACAAAGGCTAGAAAATGGTGGCACTCACACCTTTAATCCTAGCATTCCAGAGGTAGAAATTCCTCTGGATCTCTGTGAGTTCATGGCCACATTGGAAATGGTCAGGCATGGTGAACAAGCCTTTATTCCCAGGGAGTGATGGTAGAAAGCAGAAAAGTATATAAGGCGTGAGGACCAGAAACAAGAAGTATTTGGCTGGTTAAGCTTTTAGCTGGTTAAGCTTCAGGCTTTTGAGCAGCACAGTTCAACTGAGAGCCATTGGGATGAGGACACAGAAGCATCCAGTCTGAGGAAACAAGACCAGCTGAGAAGTTGGCCAGGTGAGGTTAGCTGTGTCTCTCTGATCTTCTAGAAGTCACCCCAATAACTGGCCACAGGTTTGATTTTATTAATAAGACTCTTTAAGATTCCTGCTACAACCCTGCCCTCAGGAGCTTGTTTTGTGGGGGAGAGTCCAGAGTTGATGGTGATTGCTATGCAGTCACCATTGTCTAGGGTCCTAGACCCAGGCGGCCTTGGGTCAGGGGACCGTGAGAACAGACTGAGGTGGTCTCTGCTGTGTTCTGTTTCCATAGACGCTGTGGCATGGGCAACCTTGCTGCCCCCTTTAGTGAAATTCATGGAGGGACAACTATGTTCTATTCCACCTGGGCACTGTCTAGGTATGTCAAACCTTTTGACACTGGGACACAACATTGTCACCTACAAAGTTCATGCTCAAGCCTGTGCTCCCCCAATAAAAAAATCACACACACAAATATTTTTGTGTGTGTCAAACTGCTACATACAGACTGTGAGTCACAAGTTGGACACCCCTAGAGCCTCTCTGGACTCATCTGTAAAGTGGGAGTTAAGAAGCCATATGCCCATAGTGATGACACACCACTATGTGAGTGTGAATAAAACAAAGAACCCCTTTGTAGCCCTTTGTGGGAAACTGAAAAAGAAGCTGTCCATTAGGAGTACTTAGTGAAGCTGTCCCAACTGCCTGTTCCCAAATACCCAGTAGCTGCTTCCCAAATTACCACACAGAGAATTATATTAATTCTAAATGATCTGTCAATAGCTCAGGCTTGTTACTAACTAGCTCTTACAACTTAAACTAACCCATTTCTATTAATCTATGTATTGCCATGTGGCTTGTGGCTTTACCTGTCCTCTGGCATGTCTTGCTTCCTGGGCAGCTGGCTCTGGTCTCTCCTGACTCCACCCTCCTTCTTCCCATCATTCTGTTTGTCTTTCCCACCTAACTTCCTGCCCAGCTGCCATCCTGTCAGCTTTTATTAACCAGTGAAAGTGATGCATATTCGTAGTGTAGAAAAGGATTGTTCCACAGCGACTTAGCGAAACCATTACTTCTTACTTGAGCTTGGTTGCATTACCTGGAGAAGACAGAGCTGAAGTGAGGAAGAGGGATGATGCCAGGACAGTGGGAAAGAGGAACTAGGGCTGTATGTGGCATGGGGAGGCCTCAGCCACGCTCTGAAGCTGGGGTGACTTTCTTCTGCTACAGAAGTGCCAGTTCAGGGTCCTTCAGGGATGACCATGCTCCTTATCTGTGTATGGAGCTGCAAAACTCACCCTGGCACTCCAGGCCCTGCCTGAAATCAAAGGGTTAGCTGGTTGGATGCAGGAGGGTAAACAGTCTCTGGCTGGCCGTATAGGCCTCACCACAGGCTAGGGACGCCTGGCTTTTAAAAGATACTCCCAGGTCCATTGGAGTTCTGTCTTACCAGGCCTAACTCAGCTGCCCACAATTAGGCAAGTGATGGATCTGAGATCCAGTTAAGCACTGTCTCCATCAACATACATGGAAAACAACTTGCTGTTTGGCTGAAGCCTAGACCCTTGCTGGTCTCTCCCCGAGAAGGAGCCTCACTTGTTGGCCTTGTGGTAACACCAAAACTCAACCAAATCTATGGAAAAGCTGCAAAGGGCCTTGGAGCCCCAGAGAATCACAGCCAACCCGAGTCGTCGGGAAAGCCCTAGGCCGGTGAGAGAGGCCAGGCATAGGCCTCACGTGGTGTCTCTGGGTTTTCATGGGGCCTGAGGGAAGCAGACAAAAAGGTGGTTAGTTACTATCAGCTGCCAAGACTCTCAGTGTAAAAGAAATAAACTTCTAGGGGCCAGAAAGATGGCTCAGCAGGTAAAGGCAGCCCTAGAGCCTCTCTGGACCTCAGTTTCCCCATCTGTAAAGTGGGAGTTAAGCCCTAACCTGTAGTGTTGACTCACAAATAGAAGAAAGAAGCCACTCTGTAGCCCTTTGGGTGAGTTTTAAAAAGAGGCTCTTCATTAGGAATCCTTAGCAAAACCATTACTCATTATTTGAGCTTGGTTGCGTTACCTAGAGAGGCATGAGCTGAAGTGAGGGAAAGGAATGATGCCAGGCCAGTGGGAAAGAGGAAAACACTTCTGCTAAACTTTTTCCTACAAGTTGACAGACAGACAGACACACACACACACACACACACATACACACAGACACACACAGAGACATATACACAGACACACACACATACACACAGAGACATATATACACACACACAGACAGACACACATACACGCATACACACACGTACACATACACACAAATGTAATAATAAAAACCCTACATTTCCAAAGCAAGCACAAAAACTGTGACACAAACCTGAGGCAGGTAATCTGAGTTCTAACAGCCTGTGCAGCTTAGTGAAGCCCTGTCAGAAACTAAACAGACAGTTTGCCTAAGGATGTGGAGGCCCAGGCCTATCCTCAGCACTGATGTTAGTTATCATACAGTACATGTTAAAAGTTTACATTGAACAAATGTGAATGAATAAAAAAGAACATGTAAATACATTACAGAGAAGTTACTTGGACATGGGAGGAGGTCAAGGCAACTTCAAGAGATCCTGTCTCAAAATAGAAGATGAAATAAAAGCCTGGGGGTGCTTTATAGTGCTTATGCTCAACACACACACAAAATAAGAACTTTTTAAAAGTGTGTGTGTGTGTGTGTGTGTGTGTGTGTGTGTGTGTGTGTATGTGTGTCAGCATACCAGACCAAGAATGACCTCATGGAGTCAGTTCTCTTCTCCTACCCTTTTTGTGGGCTTCTGGGGATGAAATTCAAGTTGCCAGGCTTTTGTAATAAACACTGAATCGTCTTGGACCCACAGAACAGGACCTGCCCTTTGTCCCTTCTGTCAGACAAGGGGAATGTAAGGTCATGGCAATGAGGTAATGTATGCCCAAGGCTCATGAGTCTGGAAATTTCTAGAATGTTGATGGGAAACTGTGTGATGCCCAGCAAGGCATTTAGGGGACGCACCATTCACTATTTCCCAAGCTTTCCTACATTCATTTCTGGGATGGGGGTGGCTCACTGTCATGCGACCAACTTCCAGAGGTAGAAAAGATGGACAGGGCTGCTTCACAAAGGCAGCAAGGGAAGCCCCTGGCCTGAACGCCAGCTCCTCTCCACCCCAGTGTGCCCTGAATGGCTGCCACTTCAGGTCTGCCAGCATTTTTTTCTTTTAAGTGTTCTTAAAAGAAAACCGGAACATTTTTCGGGTGTGCAATGTGGTTCTCAGGGCATGGATGTATACACACTGCTCACCCCCTTATGAAAGGGCCCATTAAAAAAATTCTTCCAGGTAGTTTTCTAAGCACCTGATGTCAGCCTAGGCAGCAGGCAAAGGGGTGGGAGGTGGCCCCTCCAGGGCTGCCCCCTGTAGAAGGTCTGAGGCAGGGACACAGTCAGCTTTTTCATTGACATCTTGTCCATGTGAGCACAGGCTCATTTCCACCTAGCCTGCTCTCCAGAGTCCTTGCCCTGTTTACTGTTTACAGTTTCTCTTTTATAAGTTTTTTGTGCAGAAACAGTGAGTTTGAAAGTCTCTGTTGGCACTGTGGTTTCTCTCCATCCTTCACCCCGACCTAGAGGTCTATCCTATGAACAGCCAGCCAGAAGCACGAGGGTGTCTTGTGAGAAACCAGTGGTGGGTGTGGTGATACACCTTTGTAATCCCAGCACATAGGGGCCGAGGCAGGAGGTTTGTGAGTTTCAGTGTTAGCACCTTAGTGGGACTCTAAGAAACAAAAAGAAACACAATGCTGTCCACAAAATCAGTGTGCATGTGTGCACCACAGCTCATATCTGACAGTTAGTTTCACAAACATAGAACATCAACTCAAGTTCTAAGAAAGTTATAATTCTTCAAGAGCAGCTAACGCCAGAGGTCTGCTGCCATGATGCCTAGTAGTTGGAACGCGGTTTTAGAGATCCAAGGGAGAGAGTCTCACGTGATAAGTGCTCGCCACTCCAAACAAATAAACAGATGTCAAAGAGACAGACACAAGCAGCCTTTGGAGGCAATGTATATGTTTATTACTTAGTGTCCAGGGTGTACTGACCACCACATTATCAAATTGTTTAAATTAAATTTGTGCAGTTATTTTGTGTATATGTACATATGGAGCTTGGAATGGAACCCATGGCTTTACCCTAAACAACACTCCACCATCCAGCTGCACTCCAGTGCATTAACATGTCTGTTCGTGTGTGTGGCATTTGTATTTGTGTGAGTGTGCACAACTGTTGTACAGGACTATCCTCCAAGCCAAGTAACTACCATCTCAGAGTGTTCAGTTATGCCCACTGACACCTAAGCTGGACTTGACTGTCCACAGCCCCTCACAGAGGAGTGTATGTGGGGTCACCTCAGGAGTGCCCGACCACTTCCTATCCCCTGCTGTATACAAAAGCATCCAAAATGGGAGAGGCTACTGCATATGGGCTGGGGAAGAGAAGATGGGTTCCCCACCTATGTGGCTATGGAAAGCCATTACCCCTGCTGAGTAAAGACTTTCCAGTGCAGCCTTTTGAGGGGAGGAGCCCCCCACCCCTCACCTGTGCTCTGTTAGGGAGGAGCACCCCACCCCTCACCCAATAAACTGGTTAGTTCCTTGAGTAAACTCTGGTGGAATCCTGTCTCCATTGGACCTTAGAGGACCTGGGAAGGAATTTTAGCAAAAGTCAGAGAACCTGTAGATTGTTGGTTTGGCTAAGCTAGCTGGCTGGTCAGTGACCCTGAGGGATCCTCCTGTTTCTGCCTCCCCAGTCTTGCCCAGATTTTTACATGGGTTCTGGAGATCCAACCAAGCTCAGGTCCTCACGCTTGTGTGGAAAGGACTTTACCCACTGCATCTGCCAGAGCCTATAATAGATAGATTAGAATAGCTCTTACAACAAGCCAGAACGAAGCCTTCCCTGACTCAGCTGAGGTTCTTGTCACTGCTTCAGATAATAGTTTCTTCAGTGACCAGCTGTGATGTCACAAGCTAACTTTGGTAGAGCCATCTGGCTGGTCATCAGAAGTCCGTGACAGCTGAGATGGAGCAAACTTGTAACCACTGAGGCAGGAGAATCAAGAACTTGAGGCCAGCCTAGATAATTTAGTGAGACCTTATCTTCAAACTCAAATAAAGGAGGGTGTAATTCAGTGTTAGAGTGTTTACCTAACACTCTGAAGGCCCTGGGATCACCTCATCCCCAACAATGGAAGGAAAACGTCCACAATAGAAGAAATAAATGACTGCGTGTCCTCTACAGTGGAAGGGACCCAGGCGTAGGGAGGAGGCTCTTCCCAACGGGGCCGGGTAGGATGCATGAATGCTTTTGCTTCATGCTGCCATGGGGTGGCAGTGTTGCACCTGTGCACTGTGTTGACAAGCAGTTCTTCCTTTGATGATGATGCTGGTGTCTGGGAATTTAGGCTCCTTCTGCTTGAAGAAGCCCTTTGCTGCCACCATGTATTAAAAACAGAGAAGGATATGAGAAGCATTTAATTTCTTATCAGAAAGTCATAGACTAGTCATGTGAATTACCTTCTCCCTGGGGGTCATTTCCCATGTTGGGGTCTTAGAAGGACACTGCTCAGCCTTTCTTTCTCAGCACCAGCGACCTTCTTCCCTTCCCTTCCCAATCTACAGAGGACCTGTGTGTGACTTTTCACAAAGGCAGCAGCCTTCAAGGAGACCTGTAGACATGAAATTCACACAGAAGCTCTAGAAATCCAAACGTGGCTTTATATTCAGGAACACAAGTGATCTAAATCAACAGAAAACATCTGGCTCACTCACACACATGACCAGCTTTACTCACAAAATTGTACACAACTTGAATTCAGGATTTGGGTCACTAGCTCCCAATTTGATAACACGCAGCACGCTAGCTTTGCAGTTCCATGGCATCCCTCACACCCACCTCCCAACCTAGGTGACACCTTGGGATTCCAGTGTAGTCTTCTACACTTCAAAACAAAAAACGAAGGAAACAGCCAACCAACTAACGGCTCAGTTGGTAAAGTGCTTACTCTGCTAAGGGCCTGACTTCAGACTCCCCAGCTCCAAGTAAAAAGCTGGACGGGGAGCGCACTGCATGCCTGTAACCCTCGTATTGGTGGGTGAAGGAGTCAGGTGAACCCTTGGAGACTGCTGGCAGCAGAGTCAAGCAGAACTAGGGAGCTCCAGGTTCCGGAGAGAGAGGAGTCTCAAAAAATAAGGTGGAGAGCAATAGGGAAAGACATCTGATGTTGACCCTTAGCCTCCACCCACGTACACAGCCATGAAAATGTACATACACAGACACAATATTTTTTTAAACAGAAAATAACTCATAAGTGAACCCTTATTCTCTCTCTCCCTCCCCTCCCTCTGTGTTTGTGTGTGTCTGTGTGTGTCTGTGTGTGTCTGTGTGTGTGTGTGTTGTGTCTGTGTGCACACACTCTAGTGTTTGCTGGGGATGAAATCTCAGGACTTTGTGAATGCAAATGCTCTGCCCAAACCAGATTTGTTTTTGTTATCGTATTGTTTCTTGAAATAGAGCCTTATATATAGCCCAGGCTGACTTTGAACTCTCCATCCTCCTGCCTCAGCTTCCCCAATGTGCTGATATTACAGGCATGTACCACCACATCTGGTTTGGAGACATTTTTAATAGGGGAAGAACCTAAGTGCTTTTTTGTAGCTCTTCAAGAAGAAGTGAATAGAGAAAACAAAACACGGCAAGAGGAGTGGACCCCTGGCTGGAGAGCCGTCCTGCTGGCCGTCTTCACTCTGCGTCGTTGAACAATTTGCGTTTGTTCTAAAAGGCCACCTTTGCAGCCTTTCTCTCCCTTTCCCTCCTGATTCTTTCTTTTGTGGACAAGATCCTGTGAAAACAAAATTCCACATGTGGAACCACCATCTTGTAGAAAATACAAAGTCCAGGACAAGAGTGGCAACAGTCCTTCCAAATAGTGTCCCCGTTCTATTTCTGTTCAAAAAGTCACTGCTGAAACCCGTGTCTCCTTTTGTTCCCTGATGACACACTAGAAATGCACTGTCTCTGAAGTCAGACCTGCACTGTAACATGCAACCTCAGCCTGCATGTCACAAGCATGGATAGTCACAGTTTGTGTGTGAGTGTGCACATGAAGACCAGAACTGACGTAGGGTATCTCCTTAATTACTCTATATTTTTATCTATCTATCTATCTATCTATCTATCTATCGAGACAGGTTTCTCTGTGTAGCTCTGGCTGTGTTGGATCTTGCTCTGTAGACCAGGCTGGTCTTGAACTCAAAGATTCACCTGCCCCTGCCTCCCAAGTGCTGGGTTTAAAGGCAAATGCCACCACTGCCTGCCTTACATCCTGTTTTTTGGCCCTCCACTCAACTAGTGAATGACAAGCATCTTGTCTACCTTTCCAGTCGTTGGGTTACAGACCTGCACTCTCATGTCTTTTGTTTGTTTTTTGTTTTTGTTTTTAAATGTAGGTTCTGGGAGTCTGAACTCAGATCCTGATCGCTGCCCAACAAGAACGTTCTGGCCCAGCCATCTTCCTAGCACCTCCAGGCACTACTTTGCCATGGATTACCGTCCATAGCACATTCTCTTTCCTGAGTTGGCAATGTGGCTTTGTGGTATGACTCTCAGCAGGGCAGCGGTTCTCAGAGTGTGGCCTGGGAACGAGAAACATCAGCATCACCCTGAAGCCCGTTAGAATTACAGATGATCAGGCCCTGTCCCAGAGGATCGCGGATGCAGTAGCTGTGATTTAACTACTGCATAGTCACACTTGTGATACTCTCTACTGTCCAGTAGGGAGTCTGACCCATCACCCCCAACCCACAGCTCTTCTCCCTTTCTGGTTAGGAGAGCCCACTCTGGTTTGATTGGTTCCCCCGCCCCCCACCCGCCACTGCTGAATCTAGTTCTCTCAGGAGCACACTACTAGCTCCATTGGTACTTGCTTCAATCTCAGACAGGTCCGATACAGTTTCCACAAATCAGGTCAAGATGTCTGTCAGAGTCTACAAGACTCTGGTCCAGGAGTTGGAGTCCGACAACGACCTCGTCAAAGGCACTTTGGGCGCCCTCTGGTACAGTACATCCTTTGATGATACAAATCACACCTCTGTGATGTAATGTGACAGGCATGCCGCTCCGTGTGCAGAGGCCACCTCTGCAGCCAGTGCCTGGCTGCTCCCTCGCCAACGCCACCTCTGGGCCACGTGACCCACTTTAGCGCGGGGTTGAAAGGAGGCTCTGAGCCAGGGGTTTACATTTTCAGGTCAGAATCGTTCCAAGTCCGAGCAGGGATTGCTCTCTTCCCGAAGGCGATGCCCCCTGCGAGGATTTCCTTTTAAACATTGCAAGCGAGACAGACACTGGCTGGCTGTGGGTGTGGGCTGGGGCAACAACGGTCCTTTCTTTAGGACGGGTAACCAGAAAAACGTGAAGTGCCCTGAAGCCAGCCGGGGGCCAGTCATTACGAAGCTCCTACCGGAGGATGGGCAGGTGACCCTTCCAGATTGCGGCTCTGCAAATTCTCCCAGAGGCATAAGCACCTCGTGGCCCACAGTGGGCGCTGCTTTCAGAGAGACCCAAGCAAAGCTGGCGGTCCAGAAGGGCCGAGGTTCGACCACGGAAGGGTGGAAAGGAGGAGTTTGTGAAACGAGGCTGAAAGAAAAGAGTGAGTGCCACCAACGGTCCTGGAGAAACAGTGGGGACCTGTGACGGTCACTCTTGAAAAGAGGTCAACTATAAAAAGTCCCTTCACAGGGGAGAACAGGAGCAGGCACGGACGGGGTTCGAACCCGTGATCTTCGGTTTACGAGACCGACGCCTTACCACTTGGCCACCGCGCCTGCGTTGGGGTGGCGGCGGCGCGAGCCTCTATGCTGGCGCCACTCCTGTGAGCTCGCCTGACGCGCGAGTGCGCGCACGAGCAGAGCGCGGCCGCCCCGCCCCTCGCGGCCGGGCAGGCGGGGCTCCGCACGGGCGGCGCGCGCCAGCGGCTCAGGCGGAGCCCAGGTCTCTGCGCGCGCGCCGCGGGGCTTGCCCGGCGTCTCGGTCTCCGCAGTTCGAATCCCGGATCCCTCGGTGGGCTCTCTCGCTTGTGCTGCGGGTCTCCTAACCTCAGTTTCCTCTTTGGAGGAGCGCTTTTCTCCCTCCCCACAAGAAACAGAGGCATGGTGGCCAGCTGTCTTCATTAGCGCGACCTCGGCTGCCCTGCTCAGGGTTGTGAATTGGTGCATCGACTTTGCAGAATAAAAAGCCCCAACTGGATTTTACTCAGACTACTGCTGTCTGTAGTAGGGAATATCTCTGATATCAGCCTCAATATCTGGAATCTTTACTAGAACTAATGCGATTTGTGTTGGGGTTGTGAGCACTCCGTGTGGGTTTACATGCCCTGCATAGGGCTGTTATGTGCAGGTCTGAGCTGCAGAGGTCTGGACTGCTAATGTATATGTTCCTGTTCATGGATTCAAAGGCCTTTTTATTTTTCTGTAACTGGACTAATTATGCTATTCCCTGTACTTTGCCTTAATTCGGTGGCTTGTAATAGATAAAACAGTATAATCACCACAATCATTGCTAGCCTGAGGTTCGGAAAATACAAATATCTACTGCTCTAATGAGCATACTGCATAATATTAGTGCACTACTACTGAGTAGACTATGTATGCTTAAACAATGTACATATGTAGTACATTATGCACGGATGGATTTCCTCATTCGCCTCATTAAAAGCTGCCTTTTGCCTGGCCTGGTGATGCACACCTTTAATCCCAGCACTTGAGAGGCAGAGGCAGGGGGTTCTCTGTGTATTCAAGGCCGGCCTGGTCTACACAGTGAGTTCCAGGACAGCCAGGGTTGTTACACAGAGAAACCCTGTCTTGGAAAACAAACAAGTTGCCTTTCCCCAATGCATATTTCACACAATTGATTGACTCTGTGACTGGGAACTAGACACTGGGAGGTCTGTGCCTTTTTTGCCGCCATGGGATTCTGCTACGTTGTCTCTGCTGCTGAAGCCTTAGAAGCCAGCCTAAGACACCTAAGATGTTAGACTACAAAATGGGACCTTGTAGAAAACAAACAAAACAAACAAATCCAGGACCAAGTCTATCAAGTTGTTCTGTGGAAAGCCTTTGGGCAAGGGCATAGGAAGGCATGGGAAAATAACCCAAATATTTCAAAATTAAAATCCAAGTTTTAAAATACTCATAAGCCCAAAGGGCCAGGACTAGAGAACTGGACAGCTGTGTAGTGGCAGACTGTCCTGCCCACACCTTAGAGTGGTGCTTGCAGTCAGGTCTCAGTAAATACAGTGGAAGGGTCAACCTGCAGGCATTTTTTTAAGTGGTTCTGGAGCCTGCACCTTCTGAGTTCCAGGGAGGTTTGCAAGTGCTGAGCAGCCAGGAAACACTAGGACGGCCTCTCGGGGCACGGTCCTTCTCAGGGTCCAGCGTGTCTGTTTTCCACTCTACTGGAAGAACTCAAATCTATGGAAAGTTCTCTGTTGCTCCAGGCCTCTGGCTTAGGGGACCCTCGGGAGCGGGAGCATGCCAGTAAGAAGGCCCCCAAATGCTCTGGGGAGGGTTGCTAGAAGTGTCTTGTAAGGCTGCTGGCTTCTGTTTCCTGTGGTTTGAAGCAAGGTCTCTCTGCGTAGCCCAGGCTGGCCTGGAACTCAGCAACCTGCTTTCCCCTCCTAACAGGCCTGTGCTGCCGCCTGGGGTTGGGGAGGCTAGCCTGCTTCAAGTGAGAAAGCTTCTGAATAGATGAACCATGTGACACAGTGGGATGTCTTGTTTCGTCTATATGGTTGAGTTGCCGATCGAGCAATTTGTGTCTATACTTCCTTTGTGTTAAAGAGACACTTCTTCAGATTTGAGAAAAGCTGCCCACAGGTTTCTGTTTTCTTTCTGTACCTCTGCCCTAGCTCCTATCTCCAAGCAGGTTTTTTAAAAAACAAAACAAAACAAAAAACCCAAGCAATGTGACTTACGGGGCTGGAGGGATGACTCAGTGGTTACAAGGCGTGCTGCTCAGTGTTTAGGCCACTCAATGACAACAGGTTTTCCCCTAATATCCTAAACACTTAAAGTATTGTGTGTTGCTCCTCTGGTGGGGGTGGGGCAGCACTGTGCATGATGGACAGTTTAGATTCCAGACCCAGGTGGGTGGAGGCTGTAAGTGTAAGTTAAGCTGTAGGTGGGTTGGACTTGGGTCTTGGCAGGTATATGAGGCCTCATTCGTCTGAGACTGGAGGCAGGCTGGTTGACCTTCGTGTCTTCTGAAACCTAAGAGAGCAAGGTCCTGTTGGGGTCAAAATGTAAGAAGGAGGGTTATCTTGGGCTGATGGTGTAAAGGGCTTGAGATGAGAAAGACGAATCCAGTGAGGGAAACCCTTGAGCTTAGCAGTGGTTGGGGTAGTAAGGATGACTCTGAAGGGCCTGCCCATTTTGGAGAAAGAGGAGGGGGTTGTGACCTGGAGGAGAGAGGACTAAGTCCCTGATGTTGATGGAAATGGAGGGGGGGGGACTGAGGCAAATGGTGGTGGGTGAAGTTCCAAAGGAAAGTGTAAAGATAGTGTAACAAGGGGGTAAGATGGGGATCAGGGAGAGATGACGGCTGAGACATGAGGCCGGGAGGCAGAATCCGCCATCCGTACATGAGCTGGAAAGAGCAGGTGAAGAGGGGTTTCTTTGGGAGGGCTCTTAGTCACAGAAGAGCCAACCGCAGGAGGTTTATCCAATCTGTATGGAGCTCTTGGAAGAGTTTGAGAAGAATGTTTTTGAGAGAGCAATTGATTTGTTCCACCTTGCCTGAAGACTGGGGATGGAGGAGACATGGAAACACAATGGGATGTTAAGAGCTTTGGCTAGGGTTTGATAGATTTGAGAGGTAAGTTCAGGGCCATTATCTTATTGAAGGGACATTGGAACTCTGAAACAGGAGCCAATCTCCCTGGAAAGGAGACCAAAAACTGTCTGTGCTCTTTTATTAGTGATGGGTAAAGCTTCTACTCACTCTGAGAATGTATCCACCAGGACCAAAAGGTATCTGAACCACCTAACTGCGGGCATGTGGGTGAAGTCTAGCTGCCAGTCGGATCCAGGGAGGGGTCCCCTGGCTTGATGAGTGGGGAAAGGGAGACTCCGATGCCCAAAGATGGGATTAGACGTTTGATAAATTTTACAAGAAGCAGTGATGGTCTTTTAAAGGGATAGATCCTCAGAGGTAGGTTGTAAATAGGTTTTAATAAAGTGGACAAATCCAAGCTATTGGGGTGAAAGATCTGGTGTGGATAGAACAAAATCTGTCTAGTATCTAAGGATGATAATGAATATGTGGGTTGTAAAATGAGAATGCCTTGTGGTGTGTGAGAAGGACCCAGGCCTCTGAGAGCCACAGCTCTAGCTGCCTCACCAGCTTGGTTGATAATGGAATTGTTTGCTTGGAATTGGAGATAATGGAATTGTTTGCTTGGTGTGATCGGCAGCAGACAATTCCTATGGCCTTGGGAAGATGAGAGGCCACTAGCAGGGCCATGATACGGTCTGGGTTGGTTATGGACCCTCCTTTTGTTGTTCACAGCCCATGCTCCTTCCAAATAGCTACATGTGACAAGAGAAGGTGAGACGTATACTTGGAGTCTGTGTAAAGGTTTAGGGATTGTTCCTTTGCTAGTTGTAAGAGGTATTAATTCAGCTTGTTGGTTTGTGGTTTGGATTGGCAGGGTCTGTGCTCCAATCACTATGGTGACTGAGACAATAGCGTATCCCGCTTTATGAACTCTATCATGTAGGAAGGAGCTTTCATCTGCGTACCAAGTACAGATGACCTGAGGTAGCACTCCCTCATGTGTGTATGTAGGATGAGATAAGAACTCTTCTAGGGTCTCAGTGTAAGAGTGAGATGGGGAGTACTCTGGGGTTAGTTGGGGGAAGAGATTGAAATGTTAAGAGGTGAGCATGGCTGAAAGGTAAGTGTGGTGACCTCTACCTGAAAAGAGAGAACTCGGGAAGGGGGGAGTGGCTGGAGGTCCTTGTATGTTAGAAGGTGGGACAGGTGGTGAGGAGAGGACAGTAATTGGTGATCCAAAGGTTACCTTCTTTGGCTCACTAGAAGATGTTCAGCTGTGACATCTTCAGAGGGTGCAGACAAGGTGCCCTTTCTTGGATAGTGTGGTCTAATTTTTTCAGTAAGTATGCAACAGACACACAGGGAGGTCCCTGTTGGTGACCCAGGACCCCGAGAGCATATCCCTCCTTTTCAGGAGAGAGAGAGAGAGAGAGAGAGAGAGAGAGAGAGAGAGAGAGAGAGAGAAGTGAGTTAATTCCAGAAGATGTAGGGCCAGGCCCTGGAGGAGGGCCTGTTGAAGCTTATGAAATGTTTTGGTAATGGGTGCAAGGAGGGGTCCATATGAGTGATCAAGGGCCACCTCATATAGGTGATGGACTAGAACAGAGAAAGAAGAAACCCAAGAGCATAAGAAACCAGCCACTCCTAGGAAGGACAGAATTTCATCCTTGGTGGTGGGGACTGTGAGTGACTGGATTAAGTGTTTTCTATCTAGGGTAATAGCCTGTCTTAGAGTTTCACTGCCGTGAAGAGATACCATGACCACGGCAACTCTTATAAAGAAAACACTTAATTGGGGTGGCTCAGTTACAGTTTCAGAGGTTTGGTCCATTATCATCATGACAGGGAGCATGGCCGCCTGCAGACATAGTGCTGGCTATGTCTTGACTTGCAGGCAACAGGAAGTCAATTAACTGTGACACTGAGCCGGGCGGTGGTGGCGCACGCCTTTAATCCCAGCACTCTGGAGGCAGAGGCAGGCGGATCTCTGTGAGTTCGAGGCCAGCCTGGGCTACCAAGTGAGCTCCAGGAAAGGCGCAAAACTACGCAGAGAAACCCTGTCTCGAAAAACCAAAAAAAAAAAAAAACAAACAAAAACAAAACAAAAAAAAAAAAAAAAAAACTGTGACACTGAGTGAAGCTTAAGCAAAAGACCTTAAAGCCTGCCTCCACAGTGACATACTTCCTCCAACAAGTCCACACCTTCTAACAGTGCCACTCCCTATGAGATTGTGGGGGCCAATTACATTCAAACTACCACATGGCCTTATGAGTTAGAGTAATAGCTAATCCCAGATAAGTAACCTGAGGAGTGAACAGTTGGACCTTAGAGGGTGAGACCCTAGATCTCTGGCTGGAGAGAAAGTTTAATAAGGTAGAGGTGTTGGCCTAGCTAATTTGTAAAGGAGAACATGACCTATGTATTGTATGAGCTTAGATTTAGGAAGAGACAAAGAGAGTAAGTCAGAGGCCAGAGCCTGGCCAAATAGATGTGGGATGTCCCAGAACCCTTGGAGTAGGATGGTCCAAGTGAATTGGGTCCACGGGAATAGAAAAGAAAGCATCCTTGAGATCTAGAACAGAGAATTGGGAGGTCTCTGAGAGGGTTGTGGAGAGGAGAGTATAGGGGTTGGGCACTATGGGGTGAAGGGGAATCACTGCTAAGTTGATGAGTCAGAGATCCTGAACCAAGCGGTAGGTTCCATTGGGTTTTTTAAACTATGAGTATGAGGGCATTAAAGGGGGGAAGAAATGGTGTTGCAGAAAATTTTCTTAAGAGGCCAGAGATAAGAGGCTTAAGTCTCCTGAGGCTTCAGAGAGAGAGAGTGGGTACTGAGCCTGGGTTATATATTTGGTAGGTTTTAGTTGAATGATGAGGGGGATGGTGTTTGACTCTAGAGTTTTTTTTGGTGTCCTGTGGCCAGGGATCTACCTAAGAGACCAGGTAAGGGGAAAGGTGTGCCAGGCTGTGTGGTTTGGAGGAGAAGGAGGAGGGGAATGGCTTGAGAACCTGGAGTCAAGTAGATGGGGGGAGCAAAAGAAATAGAGGCTCCCCTCCCCATCACAAGGAGGTCCCTTCCCCGCAAGGGGAGGGGACAGGCTGGTGCCACTGGGAAGGAGTGGGTCAATGGGACACCCTAAAGACACACCTGGTGGCTGGGTTTGGTGAGCCTGGTAAGGCTGTCTCCCTATCCTGACAAAAGAGGAACAGGAAGGAGAAGTGGGTCCCCAGAGCTTCAGGACCAAAAATGTGGCCCCAGTATTCAGAAGGATGGAGATAAATCACCCTGATACTGTGATGACTACCCAAGGCTCCCTGTCACAGATGGCGGTGGTCAGGCCAAGTGAGCCCAGACCCCCTCAATCAGGTCAGACCAAGGAGGTCAGCTGAAGGGTGATCTGAGCTTGATGCCTCATGCCACAAGGAACATGAGGGTAGTTAACACTTCAATGTCCTTCTTGATGGCACCTTAGACATGGTCCACGTCTTAGGGTTTCTGTTGCTGTGAAGAGACACTGTGACTATGACAACTCATAAAGAAAATTGGGGTGTCTTACATTTTCAGAGGTTCAGTCCATTATCATGCTGTGACATGGTGGTGTGCAGGCAGACATGGTGCAGGAGAAGTAGCCAAATGTCCTACATCTTGACTTGCAGGCAACAGGAAGTGGTCTGAAACACTGGGTGTGGCTTGAGCATATGTGAGACCTCAAAGCCTGCCATCACGGTGACACACTTCCTCCAACAAGGCCACACCTATTCCAACAGGCCATACTTCCCAATAGTGCCACTCCCTTTGGGGGACAATTTTTTTTTTAACTACTAGAGTCTAGATGGTTTATAAGGGTTCAAACAGGCCCAGACCCCGTGACCTTCCTGACCACATTTGAAACAGGGACCTGGAGGTTCTCTTCCTTTGGGAGGCCAGGGAGCCTGGGCTTCTGCTTTGGCCGGCTGAGAGGCCTTAGCCATCATTAGGTATATTTGTTTTCGGGTTTTTTTTTTTTTTCATTTCTCCCATGATACACCTTGAAGGCCACAGCTAAGTCTTCCTCCTGTGGAGTCAGGGGTCCCTTTTCTAGATGCCAGGAAAACTCTGGGAGGAGTAGATCATCGGAAGTGGCTTTCCATCTGGGTTCTCAGGATCCAGGTTGGTACATTGTAAGAAGGCCTTTGTGAAGTGGCTGAGGAATTAATATGGCTTTTCATGTCTTTCCTGGATTTGCCACCTTAAGGGTAACCCTGTGGAGACCAGCCAGGAGGCAAGTTATAAAATGATTCCTAGCTAGGATGTCCCCTGAGGTATTTTAATCCCATTTAGGGTCCTGGTTGGGAACTACCCTAGCCTCAACTGGGTGGATGTCATCATCCCCACCATGAAGATAAAGGATTACCATCTCATTAAATGTTTTCCTTTATAAGAGTTGTCATGGTCATAGTATCTTTTCAAAGCAGCAGAAACCTTCAGTAAGACAGAAGTTGGTACCAGGGACTGGGATATTGCTGTGATAGGCTGGATCATGTTTTTATTTGAAGGAATGTGGACCTTGGGACTATGGGTTAGAAAAACAGTTGAACAGACAGTGGTGCTGACTGTGATTTGAACTGTGGTTGTCTTGATCAAGAGGTTTCAGAGGAGAAGAATGTTAGTATGTGGCCTAGAGACGGGTCTTGTGTTATTTTGGTGAAGAATGCGGCTGCTTTTTGCCCTTATCTGAAGAGTCTCCCTGAGGCTAAAGTAAAGTAAAGTAATGATTTCCATTGGCAGAGGAAATCTCAAAGCAGCCTAGTATAGACTCTGTCTGGTTATTAGTGTTAACTCTGATGAAAAGTTATAATGAAAGAGCAAACCAAGTTAATAAAAATACAAAATGTAGCCGGGTAGTGGTGGCGCACGCCTTTAATCCCAGCACTCGGGAGGCAGAGGCAGGCAGATCTCTGTGAATTTGAGGCCAGCCTGGGCTACAAAGTGAGTTCCAGGAAAGGTGCAAAGCTACACAGAGAAACCCTGTCCTGAAAAAAAAATTAAAAAGCAAAAACAAAAAGAAAAATGTACAGATTGAGAAAAGGGGCACCAGAAAGCAGACTAGCACTAAATCCTGTGTTCAAGGAGATAAACAGATCAAGAAATGGTGACCTAAAAGTAAGATAACCTCACCCAGCTAAGCTTCCAACTTATGAAAAGAATTAAAGAAAAGCTTAGATCCAGGTGTGGTGGGGAAGAGCTTTAATCCCAGCACCAAGAATGCAGAGGCTGGCAGATCTCTGAGTTGAGGCCTACTTGGTCTACAGAGCGAGTTCCAGAACAATGAAGCTCAGGCAGTGAGGGAAACCATGGTAGACAGAAAGTTGGTGAAGATGTAATTGAACAAGGGGCCATGTTCCAGTTCCAGCAAGCAGCAGAGTTTGGCAGCTTCAGCCACGTGGTTCTGGATTTAGAGCCAAGCATAGAAGAAAGGGGCTGTAGAATTTGCTTCCTCAACTAAGGCAAGCTGCTGAGGCCAGGCATGTGTCAGGGGGATCCCTGAGTGGAGGCCTAGAGAGACCATTTCATCAAGCTGTGAAGGTGAAGCCTGGATTGCCTTGGAGACCCCAAGATGCTAGAGACGTCAGAGTTATGGAATATCTGCAGAGGAGAGCTGCAAACAGGGAGTGGAACCAGCCCAAGAGAAAGAAGTGTGCTGCAGTCAACAACGCTGAAAGGAGTTGGAGATCTGAAGAGCACTTTGACATCAGACATGGAGATGCAGAGTTTGGAGTTTGTTTGCCCAGCTTGTTTTCAGTCTTGCTTTGGTCCAGCATTTCCTCACTATGCTCCCTTCCCTACTTTTTGGAATGGTAATGTGTATCCTGTGCCGTTATATGTTGGAAGTATGTGATAAGCTCTTTGATTTTGATTTTATAGGGGATTACAGTTAAGAGATCACATGAATCTCAGAAGAGAATTTGGGCTTTAGACTTTTAAATAAGCTTGAGACTGCTATAGACTATGGGGACTTTTGAAGTTGGACTGAATGCATGTTTGCATTATGATATGGCTAAAAGTCTGTGGGGGACCAGGGACTGGAATGTGGTGGTTTGAAAGAAAATGCCCCCCAAAGGGAGTGGCACTATTGGGAAGTGTGGCCTGTTGGAATAGGTGTGTCTAGTGTGTCATTGTGATGTCGGGCTTTGAGGTCTCATACATGTTCAAGCCACCCCCAGTGTTTCAGACCACTTCCTGTTGCCTACAAGTCAAGATGTAGGACATTTGGCTACTTCTCCTGCACCATGTCTGCACAGCATGATAATGGACTGAACCTCTGCAAATGTAAGTCATCCCAATTTCCTTTATAACAGTTGCCATAGTCATGATGTCTCTTCGCAGCAATAGACAGATAATGCACTGGAATTCTTTAATAGAGGTGGAAGAATTGGCAGTATAGAACCCCATCTCTTTTCTATTTGAGAGAGTTCAGTTAATGAGAAGTGGATGTATATGCTGACCAAGCCATCCATCCTGGCAACCTCTTGCACAGGGAGAAGTGAGGCTGGTTTAAGTTGGATAGGGGGAGGTTGAAGGGATTCAATGGCAGAAAGGGAGTGAGTAGCGGGAGGAACAGTGGATGCCTGTGGGCTGAAAGTGGGTGCCAGTGAGAGTTGATGTGGGCAACCTGTCACTGAGGGAGAAAGGGAGACTGGAGGGCTGGAAAAGGAGGGGAGCGGTGGGCTTGGTTACTGGGGGGAAGCTCTTTAGCTGGATCGAAGGTAATGGAAGAATCGTCTTGTTCAGACTTCACAGCTGAAAGGAGCTGAGTGGGGTAACAGTAAGTACAGAGACAAGGTTTGGAGTGGAGGCGAGAGAAAGCTTGAACATAGAGAATCTCTTTCCATTTTCCTGATCATTCACTGTATTTGTAAACGTCCTGTATCATACTAGGATCTAGGGTGCCATTAGGGGGCCCTTTGTATTGATTATCTAAGGGATATTGAGGACAGATTTGATTGCAAAAGCAAATAACTTTAGGGCCCTTCAGGTCAGTGTCAGGTGGAGAGGCTGGAGGTTTTCTAAGAGGCATTCCAAGGGGAATGGGAAGGTATGAAAGACATGTACCCATGGATGTGGGGGGGGGGGAGAAAATGTCACTGCAGTCTGTAGTTGTAGGTGACCCCAGAACTCAGGAAGGACAGAACAAGGACCAAGTCATTTGGTGGGTCATCACCACACTCAATGGGGGTCAGGGGCTTAACCTTAACAAAAAATCTCAAAGACAATACAATCCAGAGGAGAGACTTGTGCCTGGTACCAGGGCTTTCATAGATGCCAAGAAGTGAGGACCAAAACCTAGCTCTATAGGGGTTCTCATCCACAGGAAATGGTTGGAGAACTGAGTCACAAAAGTCACAAGGGCCTAGAGGAACTGTGGGATTACAGGCAACTCTGAAGGACACATAGGAGAAGAGGGCAGGAAGAGGCCTAAGCCTTGCTGGGTTAAGGAAACTGCAGGATTGCAGCTCCAAGGAGTCTAGTGAGGAGGGCCAGTTGTAGCCTTAAAGACAGTGGCTTGGGGTACCTCTGTCTCGAGGGGTACCATACATTCAACAGTCACTTCCTCAGACTCAGGGAAACGTTTATACTGATCAAGGGGAAAACTTACCCAAGTTCTACTGGTGGATAGGGTGAGTGATCAGTAAGCAGGAAGGTGAGTTGCTGCAGAATATTTGTTTACACTGTGAAGATGTGTCTTTGCCAAGGCACCTTCTGATTGGTTTAAAAAAGAGCTAAATGTCCAATAGGTAAGCAGGAAGAGGTTAAGCAGGATTTCCAGGGACAGAGAGAACTCTGGGAAAAAGAAAGGCAGAGTTACCAGCAAGACTTGGAGGGAGAACAGGATGTGCAGTAGGGAGATGAGGTGAGGAACCGTGCAGCAGAACATAGATTTAAAAATATGGGTTAATTAAGTTATAAGAGCTAGTTTTAAAAGCCTAAGCTAAGGCCAAGCTTTTATAATTAATAGGTCTCCATGTCATTATTTGCAGGCTGGTGGTCCCAATGAGAAAGCACAAGTACAATGCGTCTGTTGCAGGCGGACTGGCAATGAGGGTGAGGTTCCCAGAGCAGCTGAGGCCTCTGAGGGGAAACGCAGGCACCAGGAGAGCTGATCCCGGTTTCTGCACCAAATGTAAGCAGTACAGCTCAGATGGAAAGATATCCTGGCAGTTTGGAGTCAAGGAATACCACTAAGTCATACCACACAGCAAATCTCATGTAAGAGATTTATTAGGATGGAAAAAATCAGGAGGGTGGCTGCCTGTGTTTGAGTGAGAAACAGCAGAGAACTGAGCAGAAGCCAGGGTTTATACAGAGTTTCCTGGGGAGGAGGGTGGACCTTACTGGGGTAAAGCTTTCCAGGGTGGGGATTGGTGGGATTTCAAGTCCAGAGCTTGGGCTTTTTACTTTGTAGGTTAGGGGGCTGGGTCCAGCTGTTAGAGCAATTAGAGTAGTGGATGTTGAGTCATCTGGGCCATGGTGTCATGGGAGACCTTTTAGGGGAATCTTGGCTGATCAAACCATATTAGCCTAGAAGCAATCCATAGGTTCTCATCTTCTGTGGAAATAAAAGCAGAACCTCTTTTTCAAAGCAACGTATCCTTAGACACAAATTTTGAAGTCAAGATAACTTTAAATTATACATATTGGTTTAACTCAATAGCCTTTACAATCAAATGTGTTTCTGCAGTTAAAAAATCCCAGAGATGCCAGGCAGTGGTAGCACATGCCTCTAATCCCAGCACTTGGGAGGCAGAGCCAGGTGGATCTCTGTGAGTTCGAGGCCAGCTTGGTCTACCGAGTAAGATCCAGGACAGGCACCAAAACTACACAGAGAAACCCTGTCTTGAAACCCTGCCCCACACACACACACAAAAATCTCAAAGACAATACAATCCAGATTCTCTGTGTAATATCCATCTTTATGTACCTTATTTTTTATATTACCTTTACTGTCCCTTTAAAGACTTTGTTTTTTAAAGCTATTTCATTATATAACTGTCTATATTCATTTTCTTTTCTCTTCCAAGCCTACATACATTTTTATACACACTGTAAATCATTTAAATTCTTATTCCATCTGAATCTGCCTTATTGTGAATCCATTGCTTTAAACTGCAGTGGCTAGTACTGAAGTGGAAGCCTTGGCTGCTGACTCTCACTTCAGCTTCCCAATTTACCACCAGCTCTGGGGGCCATGCATACCACCAACTCTTGGAAGCAATGGGTCTACGCCTCCATCAAAGCAGCATGTAGCCCAGAATCCATCTTTTTTGTCTGTACTAACAAGAGCTAAATCCACCACACAGTGCACTGCATGGCTTGGAGAAACCTCTGTAGCTCCAACCCGCTCTCCATGAACCTGCTACAGCCAGGGTCTTGTCTGGCGCCTTATGTCATCCGCAGGGGACTGCGCCCCAGCCTTAAAGCTCTCTCTCTGCGCTTCTCTTCCTGTGTTTCCTCTCTCTGTCCCTGCTCTGTTCCCTGTGCCAGGCCTGGCTGCTCCCCCTGCCTTTCCCTCCCTTAAAGCTCTAAAAACTAATATTGAGTTCTGTCGTGGCCATGGCTCTTCCACCAACCCACCAGCACCATTCATCTTTTCATTGGTGTCATGACTTGGATAGGAAATTCTGCACACTCTGTGTCCGAGGCTGAATGCCAGAAGCCTACCTGAGGACCTGTGACTGCCTGGCAATCGCCAGATCTGCTTTTCCCAGCTGCTGGACCTGCCGCCATGGCTCCCACTGCCGTGTCTCCAGCGCACATGCGATTGGTGAGTCCTATTTCCCGAGGTTGCAGCCTGACCTATATTCCTCGTGTGCCGGACCCCCGGGGGTGGTCCTCGACACATTTTTCTCTCCTGACGAGGAGGTCAATGCTGTTGGGCCACCGGGTGGTCCACGTGCTGCCTACGCTCCCAGCCCTTATCCCTCCCTTGACGATGCAGGGGGCGGGGGTAAACTTGTGCTGATTCATAGATCCTTCCTCTACCTCAGGGATGCTTGGGATAGTAGCCTAGGATCCTGGTTTGTTATTTTAATTTTTTATTTTTTCTCTCTTGGCTGCAGCCATGGGATAAAGGGGTAGATACCAGTAAAATTGGTGGATACCAGTAAATTTGGCGACATAACAGCTTTGCGGGAACTTCTTCCAGCAAATGGGCAAATAAAAAGTTACTTTATCCCTCAGCTTTCTGCTAAAACTCTGAACCCTTCTCCCTTCCCATTTCTGATGTTTTCTCTGCCACATGCAACCACTTCTGTTTGTCTGACTTCTGCTTTCTGCTCTCTGGCAGTGGGTAGGCTTTAACCCGCCCCACCTCAACTTCTAAACGAGTGGGCAGGCTCTGTACTGTTGTGTGGGCCGCTTCTGCTGGCTCACTTTAACTCACCTTAACTCCTCCCACTCATTCTAAAGCTGCAGTGAGAGGCACAGACAGGTCTGGAAGCGGGCTAGGATGCATGCAAATAAGTTTCTAATAGTCAGGATGGCTCTTGAGCCAGAGATCAGTTTATAGCCTGCCCTCAGACAAGTCTTCCAAAAGCTGTCCTCAAGCCAGTAAACATCAAGGAAAAAAAAAATTCAAGACACGGAGTAAAATCCATCTCTTGTTCCCCAGACCTCCCCGACTAAAACTTAACCATCTGGAGAGCAAGGCTTCTGACCTCACAGGCAAAAGAGCCATCTATGGCATTCAAGGTGTGCCAGGGAAGAGATAAAAAGCCCGAGAACAAAATTGTCAAGTGCTGGCACTCGCTGTCTCCCGAAAGCTGTTGGGTCCCTGTTCTAAGTGAGGAAAAGGCCGTGGGCTAGCGAGTGCCCTGCCAGGCCATCAGTAGCCTTGTTGAAAGTACCGCCTAGAAAGACAACCGGTCAGCTGACTGCACCCAGGTGCCAAGACGCATGGGAACATCAAGCTAAGACCTCCTGCAGACCTAGGCTTGGCTACAGGCTTGCAGGGAACCCAGAACGCAGCAGGGAAGTGATCCATTCCTTTCCTTCTGGACACCAGAGTCACTGACCCGGTCCTGGGAGTCTTGGGGTCTCACCTCTCCTCATTTCCTTATTGTCAGGTTAGGGAGGACAGCCTTACCCACCTCACCAGACTTAATTGTACTTTCAGGGTTACTTAACGGGAAAAGACTTCCAGCTAAGATAGGAGCTTTCATTTCATTGCTCCCTTCCAGGTGCCTCACTCCAGACCCACCGGCCTGTGGTTACAGGGCCCTGATCTCTGCCTTGTCCCTAATTCCAAAGAAATAAGTTCTCATGCACCACAAGCTTTTCTCTTCCCAGTTCCCTGTTCTAACTCACTGTTCAGCTAATGGTACAGGACCACCACAGAACCAGAGTCCAGAGATCATCAAGAGTGAAACTGTAACAGCTAAAAGATATTTACACCCCCAGACCCAAAAGTGTCTGGGTTCTACAAAACAGACTTTAATATAAACATCTATTACTGTTAAATGCTCTCAACAGTTGATCACCTGTGTCTCCTGGATGCTAAACTAGTAAAGAAAACAGGTGCCTTAAAATAATCTTTCTCTGATAAAGCGTGTTCCAATCTCTCTGTCTCTCTCATTAACACTAACCAATATAGGCAGAGTGCTAAACACCACAAATGGTCACTAATTTTCTCATGGCTGCTTCTTAACATGTTCAAATTTTTTTCCAAGCTCCAGAAACCAGCTTAAATCCATCTGGACAGGTCGGATCTACTTCAGGCTTTTCCTGTCTCACCAGCGTCCTGTCAGACACAAAAGCAGCCAGAGTGCCCAGCCAAGAGGGATGAACAGCTCCAGAGTAAAGGATGACAATGGACAGCCCACCACCCCAGGACACCTGTCTACCTCTGAAGACCCCCTTCCCTATTCCCCCTAAGAGCCAACCAATGCCCACCAAGTCATCTGGAAGCAGTTTTTCTGGGAGAAACGACGCCCCTATTCCTATTTACTTAGTTTTTATAATAAGCAAAAGTTTGGAATGTTAGGATTCTGTACATGTGCAGCTTGGGGTCTTGTCTGGCGCCTTACGTCATCAGCAGGTGACTGCGTCCCAGCCTTAAAGCCGGACATGCACCCCCACACTCTCTCTCTGTTCTTCTCTTCCTGTGTTTCCTCTCTCTGTCCCTGCTCTGTTCCCTCTGCCAGGCCAGGCTCCTCCCCCATGCCTTTCCCTCCATTAAAGCTCTAAAAACCAATATTGGGTTCTGCCGTGGCCATGACTCTTCCACCAATCCACCAGTGCTATTCATCCTTTCACATGTCACTGTACCTCAGCCCACTATGAGCAACATGAACTAGGAAGGTGCTCTTAGCTACATTTATAATCTGTTCTTAAGCTCTCTCAGGTTTTAGGTGGAAACTCTTGCCACCACATCTGGGTACCATTTATTAAAATCAATCTATGTGAACTATTAAATGGGTAACAGAATTTATTAAGATATAAATTGAGGAAATACACTCACGATTACAGAACAGAGTAGACAGCAGAAGTGGTCCTCAACTCTAACTGGTAGGAATCCACCTCACAGGCAGGAGCAGGGAGAAGGGGCATGTGACTCTTCTCCAGCTCCTTTTCAGAGGTCACATGCAATGGCAGGAAGCACCACCTCCTTTGGGCAGTGTAGCCCAGGGTCATGGGTTGAGCAAACACCACTACATACATAAGTCTACACTCTGACCTATGGCTTTTCACCTCCCTTCCATCTGCACCTCCTGCTTCCTTTCCATGTCTCCTGACATCTCCTGTCTTTCTCCTTCCCAGAGTCCTCTCTGTTTCTCCTGGCATCTCCTGTCTTTCTCCTTCCCAGAGTCCTCTCTGTTTCTCCTGGCATCTCCTGTCTTTCTCCTTCCCAGAGTCCTCTCCGTTTCTCCTGACATCTCCTGTCTTCTCCTTCCCAGAGTCCTCTCTGTTTCTCCTGGCATCTCCTGTCTTTCTCCTTCCCAGAGTCCTCTCTGTTTCTCCTGGCATCTCCTGTCTTTCTCCTTCCCAGAGTCCTCTCTGTTTCTCCTGACATCTCCTGTCTTCTCCTTCCCAGAGTCCTCTCCGTTGCTCCTGGCATCTCCTGTCTTTCTTCTTCCCAGAGTCCTCTCTGTTTCTCCTGGCATCTCCTGTCTTTCTCCTTCCCAGAGTCCTCTCTGTTTCTCCTGGCATCTCCTGTCTTTCTCCTTCCCAGAGTCCTCTCTGTTTCTCCTGGCATCTCCTGTGCCTAGATTCTTCCTCTTCTTCCTTTCTTTCCCTGGAAATCTTACCTATACCTCCTGCCTAGCTATTGGTCATTCAGCTTTTTATTAAACCAATCACAGTGACATATATTTACACAATGTAATCAAATATCTTGCAACACCCCAGAGTGGGGTGTGTAACTAAGTGAAAGGGGTCTAGCATAGTATATATGAGGTCTTGAGTTCAACCACAACTCCAACCCCACCAAATAAGAAAAAAGAAAAATATTGCTCATGAAGGTTGAGAGTAATATAGTCTAGTTTTGGATTAGCATATGAATATTGTCCAACAGAAGAGGCAAAGCCCATGGAGACAGTCTCTGACTCAGCAAGGACCAGTGGACCATGGGACAGTGCAGAATGCTGCTGAGACCTCAAAGCCTGCACTCTCCCTTCTCTCATTGATTCTCTTGGTGGTTTATAGTTTCACTTTGACAGTCATACATGGAACAGATGTGATCATTTCTAGAAACTTCATTTTTTTCTCCAATATTTTCTCCTAAAATTCTTTGGGAACTGACGCTTCTCAGGTTTCTAATCTGGAAATACCAGTTGTTACTCCAGACCCTGGAATCCCATTCGATTCAGTGCTGATAGGATCAGAGGCAATAAAAGAGTAGTGGGCACATATAAGGAAGCAGCACAGGGGACATTGACTGTGTCTCCTAATTCTGGGAAAAAACCATTAAGATGGAAAAAGAGTGCCTTATCAAAGTTTGCCCTTTACAGAGACACAGAGGCATACAGGGCCCTTTTGTAGGACAAGAGAACAGTTGGAAAAATACAAGCTAACTTCATACATGTAGTTTATGGTAAATCACTCCTATTTCTGTAAATATGCTTTGTTAAGTTTTGAACAATATTCTTGTTCTTGAGAATGTGTGCCTATGTTTATAAACTTTTAGCTTTGTAAGGACAGGATATGTCTGGCTCAATAATTAGCTAAGCTAACAAAATGCTGAACATTGTTTTTGGTTTAAAAGTTGTTTTGAGCCGGGCGGTGGTGGCGCACGCCTTTAATCCCAGCACTCGGGAGGCAGAGGCAGGCGGATCTCTGTGAGTTCGAGGCCAGCCTGGGCTACCAAGTGAGTTCCAGGAAAGGCGCAAAGCTACATAGAGAAACCCTGTCTCGAAAAACCAAAAAAAAAAAAAAAAAAAAAAAAGTTGTTTTGATGTAAAAGTTGGGAAGAAACTTATTATTATTTTTTTTTTTCCTGGAGGTTAATCCTGGAGGGTGGGAAAAAGTGCTTGTTTTTGAAGTACAAATAAAGACGGCTCAAGCTATTCAGGGTCGGCTGCTTGTGTGAAACTCATCTGGTGGTCAGACAATTCTTGTGCCAACGCCCCTCTCCCATCTCAGGACCACAGCACACCAAGGTTGCAGATCTTTTCTCCTGTATTTTCCTGTACATTTGCGACCATTTTAGCTTTACCTTAGGTCTATGTGTGTTTGTGTGGTATGTTCATGTGTGTGGAGCTGTACTTACCTGTGAGTGCATGTGTGGAAGCAAGAGAAATATATCAGGTATCTTCTCCAATCACTTCTCCACTTTATAAATTAATATGTAATTTTACTTACTAATGTGTGTGTAGCATGTGTGCCACAGCATTTGTATAGAGGCCAGAGGTCAACTTTGTGAAGTTGGTCCTCTCTTCCCATCTTTATGTGGGTTGGGGGAAATGTACTCAGGTCATCAGGCTTATGCAGCAAGCCATTTTACCCACTGTGACATCTCTTTGGCTTTCTTTCTTTTATTCTTTCTTTCTTTCTTTCTTTCTTTCTTTCTTTCTTTCTTCTTTCAAATAAGGTTTCACTGAATCTGGAACACAGGATTTTGGCTGGCTGGCAAGCCTCTGAGAACTGCCTTTCTCTATCCCCAGTGCTGGAGTAACTGGTATACACAGCCATGCCTTAATTTTGAAGATTTATTTTTATTTATGTGTTGTGCAATATTAACTTAAGATGTATTAATTCATTTATGCTGTGGGATGTTTGTTTAATTATGCAAAGAAGTGTTGCATTCTTTTATGTTGCATTTGTTTAACTCTGTGAAGCTGTGTTACTTTGTCTGCCTAAAACACCTGATTGGTCTAATAAAGAGCTGAATGGCCAATAGCTAGGCAGAGAGAGGGATAGGTGGGGCTCAGGCAGAGAGAATAAATAGAAGAAGAAAGAGGAGGGAGAAATGAGAAAAGGAGGAGGAGAGGAGAATGCTGGAGGCCAGCCACACAGCCACACAGCAGTCAGAATAAGAAGGAAAGATAAGATATACAGAAATAGAGATAGGTAAAAGCCCAGAGGCAAAAGGTAGATGGAATAATTTAAGAAAAGCTGGCTAGAAACAAGTCAAGATAAGGCCAGGCATTCATAAGTAAGAGTCTCTGTGTGATTTGGGAGCTGATCCCTAAAGAACAAAGAGGTTAAAAAAAAAATCAACTACATTTTGACACCCTATGTGGGGCTCAAATTTCCATAGGGCCTGAAAAAGCTTAAACAAACAAATAAACCAACCAGACACAGCTCCATTAAGAAGTTCTGCTGTACAGTGGAACACTTACACAGCCTTTTTTTTTTTTTTTTAGGTTAAATAGAAACAAGAAACTAAAATGCCTGCAACAGTGCAGGGCACTGGCACTCCAGACCTGGGGAATTGAATGCAGTTCCCAGTCATGCATCTTGACCAGGCCATGAGCTTTAGGCTTGGCTTTCATGACCTGAGGAGTGGGCGGAGACAGCCACCGAAGCCTAAGCAAAGGCCCTAGCCATGTTGTTTAGCTGCTGTTCACTCATGCAGACAAAAAAAGACTAGAGATTCACAGTAAAGGCAAATCCAGACAGAAAAAAAAAATCTCTAAACAGGTTCTAGTGTGTTTAACAATGTGTGTAGGCTTAAGAAAGAAAAGAGAAAGAATATAGACAGTCATAGAAAAAAATAGTTAAAAATATTAAAGTAGAATATTTAAAGAGATAGTATAAGTAATATAAAAGAAAAAAGCCATGTAAGTTGGGAAATATACAGGGAGTCTGGATCCTATATGTTATTGTGTTGATTTTTGAATTAATTGCTGATAAGCAAACAACAGCTGCTTAGAGACATGGGATTGAAAGAGGGACTGATGAAATAAACCAGCCTAGATATTTTAGGGATGCCTTAACTTTAAAGTGGAACTCAAAAAATGTATTGCTTTGGGAAAAAGGTAATGCTTTTGTTTCCACAGGAAACGAAAGGCTGTGGATTTTTTTCAAGATTAATATGGATCAGGTTTCCTCAGGGGAGACCTCCTGAGCCTTAACAAGTGATATGTATTAAGAAAGGTTACAGGTGGTCTTCCCAGGATGTGGCCATTGTCTCAATTTTCTCAGGGACCCTTAAATATGTCTTCACCCAGAGACAACAGGAAGCAGTCTGGAGAACAAGAGATGGGGTGGGTGGTTGTTGGTTATTTGGTGGGTTATGGATGTTTGTTATCATTTAGGGGCATATAGGAATACAGGATAAAAAGAAGCTATTAATCTCAGATATTTTGCATTGGCATTGATTTTGGTGTCTTGTTTGGGGTATAGTGCTTATTTATGTAGCTCATTTAAAAATGCAATGTAAGATGATCAGTGGTTCATGTACATCTTTAATCCCAGTACTCAGGAGACAGAGGCAGGCAGATTTCTGTGAGTTTGAGGCCAGTCTGGTCTACAGAGCAAGTTCCAGGACAGACTCCAAAGCTACACAGAGAAACCTTGCCTCAAAAAAAACAAAATAGAAGCAATGTATAATTAAGAAATGGGGTTTGTTACTCTGTAATAATCAAACTTGTAATCACATTAGGTATGTATTTAAGATTAAACAGGAATATTTTAGATAGATAAATGATCTTCAAACATGTATAGAATATGACATTTAAAATGTTTTGTTAATATAGGGCTTTTCATGACAGTGAGACATATATGCTTCTCACAGTACCAATCTACTTCATAAAAGGCTGATGGGCATAAAAAAAAAAAAACAAAAACAAAACTCCGTATGGATTTAGCTTTCTAATAGGTTTTCTGTAACACAATGATAGATTTTCAGAACAAGCTGAATTGAAAAAGTAAAAGAACAGATTTATTTGAGCAAAGCTGCTTTTGGGTGAGTCCTCCAGTCCCAGAGACTGGGGCTGGAAAAATCACAAACCTGAACTAAAGTAGGGAGCTTACATACCCTGTAGGTGAGGAATGATGATGTGTCCTCCACAAGCTGGGTTTGTGCCCAAGTATGGTCAAAAGCTGACCACTTTAGGCGGGATCTTGTGCTGCTAGCAGATTCAGGGGAGGAGCTGCTGCAGCCACCAAGAATGCTGAACTGAGCTTTTTGGCACCTTTTCTTTGTTGGAGAGTCTCTGAGAGGGTGGAGTGTAGGCAGAGTTTTTCTGTCCTGGTAGCCTGTTCCCAAATAATCAGCAGCTGCTCCCCAAATAACTGACTTAGAGACTTAATATAAACTGTAAGTGCTTGGCCAATAGCCCAGGCTTATTATTACCTAACTATTATATTTAAATTAACCCATATTTCTTATCTATGCTTTGTCAAGTGGCTCATGGCTTGTTACCTCATTTTCTACATGTCCTGCATCCTCAGGGCTGGCTGGTGTCTCCTCTGACTCCACCCTTCTTCTTCCCATCAGTCTCCTAGTTTGGTTGTCCCACCAATAATTTCTGCCTGGCTACCAGCCAATCAGCAGTTTTTTTTTTTTTTTCAAGTGTTAATTCTGCTTTATTAGTCAATCAGAAAACTACACAATCCTCCAGTCCAGGGAGGCATTAACTCTTTCTCATCATCACCAGCTCCAGCACCACCCTGGCCAGTCTTGGCATTCTTCCTCTTCACTTGGCCTGGATGGCCACCACAATAAGGAGAATGGAGGGAGAAATCAATGTGCTTCTGGGAGTCCAGATGGACAATGAAGGATGGAATGTTCACTACCTGCTTGTGGACTCTGATATGACACTGTCGGATGAGCACACGGTATGGTGAATAGATTTAGCCAGACCCAGCTTAAAGACCTGGGTCTGCAGCCGCCTCTCCAAGAAATCCTCAATCTTCAGGCCCAGGATGTAATCCAGCTTCATCTTGCTCTCATCCAGCTCCCCAATGCGAACAAGTTGCCTCAGTAGAGCATTGCCTTCAAGAAGATGCCGTGAGTCCTTTTCGTCTGGTGTCAGTAGCTCCTGGGCAGCCTTATGGATCTTAGCTAGGGTAAATACGACCCTCCAGACCTCACATTTGTTCCAGAGCCCATATTTTCTGATCAGCTTCAGTTCCTGGTCGAGTCGCAATTTCTCCAATTTCTCAAAGGGTTTCCGTGGGGTCACATAGGTTTTGCGACAAACCCAACTTCTGGCAACTGGCATGTTGGCTTCTCTAGGCCCACTGTGCCTACGAACTCATGCCCGTGACCCAATCAGCATTTTCTTAAACAATTCAAGTGAAAAATATTTACAGTTTCCAAAAGGATTACTCCATATCATTTCCCCTTTTTTGTCTAATTAAAAAAGGTTTTAATTTTAATTCAGTAAAATTATATACAACAAAAACAGTTATTAAGAATTATAGTTACAGTATCCAGTCCATTTATATTTGGCAAAATTAAATAAGCATTCTACTATTTATCTTACTTTTGCGAGTCCAAAGTTTTGTACCTAATTTATCTTTTATCATAACAAAAGAAAACTATAACTATCTAGTCTTCAACTCCATCAAAGACCCCAGAAAAATTAAATGTTACCTAATAACAAGGACCTCAAGCCACCTGGACAATCACCAAGTTCTTCTGCAACGTTGGGGCATCCAACTCTAGTCCATAGGCCTAGCATATCTG
Organism: Peromyscus leucopus; assembly: GCF_004664715.2. Classification (NCBI taxonomy): domain Eukaryota; kingdom Metazoa; phylum Chordata; class Mammalia; order Rodentia; family Cricetidae; genus Peromyscus; species Peromyscus leucopus. The sequence continues at coordinate 28,684,049 of NC_051086.1, read as the reverse complement.
ACAGACTTTCCTGTGAAGCAAAGGATTCTGAAGGACTGTTCCACATCTTGGCAAAGTTCAGCAGTCACCTTTCTTGTGTCCTGCTAGTCCAGTTTGGACAGTATATTGTCAGCAACTGAGGCAAGGGCAGTTTCTTTGCCCACATGGCTAGCTTTTGCCATAAAGAAAACAAACTCCATGCAGTGTTTTCTCGATGCCCATCATTTTCTCTGAAGTAGATTGGTGTTGCCAGAAGCAGACATGTCTCAATGTAATGAAAAGCCTTAGGTTATTAAGCATATTAAGTGCCATATTTTGTAGGTCTTTGAAGTGTTTGAAGATCATCTATCTAAATATACCTGTTTATGACCTTGAAAACATATCTAACATGACTATAAGTTTGACTATTATAGATGACTATTAATCTGTATTTTTAATTATATAGTACATTTTTAAAAGCTTTATTTATTATGTATACAGTATTCTGCCTGCATGCCAGAAGAGGGCACCAGATCTCATTATAAATAGTTGTGAGCCATTTTGTGGTTGCTGGGAATTAAACTCAAGTCCTCTGAAAGAGCAGCCAGTGCTCTTAACCTCTGAGCCATCACTCCAGCCCCTATATATTACATTTTAAATGATTTGTATAAGCACAATAACTCAAACAAGAGTAGAAACATACATACAATGTAACAAAATTAACTTTAAATTTGTATCAATATACAAAGATCCATACCAATGTAAAATATTTAAAACTAGTAGTTGCTTTTTTGGTTTAAAAGTCAGTTTAATAATCTACCATTTTATTCTATCATCTCTATATCCTCCCTTTCCCTTTTAGAAAGAGATATTTGAATCTAATCTCCTTTGTTTAACTTTTTCCTGAGTTTTATCAATAATGACTTGTAACCAATGCCCCCCCCCCAAATGATAATAAACATTCACAACCCATTTTTTTGGGGAATGTGGGCATAGTTCTCTAGACTACTTCCTGTTGCTTAAGGGTGCTTACATCTTTGGGTAAACCTTGAGAAAATCAGGATAATTGTTAAGTCTTGGTTGGCATATTCTGTGAGGCTGGATCATCTTGGTCAGCAGCCTTGAAGCTGTTCTGAATACTGGATCACCTGAGCCATCTGTTCCCATTGGTGTCTCATCCCTCTGCTCTGAAAATATATAAACTTTTAAAGGCAACATATATATCTCCATTAATACAAACAGTAGACTGTGCATTGTATACAAGTTAGCCAAAGATGTTTTTTGTCATGTGTTTGACCAGGTAAAATATACATCATGTCTTGTAGTTTTTCTAGGTTTTTTTTTTTTTTTTTAATGTTTGTAGTCGGATTTTTCAGGGACTCTTCCTTGATCAAACCTGATTTTCCTTAACCTTGAATGAATCCATAGCCTCTCATTTCCTGTGGAAATAAAATATAACCTCTCCCCCAAAGTAACATATCTTTTGACTTAAATTTTGAAGTCAAGATATTTTTAAAATATGGTTTTTTGGTTTTTGTAATCCAGTGTCTCCTAGCATCCAAAAAATTAAAAGACAACACACTAACATACAGGATCCAGACTTTCTATGTATTTCTCATCTTTATGTAGCTCATTATATTTCTTTATTACTCTATTTCTTTTCTAAGGACTTTTTCTATCCCTTTTCTTTTCTCTCCCATGCCTATGTATATTTTGAAAAACACTGTAACTCATTAAGAGGTCCCCCCCCCACCTGAATCTGTCTTTACTGCATATCTGTAACTTTTTCTATCTGTGTGAGCAAAACCCCTAAAATGGCCATGCAGTGTGCTGGTGGAGCTCTTAAGCCCACAGGCAGTGACTGGGAGAAACCTCTCTGTACTGCAGCCCAGGTGAGACACTGTGAGAATACACCATGTTGCTTAGCTCATGGCGGTAGGTGGCTGGCTCCATCTCGTAGGCAGCTGTTGGGAGATGTGACTAGTGTGAGAGTGAGACTAGGAAGCTGTGTCTAGATCCTTTTTTGTGTGTTTAGAACCTTTTAAAGCTTTTTTAGGTCTTATGTGGATCTAGACATAAGCAGGTGCCATTTACAGGTGGCGTTTTTCTGTCCCTTCCACCTGTGCCCAAATAACCAGCAGCTGCTTCCCAAATAACTTAGAGGCTTAATATAAATTATACATGCTCAGCTGATAGCTAAGGCTTGCTACTACCTAACTTTTACAATTAAATTAACCCATATTTCTTATCTATGCTTTGCCATGTGGCACATGGCTTGTTACCTCATTTTCTACATGCCCTGCTTCCTCAAGGAGAGTTGGCATCTCCTCTAACTCCACCCATCTTCTGCCCATCATTCTCCTAGTTTGGTTGTCCCGACTATAATTCCTGCCTGGCTACCAGCCAATCAGCTTTTTATTAAACCAATTTGAGTCACAAATCTTTACAGTGTCCAAGAAGATTATTCCACAGCAGTGGTGTTTGGAGAGAGAGGAATGGGACTTTCTAAATCAAGCAGGAGTGAGCTGGAGTTTCCAGTAGAATACTTTCAGTGTGGCAAGGCTAGACATTTGGGCAAGAAACTGCTTTACCTTGACTGCTGACAGTATGCTGTATAAACTGGACATGCAGGACACACAGGAAAGTGACTGCTGAACGTTGCCAATACAAGGCAGGACAGTCTGATTCACAGAAGAGTCTGTAGGCTGAAGATGGATGCCCCAGTGTTGTAGAGGAACTTTGGTGACTGTGCAGGCACCCAAATGTCTCTCTTGTTAGGTAATATTACATCCTTCTGGAGTCTTTGATGGAGTTAAAAACTAAAAAGTTAAAGTTACAGTTTTCCTTAGTTATGATAGAAAGTAAATTAGGTATAAAACTTTTGGAATCACTACTATAGATAATGGAGTATTTTCTCTGAATTTGCTAAATACAAATGAACTGAATATTATAACTGTAATTCTTATTTGATAACTGTTATTGTTGTATATAATTTTACTATGTTAAACTTAAAACCATCATTTTTTGTTTTTTATTTTATTTTATTAACTTTTTTCATTTATTGTACATACCGACCACTGTTTCCCCTCCCTCCTCTCTTCCTGATCCCTTCCCCCACCTCCCTTCCTATCCACTCCTCCTCAATCTCCATTCAGAAAGGAGCAGGCTTTCCATAGACTTGAACAAAGCATAGTACATAAAGTTGAGGCAGGAACAAAGTCCTTCCCCTGCATCAAGGCTGGGCAAGGTAATTCAGCATAGGGAACAGGTTCTCAAAAGTGAGCTAAGCATCAGGGACAGGTCCTGATCTTACTGCTAGGAACCTTACAAATAGACCAAGCTACACAACTGTCACACACATGCAGAGGGCCGGCCCCCTAACTGTTGGTTCAGAGTCCATGAGCTCCCATGAGCTCAGGTCAGCTGTCTCTGTGGGTTTCCCTGTCATGACCTTGATCCTCCTGGCTCATACAATTCCTCTTCCTTTTCTTCAGCAGGACTCTGGGAGCTCAGCCAAGTGGTTGGGTGTGGATCTCTGCATCTGCTTTCATTAGTTACTGGATAAAGGCTCTCTGATAACAATTAGGGTAGTTACCAAAGTGATTACAGAGGAAGGCCAGTTCAGGCACCCTCTCAACTATTGCCAAGAGTCTTAGCTGAGGTCATCCTTGTGGATTCCTGGGAGTTTCCCTGGCGCCAGAAAACCTTTCATTTTTATTTAGACAAAAACGGGGAAATGTGGAATATTAATTTAAGATGTATTATATTCATTTATGCTGTAGAATATTTCTTTAATGATGCAAGATGTGTTGCATTCTTTTATGTTGCATTTGTTTAACTCTGTGAAGCTGTGTTACTTTGTCTGCCTAAAGCACCTGACTGGTCTAATAAAGAGCTGAATGGCCAATAGCTAGGCAGAGAGAGGGATAGGTGGGGCTGCCAGGCAGAGAGAATAATAAGAGGGAGGAGTGAGAAAAGAAGAAGAGGACCCCAGGGGGCAGCCACCAAGCCAGACGTGGAATAAGAAGAAAAGAAAAGATATGCACACATTCAGGGCTTCCTCCGCTCCCCACAGACTTCCTTCCTATTTTCTGTTTTGCTTTTGAAGATAGGTCTTACATAGCACAGGATGATCTCAAACTTGCTACATATTCTTGATTCTCCTGCCTCTAGGGCTATAACCATCATGCCTTGTTTTCTCTTCCCCACTCCTCTTCCTCTACCCCCCTTCTCTTCTTCCTTCCCCACTTCTCTCTCCCTTTTAAGTCTTTGATTCCAAATTTACTTCATTGCAATCTCATAATGTGAGTTTCCTGTGACTCAGAGGAGGAAAAATGTTTCCATGTAACATCGCATTTAAGCAATTCCCTGCCTCATTTTGGACAGTATATCACCTGCAGATTACTGCACACATGTGTTGTCTGTGACTGAAGAGCCAAGCTTGGGAAAGGAAGTGATGATGATGGCCTCTGGACCCTCAACAAACACCAGAAAACATGCTCTAACGTAGAGATGGAAAAGCACACTTTTTTCTGGCAGAGGCATGGCACCCATGTGGATGCCCCAGCATCACCTCATCTAATCAGTCTGAAGTTTCACCTGGGGAAGAATCCACTTAAGTTGGTTTATTCCAGAGCCTGAGCAGGGTCACATCGGCAGCTATGAAGAACAAGTCAGATGAGTTCTTCAAAGGTGGAGCAGGTTATTTGAGGTACAGCATCAGCATGTGGTGTTGACATCAGGTTGCTGCTGTCTATCATGTATGAAGCAGTGCACAGCAACAGAATTCAGTTCTGCTCCTGCCTTACCTGATGTGGCAGAGAGCTCCCTCCTTCCCAGCTCACTCCTCTCCCTTCTCCCTTTCAGAGAGACTGTCACTATGAGGCAGCTCTTATTGATTTTATTTTATTTTATTATGTGTATGTATATGCAGAGGGTGCGGGCCTCTGATCTGAAGCTGTAGTTGCAGGCAGTGGGAGCTGCCAACCATGAGTGCAGGGAACTGATTGATCTTGGGTGCTCTGAAAGAATAACAAGAATGCTTTACCACCCAGCCGTCTCTTCAGCCCCAGGCATGGATTTTGTTTTATTTCGTGTGGCCCCATTTCTCCCCAGGAATGATTTATTTATTTATTTATTTATTTATTTATTTATTTATTTATTTATTTATTATTGCATGGAGCACTGGAGGGACTGTGATCCCAGCTCTCCGTGGCAGGGGAGCTGAGGCAGGGGAAGTTCAAGGTCATGCTTGACTACATAGTGAATTTGGGGCAAGCCTGGGATAAACGAGGCCATCTTTAAAAAAAATCTAGAGTGAAAGAGATACCTCCATGATTACAGATGAAATGGGTGACAGAGTTTAAGGTGACTTTAAAACTGTCACCTCCGGTCTGCAGACACCAATCACATCTTCCCCGGAGCTTGGTGTGGGAGGAGATTATTCCAAAGGTTGTTCTCAGCAACCAGAAAGACAAAAGGATGGAAGGAAATGGAAGTAAGTGCCCCAGGGGATCTATTCAGAGCCAAGCTAGCCTTGCATTTCCCCTGCAGCTTTGACTTCAATGCAGGGAAGCCCTGAGCATACAGGAAAAACTCAGATGTGAAACTGCCAAAGCCTGGCTTAATGAGGTGGCTCAGCAGGCAGACATTGCTGCCATGTCCAACAACCTGCGTTTGGTTTCCAGAACCCACAGTGGAAGGAGAGAATCAATTCCCTCCATATGTGTGCCACAGCACACACGTGTGCTGCTGTGCATGCACACACTAAACTTAAAAAGAAAATGTCCAGTACTAAATGTGCTGTTTTGTTTCTCCTCATCATGTTATGGATACACTAGAACTTTTTTTCCTATTTTTCTTTTTTTTTTGCAAGACAGGGTTTCTCTGTGTAGCTTTGCGCCTTTCCTGGAACTCACTCTGTAGTCCAGGCTGGCCTTGAACTCACAGAGATCTGCCTGGCTCTGCCTCCCGAGTGCTGGGATTAAAGATGTGTGCCACTGCCACCCAGTTCCAAAATAAGATTTTATTAGAAGTATTTTTGTGGCTCTTAAAAAGTTGCTGGGCAGTGTTGGTGCAGGCTTTTGATCCCAGTAGTCAGGAGGCAGAGGTAGGTGAACAGGAATACATAGAGAAACACTGTCTTGAAAAATCAAAACCAAAAACAAACGAACAAACATCGTTGCTGTAATGCTTTATAAGGTTTTTCCCCCTGGTGCTCACCTGTGACAGTCGTCATGGTGTTGGTTATTTGCGGCGCTCTTACCCTGCGAGGAAATGTCATGAAACACGACAGAATCCACTAACAAGAGTTTTATTAAGATAAGGGAGAGAGACAGACGTGACAGGCTTGTGGAAAAGACATGTGAGTAAAGATGGAGGCGAGAATATGGCTCCAGCTTACAAAGGCTGGGCCGCGCCTGTGCACACAGGTCCATGTGGCTATTCCACGCAAGAGTGCAGATCACATGGTTGTGCTGCATGCTTTACGCAACCACGCAAAGGCACAGGGTCCTGGTCACATGAGACGTTTTGACCTGGAAATGGCTAGGCAGAAGTGAATAGGTCCCGCGGGCATGCGCAACCATGCCTAACTGTGGGGTCATGTTGTGAATCCATATCATCCCGGACTCTTGTTTTTTTTTTTAAAAAAAAAAAAAAAAAAAAGAAAAAATGGCAGATGAGTGGGTATGGGGCATCGTTTCTCTCAAAGGCTGCTTCCGGCTGAATGGTGGGCCTCTGTTGGCTCTTGGGGAAATGGGGAGGGTAGCTTCTGAAGTCCTGGGATGATGGCCGGAGTCTTGGGATGAAGTTCTGCTGTCCCCTTCTTCTGCAGCTGTCCATCCTTCATGGTGTGGCTAGGAACCTTTTGTCTGACAAGATACTGGTGACATAGAAAAAGCTTAGAGGAAAAAAAGAATCATTATTATTTTATTTTTGGAGCTGACATTTATCTGAGGTAGATCTGGCCTGCCCAGATGGAGACATGTGACATTTATCTGAGGTAGATCTGGCCTGTCCAGATGGAGACATGTTAAAAAGGTGGCTGTGAGAAAATTAATGATTATTATGTTGTTTTAGTACTCTGCTTAATTTTTACCTGAGACAAGCTTTATTAGAGGGAGTTTATTTAAGGCACCTGTTTCCTTTATTAGTTTAGTATTCAGAAAACGCAGGTGATCAGTTGCTGAGTATTTAACAATGATAAGACTATTAGATTACATTTTTTCTTACCTCCTGGATATTTCTGATGGTCCTTTTGCCTCCGGCTCTGTGTGGCCCTAGTTGGGAAAGGAAGGGGTGATACCTTATTCCTCTGGAATTGGTGACAAGGCAGTGGATCCTGATGTCTTCTGGAGCTTGAGAGAACACAGCCCTGTTTGTTTTACTGTATATGAAGAGAGATTTTTTTCTGGGATGGAGGTGAGATAAAAGATTTTAGATGAGACAGGTGGATCCCAATGAGGAAAGCCCTCGAGTTTAGCAGCTGTAGGAGTCACAAGAATTACCTTGAAGGGTCCCTGCCACTTAGGGGAAAGGGGTGAAGGGTGCTGGCCTGGAGGAAAGAGAAGAACCTGATCCCCGATGTGGATTGGAGATGGACAAGGATTGTCACATGGCTGAGGTAATGAACAGTCTGCATAGCTCCATAGAATAGACCTTAGGTGACATAAAAGAGGAGTTAACAGGCTATGTTATAGATCCCCCTTTTGCTATGAGAAGGCCACGCTCCCTCCAAATAGCAGCGTGGGACAGGAGGATATGAAAAGCATATTTGGAGTCTGTGTAAACATTTAGAGATTGTCCCTGTGCCAATTGGAAGGCACGGGTGAGAGCTATCAGCTCAGCCTGTTGGTTAGTGGTGTGTGTGGGTAATGCCTGTGCCTCTATTACCTCAGTATCTGACACTATGGCATAGCCCGCCTTATGGGTTCCTTCATATAGGAAGGAGCTGCCATCTGTGTACCAGGTATAAGTAGCCTGAGGCAATGTGCCCTCCTAACAGTTCCTCTAAGGTTTCAGTGCAGGAATGAGAAGGAGAATAGTCAGCATTAGGTTGAGGGAGGAGACTTGAAATATTAAGAGGTGGACAGGTCTGGAAAGTAAGTGTGGCATCCTCTAGTAATGCCACCTGGAGAGAAAGAACCCAGGAAGAAGGTAAAGTTTGTAAGCCTTTATAAGTTAAGAGATGGGACAGGTTATGGTAAGGGAAGACAGTAATGAGTGACCCAAAGCGTAGCTTCTTTGATTCCTGAATAAGGAGCTCTGCAGCTGCTAAGGCATGGATGCAAGGTGCCCAGCCCTGACTGATAAGGTCTAACTTCTTTGACAGATAGGCTACAGGTGCAAAGGAGGGTCCCAGCTGATGCCCTAGAGTTCCCAGGGCAAATCCCTCCTTCTCTGCTACATAGAGGGAAAAGGGACAGGTTAAGTCTGGGAGATGAAGTGCTGGGGCCTGAAGAAGAGCCTGTTGGAGCTTCTGGAAAGGTTTAGTGACAGGATGGAGGAGGGGCTCATGTGGTGAGCCCTGAGCTGCCTCATATAAGGGGTGAGCAAGGAGAGAAAAGATGGAACCCAAGACTGTAGGAAGCTGTAGCGGTAACGCCAGCATTACCGATACCCGTTCACCATGTCCGAGCGAAGGGCTGCGGATTAAAAAATAGAGACAAGAGACAGCGAGTCATTCGTACAATTGGATGTCGAATGCCGTTTATTGAAAGAGGGAAGAAACCTTAAATACATACAGGCTTACAGCACAAATGGAGGAACCCCCGGAGGGCAGAAGTTTGCTGTCAATGGTCTACATTCCAGACCCAATGTTCTACATTTTTGCATCTAAGTAGTTAACGCCCAAAATGCAGGATATACAACAAGGAACTTCCCTTAAGCATTCAGAAGGGTGGATACCGGCAGGGAATCTGAATAGGGAGGACATCTGATCAAGGTCAAGCAAGCAAGGCCGCAGCCACTCCCAGTCGGGGGCCAGGGCCCGTGGCGCCCACAGGTCCCCCTTTTTATTAAATGAGCTTCTGACTTAGGTTGCATGGGACCAGCAGACCACCTTACCCGTCATAGAGACACTTGCCCAGGCCACACAAGTGCTCTGTCTTAGGTTGGTGGCAGCCCCAAGCATTACCCGTCTCTGAATACTCATTATCATACAGACTCAACCATGTGAGCTGTAGAGTGACTGCTGCCAAAGATCTCAAAGTGGCACTGGGCTTGCAATCTGTGCGACACAGAAAAGACCAACAGAAGTCCGAACCCACCCATAGCCAGGAGGCTAAAGGCAATTGAACCATTCCCTTCTTAAACGAGCCTTACTGCAAATTGGAGTCCTTGTAAGGTGGTATCCCATAAGCAAATGGAACTTGAGTTTTAATAATTTTTTACAACTTACAAAGCCAATTTTAATGTATAATAGTGGAATTAAATTTGTCATGCCCAATAAGAAGAAAGATTAACTAACTGTGGTAGCTACTTTTGCTGCCAGGGTCTCCATTGTGCTAGCTGTAGTAACCAATTATGAAATAGCAATCCCAGAAACAATAGCAGCAGTGGCCACCACTGCTATAACAGCAACAACGGCAACAGTGATGTCAGAGTCTCTTCTGGAGCGTGTGAGCATCATCTGTGTCTAGCTGCCACGGTCCACTGGCATGGACACGGCTCCAGGAACACGAACCACCAAGGCCCATTTTTCTTGATCCCAGCACTACTTAGGCTGGCAGGTCTGCAAGAGAACTGAGAAACATAAAGAAAACAGAAAACAAAAACAGCAAACAAGGAGCAGAACTAATGGCCTCAATAATGGCTACATTCAGGTTCACAAATTTTGAGGTATCTTCAAAAAGGCTAGATGAATTTCAGGAGGCAAATAAATGTTGCACAGAGCCATTCCTGAAAAGTAGGTACTACACCAGCTTGAGGGGGGTTGCAAAATTTGAAAAAGGCTTAGCTGGCATGCTACTGTTAACAAATGAAGTTCATTGACCTTCAGAGTTATCCTTAATCTCCAAGGTGTGGTACATTCTCAATGTTTTTTGAAAAAAGTTACCATACATTACCTTCTGAGGAATCCAACCACATGGCTACAGTTCCTAGGCTTAGAATAATGTTTGTCAAGGCTGGCCGTATTGGGCTCTCAATCCCCATTGGCATCAGAAGGGGAGAGTTTTTTACGAAGGCCCAATAGGTCTCTGCCATGTTGGGATTCAGCAGCAGCCATAGGGCGCACACAGCGTTCAGGAACCCACAGAGCAATTTCATTGTCCTGCGGAAAGACACAAACAGATCCCCAGGCCCACACCAACACCGGATCAGGTCCCCTCCAAGTGCCAGTAGAAAGATCTTTCCATCGCACCAGAGGATGATTTGCAACAAGAGCCCTCCAGTGCTTATCTGCAGCAGATACTCCAGCAGAATCCACCAATAAAAAATTTAAAATATATAAAACAAGGGAAAGAATAGAATGTGGAGAGGAAAGATGAGCCCCTAACTCCCCCTTTTTTACTTTAGCAATATAAGTTTTTAAGGTACGATGGCAGCGTTCTACTATAGCCTGCCCTTGAGGATTATAAGGAATACCAGTCTTATTAACAATAGAAAAATCTTGGCAGAATTTTGAAAATCCCGTACTACTGTAGGCGGGACCATTATCAGTTTTTATGCATTTTGGCACTCCCATGTAAGCAAAAGCATGAAGACAATGATTCTTTACATCCTTAACCTTTTCCCCTGAATGGACAGAAGCAAAAATTAGAGAAGAATATGTATCAATAGACACATGGACATATTGTAATTTTCCAAAGGAAGGCACGTGTGTGACATCCATCTGCCACACATGATTAGGTAAAAGTCCTCGAGGATTAACTCCCAAATGAGGAACATGTATAAATTCCACACAAATAGGGCATGATTTAACTATCTGGATGGCTTGTTCCCGGGTTATGCCTGTATGATAACGGAGAGATCCAGCATTAAGATGATAATGCTGATGCAACTGAGTAGCCTTATCAAAGGCAGAACAGACTAATGTGACAGCCATACGAGTAATGGCGTCAGCCCTCTGATTACCTTCACTTAGAGGTCCAGGCAACTGAGTATGAGCTCTAATATGGCCCACATAAAGGTTATGTGAGCGAGACCATATAAGTCCTTGCACTTGCAATAAGTATTCATGAATGGAAGAAATGGATGGTATGTAGGCTGTTGTTTCCAAAGGCATAATGGCATGTGCCACATATTGACTATCGGTATAAATATTTACACTCTCATCAGAAAACATCTGTAAAGCAAGCAACAGCGCCTGTACCTCTGTTACCTGGGCAGAAGTGCCCTGGACCTTTATTCTCTTTACTATGTTACCAGAAACCACCACAGCAAAACCACGTGAAGTGCCATCAGTAAATACCACACAGGCCTGAGGAATAGAAGTCATTTGTACTATCTTGGGAAATATAACAGGATGCAATTTAAAAAATTGACACACATCATTGGAGAGGTAGTGAGTATCAAATTGACCCTGCATGGAGCATGTCAATATGGCCCAATCATTATCATTAGCTTGCAACCATGCTACTTGAGACTGGGTGTATGGGGTCACCACAATATCTGGCTCTTTACCAAAGGTTTGAACACTGATCTTGATTCCCTTAAATATAATCTGAGCGACAGCCTGTGGATAAGGAGTGATGATTTTTGCTGGAGAAGCTGGGGAATGTACCCATAAAATAGGACCTGTTTGCCAAAACACTCCAGTAGGTGAATGAGTAAAACAAAATATCAAATACAATAAGGGAGAATTAAGATCTATATACTGTACATGAGCCTGTTCCAGGGCCTCTTGCACACGTTGTAGGGCTACACGTCCTTCAGCTGTTAATTTACGGGGAGATGAAGGGTCAGGGTCGCCCTTTAAGACATCATACAAGGGGCGAAGCTGACCTGTTGGAATTTTTAAAGTGGACCGAAGCCATTGAATATCTCCCAGAAAGGTTTGAAAATCATTAAGTGTGCGTAGCTGATCCATACGCAGAGTAATCTTTTGTGGGCGTATGCCCGTGCGTAACAATTCATGACCTAAATAATGATAGGGAAAAGATACCTGTACCTTTTCTGGGGCTATCTGCAAATTAGCCGAGCTAAGAACCTCTTGTAAATAAGAAAAGGCATCAAAAACAAGTTTTTTATCTTTAGCAGCCATTAATATATCATCCATATAGTGAATTATATAAACACCTGGAAAAGCTTTTCAAACTGGAGCTAGGGCCAAAGACACATAAATTTGACATATAGTAGGGCTATTGGCCATTCCTTGAGGCAATACCACCCACTGATATTTCTGATAAGGTTCCTTAAGATTTTCTGAAGGAACACTGAAAGCAAAGCGAGGACTGTCCTCGGGATGCAAAGGAATGGTGAAGAAACAATCCCTCAAGTCAACCACAATTAAATGCCAATGCTTAGGAATTGCCACAGGGGCAGGCAAGCCAGGCTGTGTTGCTCCCATGAGAAGCATGGTTTTATTTACAGCTATAAGATCCTGTAACAGCCTCCATTTTCCTGATTTCTTTTTAATAACAAATATAGGTGAGTTCCAAGGTGAAGTGGAAGGAATGATATGTCCAGCATCTAACTGCTCCTTAACCAATGCATACGCAGCCTCCAATTTTTCCTTAGCAAGGGCCACTGCTCCACCCATACAGGGTCATCACTCTTCCAAGTGATTTTTATCGGTTGTATTATTGAAGGCTGCTGTGCAGTGACCTCTATGGAAAAGATCCTAATCCTCTAGTATCGCCAGGACCCCTAGTGACACAGTTTTTGTCTGCCGCAGGGAATGGGTCTCCTTGCAACATTTTCCCTAAGCCTTTGCCCGGGCAGTAGCCCTGACTCTTCAGCATCTGTTGTACAGGCTGTGTAGTAAGCACCGCTCCCATGCCATCCAACACATCCCGTCCCCACAAGTTCACTGGAATGTCAGGTAGCACAAATGGTTGAAAAGTTCCTGCATGACCTTCCTCATCCTTCCAATTTAAAAGTAGCCTGCTCTGCAATGGCATCTGAGCTGTGCTGATACCTTGTAGGTTAGAGGTAGAATCTTTAAGGGGCCAAGCTTCCGGCCAATGTTTTAAAGAAATAACTGAAGTGTCAGCGCCAGTATCTAAAAGACCCCGAAAACTGTGATCATTAACTCTTAAATTTAGCATGGGTCTTTGTTCTAAGGTGGAAACCCAGCATGCTAGAGGGCCCGTGGAGCCAAATCCACCCTCACCTCTATGTGGTTTAAGAAAAGGATTATTAGTATGAAAGCAGGGCATCAAAAGCAGTTGTGCTATGCGAGCACCCTGGGGAATAATTGTCACCCCTTTACCAGCCTCAACCATGATTCTAATTTCCCCTTTAGAGTCTTCATCTATCACTCCTGGAATTACTCTAATACCTTGCATAAGAGCGCTACTCCTGCCCAGAATCAGTCCTAAAGACCCTGCAGGTAGTGGACCCATAACTCCAGTACCGACAACCTGGGGACCCATCTGAGGTGTTAATACTGTTCTGGTGGAGGAGCAGAGGTCCAATCCTGCGCTTCCAGGGGTGCCTCTGATAAGGTCTTGGACAAAAAGGGGTTCCTTCGAGGAACAAACTGGATGGGATGGTGGGAAACTGGGGATGGGGCAGGTGTATCCAGGGCTCCGTACACCTGGCTTCGGGGGGTCCGGAGCGGACCCCGCTGCCCGTTTCCCGACGGTGGTAACATATTTCCCTGAGCATAAACCTTAGATCGGCACTCATTACTCCAGTGATGTCCCTTTTTACATCGCGGGCAAAGTCCGGTGTCTTTGCCGTTGCTTGGGCTCCAGGACAATTATTCTTAATATGACCTTGCTTGCCGCATCCAAAACAGATTTTTGGGCGGTTTCCTCCAGAATTAATCCCCCTCATGGCTGAGGCCATTACCTGTCCCATGATGTGATGCCCATCTATATCTCTACATAGTTTAAGATAATCATTTAAGCTCTTATTTTTATGAGGCCTAATGGCCTCCTTGCAATATTTATTGGCATTTTCAAAGGCCAGTTGCTTTACTATGGGCATGGCTTGATCAACATCCCCAAACACTCTCCCTGCTAGTTGAAGCAGGTGATCTACAAATTCTGCAAATGGTTCTGAAGGCCCTTGAATGACTTTAGATAGTTGTTCACCAGCAGCTTTATTAGGTAGCCCTTTCCACGATCTGGTAGCGGCCACACTAATCTGTGCATAAACTGCAGGATCATACAAAATCTGTGCTTGTAAAGTGGCATACTGCCCTGTACCCGTGAGCATCTCAAGATTACGAGCCAGGAAGCCTGCAGCAGCATTTCTATTAGCTGTAGTTTGACAATGTTCTTGAAACTCACTCCTCCAAATTAAATAATCCCCCCCAGAGAGAGCAGCGCGACACAGCTGCATCCAATCGCTAGGGGTGCAATTTAAGGCAGAAAAAGATTCAAGTATAGCAATGGTAAAAGGAGTATGGGGCCCATATGACATCACAGCTTCCTTGAGCTGTTTGATGCTTTTAAAAAGAGGATTGTGCTCTCTGTCTCTGCCCTTGAACATTTTGAGTCTCTATAACCGGGTAAGCAACTCCCCCCATCAATCCCTCCATGGGTGCGGAAGGAAGGACCTCCGTGTTGCAAAAGTCAAGGTTATGGGCTGGAGGTCTATCCTTGCGAGAAATCTGTGATTTCCCTCTTAGGCATCTAACATCCTTTTTTGATCTGATTTCTACATCATCACCCTCTGAAGATGACTCTGCAGAATCGGAAGACGACTCTGCCGAATCAGAAACATCAGAAGTTTGAACGGTTCTGAGAGCCTCCTCTATCTGAGACTCCTCCAACACAGCTTTAGCTTCATTTAAGTGTTCTTGGACTTCAATATCATCACTAAGCAATGCATCCTTAACCAAGCGCCACAAAGAAAAAGTAGCTAAGGATATGGAATCAGGCCCTTCTTTATGCAAATATTTCTGTAAGTCAACCTTGACCTGTTCCCAATCTGGTATATTAAATCCTCCGGAGACCAGAAACCAAGGACTAGCATTCTGGAGGATTTGAAGAAAATCTTTAGCCGTCTTGCTCTTAATAATAGTGCCTTGCCGCCTCAACAGTCCAATTAATTGTTCCTCGAGGAGTGACTGTGAGCTAGCGGCCCCCATTCCAATCCACTCTTACCTTAAAATGCCGGCCGGCCTTCCAAGAGTGTCTGTCAGCTGGTCCTTCTTTCTCAGACCTCGGTAGGAACCTCCATTTGTAGCAGTAACGCCAGCATTACCGATACCCGTTCACCATGTCCGAGCGAAGGGCTGCGGATTAAAAAATAGAGACAAAAGACAGCGAGTCATTCGTACAATTGGATGTCGAATGCCGTTTATTGAAAGAGGGAAGAAACCTTAAATACATACAGGCTTACAGCACAAATGGAGGAACCCCCGGAGGGCAGAAGTTTGCTGTCAATGGTCTACATTCCAGACCCAATGTTCTACATTTTTGCATCTAAGTAGTTAACGCCCAAAATGCAGGATATACAACAAGGAACTTCCCTTAAGCATTCAGAAGGGTGGATACCGGCAGGGAATCTGAATAGGGAGGACATCTGATCAAGGTCAAGCAAGCAAGGCCGCAGCCACTCCCAGTCGGGGGCCAGGGCCCATGGCGCCCACAGGAAGCCAGCTATTTCTAGAAAAGTCAGAATCTCCTGTTTAGAAGAAGGGACTGTGAGGGACTGGGTTAGGCGCTTTCTGTCTACAGTAATAGCCTTGTGGGTTGGAGTAATGGTTAGACCCAAATAGGTGACCTGGGGAGTTGACAGCTGAACTTTAGAAGGAGATACCCTGTAACCTTGGCTGGATAAGAAATTTAGGAGAGCAGAGGTGTTAGTTTGGCTAACCTGTAAGGATGGGCTACAGAGTAAAATATCATCAACATACTGTATTAGTTCAGAGACAGGGAGAGACAGGGAAAGAAGGTCAGAGGACAGAACTTGACCAAATAGGTGTGGACTGTCTCTGAATCCCTGTGGCAGAACAGTCCAGGTCAGCTGTGTGACCGGTGAGTGTCAGGGTCGGTCCAGGTGAAAGCAAAGATATTTTGAGACTGAGGACTGAGAGGGATAGAAAATAAGGCATCTTTGAGATCTAGAACAGAGAAGTAAGAGGTTCCTGAAGGGACAGTGGACAGGAGAGTGTAAGGGTTAGGCACTACAGGATGGAGGAGGACCACTGCAGAGTTAATGAGCCGGAGGTCTTGAACCAGGTGGTAGGTTCCATTAGACTTTTTAACTGCAAGTATGGGAGTGTTAAAAGGTGAAGAGGTTGGGCGGAGCAGCTTTTTCCTGAGAAGGTCAGAAATGATAAGCTTAAGTCCTCTTAGGCTCTGGAGTGAGAGAGGGTACTGAGCTTGGGTGATATATCTGGTAGGGTCATGTAGCTGGATAATAACAGGTTGATGGTGTCTAGCAATAGAAGGGTTTTGGGTATCCCAGACTTTTGGGTCTACCTGAGAGGCTGGCAGGGGAAAAGAACTATTAGAGTCAGTAGGGTGGGAGGAGGAGAAGAAGAAGAGCTGCTGGCGTGTCTAGGGTGAGGCGAATGTGTGGAGCGAAAGAAATGGATGCTCCTACCTTAGCTAGAAGATCCCTTCCCATTAAAGGTACAGGGCAGCTTGAACCACTAAGAATGTGTGTGAGAGAGGGATGCCTCTGAAAATGCAATTAAGTGGTGGTGTCTGATGAGGCAGGTAAGGCTGTCCCCCAACCCCGACAATAGGGAGACGAGCTGGAGAGGTGGGCCCCCAAAACTCTCTCAGGACAGAGTAGGTAGCTCCAGTGTCCAAAAGGAATGAGATGGGGTGCCCATTTACTTTAATTATTACCCTTGGTTCCCTGTGTGAGATGGGAGTGGCCGAGGTGGGGGCCGAGGTGGGAACCGGGCAGCGTCAGTCCTCGCTGTAGGCCAAGCCTAGAAATCAGCAGGAGGGTGGTCTTCGTCTGGCGTTCCTATGTCGCTTGGGACATTAGGACAGTCAGCTGACCAGTGACCCTTTTGGTAACATTTTGGACAAGGCTTTTGTTGGTGCCCTTCGTGGACCGGTGGTGCAAGCCCGGGCCCAATGGCCTCCTTTCCTGCACTTGAAACAGGGACCAGACGGCTTTCGGGGAGCCGGTCAGATGGTGTTTGCCAGCATCTGGCAGCTCCTTTTCTGGGCCTTCTCATCATTCCCATGGTACACCTTAAATGCTATCGCCAGCACATCTGCCTGTGGGGTCAGAGGGCCTTTCTTCAAACATTGAAGTTTAGCCCTAATGTCGGGGAATCTCTGTGAGATAAAGTGGGTCATTAGGAGCTGCCTGCCCTCAGGGATATCTGGATCTAAGCTAGTCAACTGAAGTAGAGCCTTGGTGAGGCGCTCCAAGAAGTGAGATGGATTTTTGTCTTTATCTTGAATTACCATTTTTAGTTTTTCATAGTTTACTGGTTTTAGGGCAGCCTTACAGAGACCTGTCAGGAGACAGGTAATAAACCTATATCTGGCTAGAGAGCCACCCTGGGTGTTATAGTCCCAGGGTGGTTCTTGGTCAGGAACTGCCTTGGCTCCTGGAGGATGTGAGGGGTTAGTTTGGTGAATCTCATCTGCATGAAACTGTTTAATAAAGGAAGCAGAATTAGAAGTATAAGAACCCAGCTTAGTTTCTATCTGAGAGAGTTCTGCGAGAGAGAATGGAACAGGGACCTTAATCAGTCCATCCACACCGGCTGCCTCTGGCAAAGGGAGAATGGTTGAGGGTTTGGATGGCTGGGGTCAGGCCCGTTAGCAGTCCGAGAATGAGTGGCAGGAGGAGGGGAGGTTGCAGCCAGGGCAGGGCCTTTGGAAACGACCGCTGCCGAGGAAGAATCGTCTTTAGAGGAAGAGGAATCCGAGAGAGGAGCTGAAGGAACAGATGCCCTAGGAGTAGGGTGGGAGCCGGAGGTCGGATAGGTGGAGGTTCATTAGCAGGATCTAGAGTCAGAGATTCCGGAGTCAGAGAATCCTCCAGTTTAGGCATAGCTAGGAGCATATGAGCAGGAGAGAAGGAATCCAGAAGAGACAGTTTAGCACTGAGAAAGAAGAAAGCTATGATATAGAGCAACTCTTTCCATTTGCCTGTTCACCGGCAGAAATTAGATAACTCCTGTAAAATATCGGGATCTAAGGAGCCGCTTGGTGGCCATTTTTGTTATTTTCTAAAGCGTATTTGGGCCATTTCCTAGTACAGAGATGGATAAGCTTAGGAATCTTTAAATAAGGCATTAAGCTGAGAGGTTTTAAAGCCTCAAGAAGACAGCCTAAGGGAGAGGTAGGACTGATGGGGTTGGAAGCCTTGTTTCCCATGTCTGCAGCAGAGAGGCCGAAAAAAAAAAAAAAAAAAAAAAAAAAAAAAACGTGATCTGGAGCCAAGGCCCCAGGTGTCCCTAAGGCCAAGGATGGATCTTCACCAGGCACAGTCTGCTAGACGGCTTGGCTTGTCAGCCGAAAAGCAGCCCCCCCCCCCCAGGTGTAGAGCAAGGATTCCCCTGGGATCCAGAACAGCGTCCACTGCTTTGTCAAGCTGGAAAAATGTGCCGCTCTCACACAGCCCCAGGATGCACTCAACGGCAGTGGTCCAACCATAAGGAATATCTCAAACTGCTGACGTGGGAGATGGCTAGAAATCTCGGCCTGTGATAGGGGCCGACCGTAGCCAATAAAGACCGTGGTTAGGGGTTCTCCCAGTTTCAAGAATACTCAGTGAGATGCTGGACATTCTCACAGATTCAGGAAACCATTTACGCTGGCTGAAAAGTGGGGGGCTCACCAATCGAAGCAGCGGTGTTGCAAGGAGATTCGTGTGGCCAGGCAAATGGACAGTGGTTTGTCGCTGATGGAGCAGAGTCCCTGGTTTCCAAGTTTCCAGGTGCAGAGCACCCAGAAGCGCCCGATTTGTCATGGCACCAGATGTTGGTTATTCATGGCGCTCTTACCCTTTGAGGAAATGTCATGAAACACAACAGAATCCACTAACAAGAGTTTTATTAAGATAAGGGAGACAGACAGATGTGCACAGGCCTGCGGAAAAGACATGTGAGTAAAGATGGAGCCAGGAATATGGCGCCGGCTTATAAAGGCTGGGCCACACCTGCGCAACAGGCCCATGTGGCTATTCCACACGTGTGTAGATCACATGGTTATGCTGCACACTTTACGCAACCTCGCAAAGGCACGGGGTCGTGCGTGGTCACGCGAGACGTTTTGACCCGGAAATGGCTAGGTGGAAGTGACTAGGTCTGCTGGGCATGCGTGACCATGCCCAACTGTGGGGGCGCGCTGTGAAAATCCATATCACATGGTATGTCAGCAAGTGCTCTCCTGTCCTCTGCTAGCTTTAAAAAAAACCTAAGTTGACCAGCAGGATGGCTCAGTGAGTAGAGGAGCTTGTCATACAAGTCTTGTGACCGGGGTTTGACTCTTGGTACCAACAGAGACGAAGGCAAGCACACGCACGCACACACACACACACACACACACACACACACACACATCCACTCTAACACAAATGTTAAGCCACACAGCAGGGGCTGAGGAGATACTCAGTGGGTAAGGCACTTGCTTTGCAAGCACGAGAACCTGAGTTCAATCACCAGAAACCATGTCAAAAATGAGGAGTGTAATGTGAGTGCTTGTAAACCTAGTGGTGGGGGGTGGAGCGAGCAGGGTCCCTGGGTCTCACTGGCCAGCGAATCCAGCATGACTGGGAAGCACCAGGTTGGTGAGAGACCCTGTCTCCAAGGAGGCAGATGATACCCACAGCTGTTTTCTGTCTTCTATACAAATGCACACACATATACACATACATGTCACCTGAACACAGGAACATGCAACATGTGTGCACATAAAGAAAACCATAAGGAAAAGTACTTTACAAATGATAGCCAGATTTCACTTAAACCTATGAATAAAGCCAGGGGAAATCATTTGCTGCAACCCAGGGTGGGTTTTATTTTATCTTTTAAAAAATTGTAAATTGGTTTATGAATGTTTTTGATTAGCATACAAAATAACAGGCTTAAGACATTTCCACCATCTGCCCTATCACTCTCCCCTGGCCTCTCCTGTCCCTTCCTCCGCCCCAAAGCCCCCTTTCTGACATGTCATTTGCATGTGTGAATATCCTATATATACATTTACCCATATATTTATCTATACACATACATCTATACACACATATATGAAACCTAGAGTTAACTGTAGATTCCACACATGACACAGTGCTATATATATGTCTGAATCTAGCTTATTTCACTTTACAAAATGTGTTAGTTCCCTTGCTGCTATGATAAAACCCAAGACCAAGCAATTTAGGGAAGAGTTAATTTGGTCTTATGATTAGCAGGTTAGCATCTACAATGGTGGGGAGCATGGTAATGTGAAGGGGCCCCAAAACAGCTTGACCACACAGCAGCCATGACAGCCTTAGGGGCCCAGACACAGCTTCTGTGACAGGCTTACTGGCAGGCAACACCCAGATCCAGGAAAAGCCATGAGCTGATACCACCCAGGGATCCACCCAGGGGTGAGGAAGTACCTGACATCCCAGACATTCCAACCATTAGATAAGGTGGCCAGATGTCCCTGAGTCTAGCACATGCCTAGTTTTTGTTTTACAGATACTCCTAGACAATTGTCAGCCAATCAGGCTCCTGGACCCTGGAAATCCCCTCACCCCAACTTCTGCTATGATAAAAACTCTGCCCCACCTGAGCTCAGGGCTCTCTGGTCTCACCTCAGACAGACAGAGGGACCAAGCTCTGGAGCTTAAAATAAAAGGCTTTTTGCCTTTACATGCAGGATTCGGTCTCTGTGGTAGTCTTTTGGGGGTCCCTGTGATCTGGGCACAGCATTTGGGGGCTTGTCCGGGTCCCCCAAGCCCACTGGGACCACCAGCTCATAGAGCCTGAAGAGCTGGGCAGTATGTTTTCTGTGTGTCTGTGTTTACCTGTGTCCATTTTTATGTTTTCTGTGTTTACTTTGGTTTGGTTTTGGTTTCATTTGGATATCCTTTTGTAAGTGCCCAAAATTTGTAAGTACCTGTAGGTATTTGATTTGTAGAGACGACATGGGTAGCTCCCATGGGACTGGCATGAGGTTAGTGTCTTTTTGGTTTTGGTTTTGTATCCAGGTGCCAGGAGAGCTGTTTTGTTGTCTTGTGTGTTCTAAAAAGTTTTGTTTGCCTTTCTGTTGGAATGTCCTATCTGTATAAATGTGTGACTTCGTATGAGAAATGTGGCCACAGGTATGTGTGTTTTATGCCTGGGCTTGTATGTGTGTTATGACTCCTAATGGAAGCTGTGCATGGACAGCCTTTGGGGCTGGAGGGACAACATTAAGGCACGGAGGGTCCCTTTGGTTGAGCTGGGACAGACTAAGAATGCTCCTGCTCCATTGCCTCCTTTCTCTCTGGCTGGCAGCAGGCCAGCCCAGGCAGTGGCTCATTGTTATGGTGCAGCGTGGCCTGGGCAGCAACACTGAGGACTGGGTGGTCTGGACACGCAGCAGGTTTGAGGCCGGCCCCTGTGCAGGGAGCCTCGGGGTAGGGGCTTTATGGTACAGCACAGTTAGGAGCCAGCAGGGCCTCAAGGAGCCCAGAGCGTGCCTGAGCTGGGTGGGGGCTGGTGGAGAACTGCCCCTCCAGGGCCAGAGTCGAGTAGGCTAGAGGTCCGAGGGCCCAGCCACTCCCATGTACTTGAGAATCTGGGTTTAATAACAATCTTTTGTCTCTATGCTGTGCTCCATCCTCTTCCATCACCCATGCTGATGGGTGGGGCTCCTAAGACCTGCCCTGGGGCTAAAACCTGATCAAGGTTCCAAGAGAGGAATGGAAGGTCACTGCCTATGGTTGCTAAGCTACTGTGGCCATGTTATAAGGCTAACCAATCAACAGTTTCTTGTCTGTGGTACAATGCTGATGCAAATTTAGAGTTATTCTTGTAATGGTAATATGCATTTGTTTCTGTTCTTGTTTAAAATATTGTAGCTTTACAGTATATTCTAAACTACTGAGGGAAATCACAAGAAAGAATTTGCTAAAAAATTGTCTAAAATAAATGTCTGGATGAACTGAGGGTACATGGGAGGTTATAGAAAGTCAGAAGGGGTCTTATGGAAGGTTGTAGAAGGTCAGAGGGAATGTGAACTATGTTTGTGATGGTTTCTTATACCTGCAAATACTGAATTTAAAAGTTAATTCTGGTTGGTTTTCATTTTAAAAAAAATGGCCAATGACTCTACAAACTGTTTATGTGTGTGTGTGTGTGGACAGGTGTGTGACTTGGATTTAACATTTACATTTATATGTAAATGTAAGCAAACTTTAACTGTTCGTATATGTGTGTAACTTGGATCCAACTGTCTGTATGTATGCAAGTAATTATTAAGTAATTATTGTTTAGAAAAACATGCTTTAAACAGCAACCACATGACTTTCCTCCATCTTGGCTGGTGACCTCATGGGCAGCCACGTGGCTGGCAGCCATCTTTCACTAAGATTATAAAGATCTATTTAGGTTAACAAAAGCTAATTTAGAAATTTACATCTAAGTTACTTATGTCTTTACCAAGTGTACAACAGCAAGCTTCTAGAGAATTTAAGTAGATGGCTTCATATGTTTAATAAATAAGGTATTTGATAAAGCTGCCCCTCAGGGCTTGCTCTGGCAGCTACATTTTCTAATTTAAGATTTACTCACTACTATTTACTTATTACATAAGATAATGGTTTTAAAGACATAAAGGGATCATAGGAAACAGCTGAGGTTTACAAATGCACAGCAGGGCTAGAGTTCCAAAGAATCCAGCTGCAATGGTGGACCTTAGCAGTTTTGAAAATGCCAGTGCCAGGTGATGATCACCAGAAGCACCAGTCATAATAAAATGGAGCAGGCTATGTATGTGCTGCCAAGGGTAGAGCCAAAGAAATCATCCAAGCCTCTAAGTAAAAGAACCAGAAGGATTGTGAATGAACCCCAGATATTGAACTTTTGGATTGTTTGCACTATGGAGCTTTGTTTTACTTTATACAGATTGTGATGATGTCATGTTTTCTCCCTCTTAAAGTGAAAAAAGGTATTTTATTTTTGATATTGCAGAAAGACATTTGAGAGATCTTAACCTTTTTAAGAATAATTTTTAAAATATTTAAATTTGTAAGGCTATGGGACATTTTCAGTTTATAAAATGCTCCATATTGTTAATATTTGGACTTAAAATAAAAGGCTGAAAATTAGGATCATAGCCATAAGCACCAAATGCCAGAAACTGGGATGTTCATTTCTTGTGATGCAGCAAGACAATAACCTATGTAGTCTGGCAAAGGGCTTGAAACAGCTTCTGACTCCATGAGTCTTGACCCTTTGGGGATTGAAAAACATTTTTACAGGGGTAGCCTAGGACCACTCATATGTCAGATGTTTGCATTCAGATTCAACAATGGCAAAACTACAGTTATAAAACAGCATTTAAAAAGTTAAAAACCAGTGAGGCTTAAGAATGTTGTCTAGTTTCCTGGCCTTTGCTAAATTTGTTAAGTCTAAGCTATTTAGATAAACTGAATCATATGTTTTATATTGCTATTTTGTTTTGGTTTCTTTACTGAACCCATATTTGATACTAGAAAAGCTTCAATTTAAAAATCATCGTTTTTAAGGCTACTTACTGTAGACTGTTAGAGAACATTAAATAGTGAGTCATAAATAATCAAGTTTTTTTTTTTTAATTGTAGTCATGATAAGTACTGATGTAATTAATTCCAGGGATAAGCTTTACTAAGTTCCTTGCATATGTTTTCAGGGTTGAGCTTGAAACAAAGTTTGTCTATTTAGATATACCTGGACAGCCCTCATACTTCAGAGATCTGCAGAATATGGCATTTAAATGTTTATCTAAAAGCTTATTTTATCAGACAGATTTCTAGATCCTAGCAGTGACCCAAGGTCTCCAAAGAAGATTCTGTATGAGGCACCACAACATCCCTGCCTGGATTACTATAATGCTGACCACAGGGCAAGATGCCCCAATGCAACACCTGCCACCAGGACCTAGCCCAGACTGTGGATGAGCAGTAGGACACTGGAAATGATTGCACCCTTTTGCCTGGACAAGGTCAGTCTTCCATGTCCCTATTCCACAGGGAAAAAAAAAAACTCTGCCTTGTGGGCCTGATAGCAGAAGAAGATTGATGCTCTTCTGACTGGTGCCTCCAACGCTGTGGAGACCTGGGTATGGACTGGTCCTGGTCATTTATAGGACTGGAAGCTGCTTGGTCTGCACTCAGATATAGTTTATCCTCAGATCTCTGATAGTACTGATGGCTAGGCTAGCTATAACTTTGTCAACTTGGCAGCATCAGACAACCAGATCCTTCTGAAAGGCTATAGCTAGCTTGTTAGCTCATTTTTAAGAAAATGTTATAAAATATGAAAGTTTAAATAAGTCATAAAGATTCAAATATGGGTCGAAGATAGGTCTAATGATATAAAAGCTTCTAAGCTTTGAGGGTCTTAAAAAAATGTTTCAGATTGCTCTCCTGTTCTATGATACAACAGTTTAGAGCTTAACATTTAATGGAGTTCTGATAAGCTGGTAGAGCAATAACTACTTACTGTTCAGTCATAAGCTCAACATTTTAGATTTATTTTAGTTGTCATCTGTAAACATAGAAGTGCTTCTCATCAGGCCATCAGCTTTCAGCAAGTTCAGAGCTTAGCAGTTTGCAGTCCATAGGTGCTCCCTGGATGGTGTCTGTTAAATCTGCAGAAATAAATATAGACTAAGGGCAAAAGTTAAAATTTAGGAGTTTAAAAGAAAACCTTACATTTGGAACTTCTACTTATCTGGAGTCCATTTGACCTGCGACAGGTGGATTTAAGCTTATGACCTTTTTGACTCTTTACAACAACTGTCTATAAAACAGCTGGAACAGATTTACATCTTGGAGACATAGCAAAAGCTATGGCTTTTGGTTAACCCGATGAAAAACAACTTTAAGTCTATAAAAAAATTTTAAATCTTGAGCTTATGACTGAATAGTGAGTACTCAGTGCTCTATCAGTTTAGCTGAACTCCTTTTACTAATGTTAAAACTCTAAACCTCTGAAATCTCAGTGTAACGATATATTTTAAGTTTGTGAGTCATACAGGGTGTATAAGATGTCCAAGACCAATTGTCCTGTCAAGGCTTTCATGGTTTTTTGACTATTAAGGGAACATGTAGAGAAACATAACCAGAAAAACCTATGATATATGTCTCTCAACATAGCTAGACCAAGCCAACTTTATGGGTTTGTTTTGTAATTGTTTTACATTATATTTATTAGCATTTGACATTTTATATATGAATCAATTTGATTATTGTTATCTTTTAAAAAATATCAGTAGAAAGTGTATTTTGTCAGAGACAGGAATAGTTATTATTGAGAACAGCCATTGTGAGGTATGTTCTTTTAATGAAAAGTTACATCTGAAACCTATATATTTTTTAAATATGAAGCTTGTGAGCAAGGCAAATCTGTTTGCCTTTTTAAAATAAGAGACCTAGTAGCTTTAACTAATTATAAATATAGTTCTGAACATCTTAAGGCTTAATCATCTTTAACAGTTTATAATAAAAATAACAATTTTTGAATTGAAGCTCTTTTTAGTATCAAGATAAGACTTTTAATTCATAAACATAGTCCACAAACAGACTGGGAATTTTCCTAATCCTTACATAGTGTACCATTATAGAAACATAACAGTTTCTTGTATGACTCAGTTTACCAAAATAGCCATAGCTTAACAATGCTAGCAAAAACAAAGGGGTTAGACATATATCTTTAAACCAGTTTTTGTAAACTTGAATAAATCTTAAGAGAGGCATCCTTCAAGTCAGTGTTTTTTAACTTTTTGTGAGTAATTGTTATGCAAATGTTTGACTTGCAGGTGACCCTAGGCTACTCCTGTAAAAACCCCTAGAGTCTTAAGGTTGAAAAACTGTTCCAAGTTCTTTTCCAGGTTATTTAAGGTCATTGTCTCATTGCATCATAAGATAGAAACATCCTAGTTCTTGGTGCTTAGCAGTTGTGGCCCTAACTTTAGCTGGCCAGTGACTACACTGGGTGTTTGGGATTCCAGTGTGGTTTTGAGCCTTTCAGCATAAAAACCATGTTTGGGGGTTGACATATTTCAGTTGACAAAAACAGTCAGGTAGAAGCAGAACTAAAGGGGTTAAAAAGCAAGTTTAGCACATTTGAATATTTGCCCAGAACTATAGACATTCATGGATTAGAGCTTTGTTTCAAGGCTACCTATGTAGTCTTCTGATTATAACCTTGTGTTAAAGTTTTGAGTCAACCTTTTTGTTACAAGTATTATATATTTTAACTATGTCCAATAAATTTATGAACCAATAATTTCTTGGCTGCTCTGCTCTTGTTCTTTCTGTCTGCCAATTTTTCACCTCAGACACAGAGACTTAAAAAGCAAGTCTGGGTCTGAAAAATGGTGGGTCATAACCCAATTTAAGAGCCAGCTTTTTAATAAAACAAAACAGAACAAAACAATTTTTATACAGGGTGAAGTTTTAATGGCCAGGACGCCCAGAGATAAATTCTGAGCCTGGATGGCTGGCTGGAACAGTAAGAGCTGAGATGTGACCAAGACATACAGAACATAGTAAACTCCTGCATTCAGGAGCAGTCAGACACAAACCTGCAGTGGCCACATTCATGCATTCAAACATAAAAACAACAGACAATAGTTTTTACTTTTTCCAGCTACAATTTTAAGGAGCGGTGTCTTGTTACCTATTGGATCCAGTTCTCACAGGCACCAGAGAAAGCTGCCCATAAGCCCAAGTACTGCATTCTGCAACCATAGGCTGTCATTGAATCATTTCAGGTTGCAGCCCTGGGCAGCAGCAATACTTGGTTTAAAGGAGCTGGGGGTGCAGCTCCCATGCAGAGCCAGCTCGTCCGTTTTTGTAAGAGGGTCGCCTTTTTTTTTTTTTTTTAGATGAAACACAGAGCCTCAATTAAGCAATTAAATAAAACTACAGACAAATTGACAGACATGGACAGACTGCTGCTTCAAGGACAACCAATAGAGTGGGAAAGGAGATGGGAAGAGAACCAGGTGTCCTACGAGCAGGACCCAGACATTCTGCTGCTCTATCAGCCTGGCCCAGGAGGCAGATGAGGCATTGACCTGCTCTGTTTCCAACCTGGGCTGGTCACAGATTCCTCTTGGTCAACCAGAGGAAAAACTGAAACAGACAATACATGTCACCAATCAGCAGGGTGCAATCCTTCTTGTCTATTCAGAGAAACCAGAGGGATTCAAGATCCAATCCTGTAAAGAAGGGTCCTAGGGTGTCTCCAAGTTCCTGAACTTGTAGTCCTCCAGTGTGCCTATCCAGACCTTTGCAAGCAACTTAAAAATGGGCCCGGTCAAAGTACAATGCAAGATAGAGACAGAGTAAAACCAAATGAGACAAACAGAAATACACTCACTGGCTGGTCAAAGGCTCCACGGATCAGGGTCTCGGTGGGTCTGGAGGATCCTGGATGAGCCCCCAAATGTTATGCCTGCATTATGAGCCCCCCAGAGATCACCAGGAGTCTGAGTTCATATGCAAAAGCACAAAGCATTTATTGCAAGCTTGAGCTTGGGCTCTCTGTCTGTTCTGACACAGCAATTGGATCAGGGAGAGTCCTGAACTCAGTTATGGCTGGGTTTTTAAAAAGTAAAGAATGGGGGTATGTGTGTGGGAATTCTGGGTTCAGATGGGGGTTGAACTCCTGATTGGGCAAGAATGAGAGAACAGAAGTCTTGTCAAACAGGGATTGGTACTGGCTTTGCTGCAAGGAGATTAGCAACCGATAGACAAGTGATGGAAACTATCCTTTATGTTCTGGAGCATCTAATACTTGTTTGTCTCAATTCTGATTGGTCTCCCACAGGGTACAGTTTGTGGCTTTTCCTGGTTATTGTAAGACTGAGGCCTAGTTCCAGTATTGTTAGTCTGCAGCCTGATATGGCTGCACTAATGTTAAGTTAGGCCTCTTCAACTTCATCACTCTTGGAAACCCTCCTGCATTAGCTCCCTTCAGGCTGGAATTACAGATGTGCGTCACCACATCCAGCTCATGAGTTTTGATTTGCATTTCCCAGCTGTTGAAGAATGTTAAACATTTTTCCCCCATACATTTACTGGCCATTTGTATTTTTTTTGAGACTTGCCTGTCCAATCTTTATACTCTAATCATTCTGATAGACATGCAGTGCCATCTCCTGAGGTCTACGTAGTCAACACCTATGTAGTCGAGGCTGGCCTAGAACTCACAATCTCCCTGCTTCATCCTCTGACATTGGGATCATAGGCTTGTGCTGCTGTACCCAGCTGACTGATGTTGGGAGTGAGCTCAGGTATTTAGTTTTCATTTACTTACTTGGCTTAAGTGTCTGTTCAGAGCTGTTGTGTCCTTACTAGGTTTACTTTCTCACAACTGAATGTAAGTGTTGAGATGTGTGATGCTGTTCTGGTACCTGTATGTCACCATTCAGTCTTGTAAACACACCCTGTGAAAGGCAGGGCTTCTATATTTGGTATGCTCCAGCTGATCACTTGATCTAGGCTCCTATTTCTATATAGGGTCATGTGCTTCAGTACTGGAAACCCCTCCCTCCCCTCCCTCTTTCCCTCCTTCTCTTCTTCCCTCCCTCCCTTCCTTCCTTTCCTCACTGAATCACCCTTACCCCCTTGTTGGGAAGTAGTTGTCTGGATGTCTGGTTGTTTCGGGGCTCTGCTTTGTCTCATGATTTGTCTGTCTGTCTTGTGTAGCTTTCTTTTTTTATTAAATTTATTTTATAATTTAATTTAATTTTACATATCTGCCACGGATTCCCCTGTCCTCCCTCCTCCAGCCCCCCTCCCCCCAGTCCATCCCCCATTCCCATCTCCTCCAGGGCAAGGACTTCCCTGGTGATTCAGCTCAGCCTGGTAGATTTAATCAAGGCAGGTCCAGTCCCCTCCTCTTTTTGCCCAGGCTGAGCAAAGTGTTCCTGCATAGGCCCCAGGTTCCAAATAGCCAGCTCATGCACTAAGGACAGGTGTGGTGGTAATCTAATTGTACTGAAATATTATTTTGATTGTATGTAATAAATAAAGTTGTCTGGGGGTCAGAGCTATTAGAGCCATAGCAAGAGTGTGGCGGTGGTGGCACACGCCTTTAATCCCATAGATATCTGTGTGTTCAGGGTCAGAGCTATTAGAGCCATAGCAAGAGTGTGGCAGTGGTGGCACACGCCTTTAATCCCATAAGATCTCTGTGTGTTCAGGGATACAGTCAGCATTGGAGACATATGCCTTTAAGACTTAGGGGGCTGTACATTCAGACAGTGACGAGGCAGTCATGTGTTTGGGTTTACAACCAATGAGAAGGCAGAACGACATACTATAAAAAAACGAACCAACAGGAAGTAGGTCTCTTTTCGCGAAGCTGGGACAGCAGGAGGAAGGGTGAGATTTTAGCTCTGAGCTCTGACCTCTCGGCTTTCTCTTTTACATTGTTTCTGTGTTTCTTATTTAATAAGACGGTTGGTTACATCTACAGACAGGTCCCGGTCCCACTGCCTGGATGCCTCCCAAACAGTTCAAGCTAATCAACTGTCTCACTTATCCAGAGGGCCTGATCCAGTTGGGGGCTCCTCAGCTATCGGTTCATAGTTCATGTGTTTCCACTAGTTTGGCTATTTGTCCCTGTGCTTTTTCCAGTCATGGTCTCAACAATTCTCAATCATACAATCCCTTCTCTTTCTTGCCGATTGGACTCCTGGAGCTCCACCTGGGGCCTGGCCATGGATCTCTGCATCTGCTTCCATCAGTCATTGGATGAGAGTTCTAGCATGACAGTTAGGGTGTTTGGCCATCTGATCACCAGAGTAGGTCAGTTCAGGCTTTCTCTCGACCATTGCTAACACCCCCTTCATGATAAAGGTCCTGGAGAGATCAGGAATACAGAGAACATACCTAAACATAATAAAGACAATTTATAGCAAGCCAACAGCCAACATCAAATTAAATGGAGAGAAACTCAAAGCGATTCCACTAAAATCAGAAACAAGGCAAGGCTGTCTGCTCTCCCCATACTTATTCAATATAGTCCTAGAAGTTCTAGTCAGAGCAATAAGACAACATAAGGAGATTAAGGGGATACAAATTGGAAAGGAAGAAGTCAAGCTTTCGCTATTTGCAGATGACATGATAGTATACATGAATGACCCCAAAAATTCGACCAAGGAACTCATACAGCTTATAAACACCTTCAGCAACATAGCAGGATACAAGATCAACTCAAAAAAAAAAAAATCAGTAGCCCTCCTATATATAATTGACAAATAGGCTGAGAAGGAAATCAGAGATACATCACCCTTTACAATAGCCACAAATGATATAAAATACCTTGGGGGTAACTCTAACTAAGCAAGTGAAGGACCCATATGACAAGAACTTTAAGTCACTGAAAAAAGAAATTGAAAAAGATGTCAGAAAATGGAAAGATCTCCCATGCTCATGGATAGGCAGGATTAACATAGTAAAAATGGCAATCTTACCAAAAGCAATCTACAGATTCAATGCAATCCCCATCAAAATACCAACATAATTCTTCACAGACCTGGAAAGAACAATACTCAACTTCATTTAGAAAAACAAAAAACCCAGGATAGCCAAAAGAATCCTGTACAATAAAACAACCTCTGGAGGCATCATGATCCCTGACCTCAAGCTCTACTATAGAGCTACAGTAATAAAAACAGGTTGGTACTGTCATAAAAACCAACATGTGGACCAATGGGATTGAATTGAAGACCCTGACATTAATCCGCACACCTATGAACATATAATTTTTGACAAAGAAGCCAAAACTGTACAATGGAAAAAAGAAAGCATCTTGTGTAGCTTTCTAAGGCTCCTGACCTTGACAGCAGGTAGTGTTTGTCTTGAACTTTGTTCTGATTTCCCTGTTTGTTTTCTCCTATTTAAAAAAATATTGTGTCTGTGTGCACATGTATGTGCATGTGCGCACGCACGCATGCACGCACGCACGAATGCCCGTAGAGTTCAAGTTCCAGTGTGGAGGTCAGAGGACAACTTTCAGGGATTTATTCTCTATATGCATCAGGTAGGCCCCCAGGGATCAGACTCATGTGATCAGGCTTGGTAGCAAGAACTTTTACCTGCTGAGCCATCTCCCTAGCCATTTGAGTGTATGTGTCTGTGTGTGAGAGTGTGTTTGAGACAGGATCTCACTATGCAGCCCTGGCTGTCCTGGAACTCACTCTGTAGACCAGGTTGGCCTTGAACTCACAGAGGTCCATCTGCCTCTGCCTCCTGAGTGCTGGGATTAAATTTACCATCTTAATATTTACCTTTGATTTCCCCATAACTTTTCATATCTTTTTCTTTCTTCATCCTCCGTCACCTTTTTTTTTTTTTTTTTAAAGACACGGTCTTAGTGCAGACTGGCTTTAATCTTCCTATTTAGCTGAGGATGACCTTGAACTTTCTGATCCTCCTGGCCCCACCTGCCATCTGTAGGGATTACAGACATCTGAACCCAAGGCTTTGTGCATGCAAAACAAGCGCTCAACTAGGGTTCCATTTTTCCCTACTGGTTTATCAATCACAACTCTTTTTCTTGTTAGTGTAGCATTTACTGTGAGAGTTGTCATTTCCATCTCTAGCTTGTAGTTTTGCGGAAACACTGTTGTACCAATAGAAGGAATGTAAACACAGTAACACTGTTGTACCAATAGAAGGAATGTAAACACAGTAACACTGTTGTACCAATAGAAGGAATGTAAACACAGTAACACTGTTGTACCAATAGAAGGAATGTAAACACAGTAACACTGTTGTACCAATAGAAGGAATGTAAACACAGTAACACTGTTGTACCAATAGAAGGAATGTAAACACAGTAACACTGTTGTACCAATAGAAGGAATGTAAACACAGTAACACTGCTCCCACTCCCTCCCTTGATTTGGTGCTGTTTCTCTCATGTGTCATATACTTTATAAATGCATTATTTTTGTTTAGTTGTCAATTATTTTTCTTAAAAATAGGGAGTTTTGTCTATGGTCTGTGTATTTATGATGTATGTGCACATGCGTGCTCATGGGGAGGCCGGAGGAGAACACTGTGCCTTGCTTTTTCCCTCTCTGCGCTATGCCCTTGAGACAGGGTCTTATGGGGCCTGGAGCCAGGCTGAAAGCCAGCAGTCCCCTTTCTCCACCTCTCACAGTGCTGGGGTTCAGGCTGTTGTGTAACACCATTCCTGTAGGGGTGTGAACAAACACACTCAGCCCACACAAGTAACCAGAACACACACTTGGTAAATCAGTGAGCTAGCTGCTTGCTTCCTTCTTTCTCCTGTGTAGTCCTGGCTGTCCTGGAACTCTGTAGACCAGGCTGGCCTTGAACTCACAGAGGGCCACCTGCCTCTGCCTCCTGAGTGCTGGGATTAAAGGTGTGCAGCGCAGCGTGCCATATCTGACTTTCTGATGCAGTCACTTATACCTCTTAGAACTATTCCGAAGATTCAGGTGTGCCATTTTCACTTGGTCACTCAGGAGTGCACTGCTCCAGAGCTGGAGCTGGAACTCAGTGTAGGGTAGAATACTTATGCTGCATGGACAAGGGCCTGGGTTTTATCCTCAGCTCTGCGAAGAAAATGTGTCTGGTTCAGTATTCTCATGTTTGGACATTTTCTCTGGATATCAACTTCTAGGATATTTCTACTGTCATCTGAGGAGATGTCAGAAGCTATTTCAATTCTTTTGTATTTAAGACTTGATTTATGGCCTACCCTGATATATTTTAGAGAAAACTCCTTGCACTGCTGAGAAAATGTGTACTCTGAAGTTCTAGGGGGGACAACATCACCTTGAATTGATCTGTTGTGTAGTTTAAAGTGTTTTGTTTTCTGTTGGAATGATGTTGATGACAGTTGGGTCTTGAATATCCACTACTGTTAAATACTTGCTTTCATTTTCATTTTATTTATTTCCATTTATTTTTAGTAGTGTTTGTTTTAGGAAATTGGTGTATTAAATTTGGTGTTTAATATTTACTATCCTTACATTTTCTTAGTGTCTTGCTCTCTCTGACAGGCAGAGAATGAAAACAATTACATTAATTGATTTAATCTGTGTGTGATGTGGTGTGAGTTTGCGCATGCCATCATGGTTTACTGGTAGAGGTCAGAGGACAATTTTCAAGAATCGATTCTCTACTTCACCATGTGAGTCTGGGGGATGAAACTCAAGTCGTCCCAGGTCCTTTCACCCGCAAGGCCTTCTCACTGGCTGATCGTGAGCTTCCTCCTGTCTTCTGATGAATTGCTGTCTGTAGTTTGCTTTTGCAGACACAGGCCTGTTTCTGCAAAAGCAAACAACTGATGTTTCCTGCCTCTCCTGCTTTGTGTAGCTTCCCATCTTCGCTTTCAGTGCGGCCTTGCCAGTGAGATGTGGTTCTGGCAGAGAAGAAAGTTGGATCTTGTGGGTTTTTAAGAATACATTTAAAATGGTGTTTGTATGGGTGTGTGTGTGTCATCACACACATGCAGAGGTCAGAGGACAACTTGTGGGGGCCAGTTCTCCTCTTCCACCATATGGGGCCTGGAGATTGAATCCATAGAGCCGTCTTACTGGCTCCCAGATTTTGAAAATTACATTTATTTACTTGTTCACGTATTCATTTAGTGTGTATGTGAGATTGAGGAGGCATAAAAGAGACTAATTAAGGTTGAGATGAACCTCATTTATTGGCATTAAACTGAGCTAAGTATGAACTTAGATTTGCATTTATTTTGTGTATGTGTGTGTGTGCACTGCCAAGGCCTGTATGTGGAGGTCAGAGGAACTTGTGGGAACTGGTTCTCCTCCACTATGTGGGTCCTGGGGACTGGAAGGTAAATTGTCCCCTGGCAGCATTGGGCAGTCTTGCCTGCTAAAACCTATTAAGTCTTAGTGATCAACCTAGATTCAAAGCTCCTCCTTGCTGGGTGTGGTGGTGCACACCTTTGATCCCAGCACTCAGAGGGCAGAGGCTGGTGGATCTCCATGAGGCCAGGCTGGTCATAGTAAGAGATACTGTTCACTGATTCCTACTGAAGGATCTAGAACACACAAACCCAACAAATGGGGCCCTCAGCAGTTGATGAATTCAGCAAGATGCTTATTTCCTTATTTTTGCTTATTTTCTTGTCACATAAATGAACAGAAAAGTCAGGATGTGATGACCAGGCTTCTGAGTCATATAAATATTAAAACTGGCATCTGACAGAACAAATGGGACCTTATGGCACAGGCCTGGAACCCTAGACACTCAGGAGGTTGAGACTAGATTGCAAGTTCAAGACCAGCCTTGGATACAGAATGAGTTCCAGACCAATCAGTTCAATTTAGTGAGACCCTGACTCCAAATGCCAAGAAGGGCTGGGATGTAGCTCAGCCAGCAGGGTGCGTGCCTGGCACCCCCAGTATTCCATACACTGGTGCAGTGACATGGTTGTAATCCTGGCGCTTGGGAGGTGAGCCTAGGAGGACTGGATGACATGTGACCATGCACGAGGAGGAAGTGAGGAGATGGGGAGAGAGAAAGGCAGACACAGAGAAGGGGGGAGGAGGCAGCAACAGTGGTGACTGAAGGAGGGGTGAGAGAATGGGACACCCTGGGATTATGGGACCAGAGAAACTGCTGGTGACACCTGGTGTCCATCCAGCTTGCCGAGCCTTCTCCCCATTCTGTGCTGCTGGGTTAGGATGTGGAATAGCCATCTGCAGCCATCACTGAGGTTTGGTGTCAAGGACTCCTCACACACTCAGTGGACTTTGCCCAACATTTCAGAGGCTTTCTTTCGAAAGCTTTAGCTCAGTACTACCCAGGAAAAGAACAGAGATCTTTGTGGGAGATTCTAATGCTTCAGGCCAGCAGTTCCTAGAGCCTGTGGTCTCCTACCTGCCCAGCCCCAACTTCTGGATACTTCCTTTGTGGACCCCTTCTCACAGTCCAACCCTAGCACTGAGCTTGCTGCCTGGCACAGAGCAGAGCAGAGCAGAGCTGGTCCCCAGGGAGTCTGGCCTCAGTCAAGAATTCCCTCCTAGCCCCTGTCACTGCACAGGCAGGCAGATCTGTCCGTGCATGGGGACACTGCATACAGCCCCGTCAGCTGTCTGTTGCCTGCTCTTTCACTGAGATACACGGATAACTAGCACTTTAACTAGCTTTCTTCTGCAACTGAGGACTAGCCTCCTGTGACTGTCACATGTTATCAGTTATGATTGTCCATTAAGCTTTCCTAGCACCATTTGGTTTCTTCTAAGCTAAGCAGAAAATAAAACATTAACTTTAATTTAACCATGAAATGCCTCTCCCCATAACTTACTAACTTCTAAAGAGCATTTTATATGGGCCATAATGTACTTTCGACATAGGTAGTTGTTTTTGAGACTTGGCTGAAGGACTCAGTTCTGGGTGTCTGAAGTTTTGTTGGTGGTGCGTGCGTCGCCATGAGAGGAGCCAGCTCTAACTGTAGATAGTGTTGTGTCCACACCATAGCAAGGGCCACACTCAGTGCCTTTCACTCAGTGGCTCCAGATTCTCTGGAGGACAGAACAGGACTTGAGGGCCACTGAGTGTCTGCTGTGCACTGTGAGGACATGAGGTGGGCAGCCTACTTCCTGGGGGCTCTGCTTCTCATACCGCTGGCCCACCTGTGCTTGGCCGGGAGCTGCTCTGAAGATGCTCTCCTTCCCGAGGCTGCCCCATCTCACAAGTATGTAACGGTCCCACTGCCCCAGTGTCTTCCTCTGTACACACAAAGTCACGGGTCATCAATTTTTTTTTATTGTACACACAAAGTCATGGTTCATCAAAATTTTTTTTATTTGAGACACAAAAATGCAAAATTGCTGAGATATCAAACATTTCCCGATCAGCTACAATACTGCCACTATGTACAAAAGATCTGATGATAAATGCACATACATATAAAAATACAGTCTGCATCGCCTATGTACAGTACATGTGCAAACATATGGCATTCAGACACAGTACAGAACCGGGTCAGGGGTGCAAACGGCACATACAAAGGCATCATGGTTTTTCTTTTAAAAACAACATAAAGGCAACACACGAATGGACCCCCGATTGCCATGATTTCCTGTTCATGAAACTAGTGCTTCCCTAAGACTGGTGCTGCCCACTGGTGTTTTTCCCCTTTTATTTCCAGGAAGTGAGATGCTAAGACATATGTGAAGATGAAAAGAAGAGAAACACCTGCATGTCCATTGCAAGCAACAGAGAATTAACCTCGACACAGAAGAAAACAACTTTGCGCTACTACCAAGTATGTTATTCTTAAACCAACAAAACAGCTCCATACTATTTTACAGGAAAACAAGAAAGAAATATCTACATCTCTGTGAAAACTATAACCTAACCTTAAATGGATACCTTTTTGGGACTGACTTGAGATCACACTAGTCTCAACTTTTGAATAAAAAGTGGCTGCTTTTGGCAAATACCTGGCGATGCCTTTGGTTCCTTTAAGCATTTTGCATTACTATTGGTTTCTTGAGGTCAAGTAATTTTAGTGGATGCTGAACCCTCTCCTAACCCTTCATCTCCTGTTAGTGGGTAGGGTCCTCACAGCAGGATGTAGAGGTAACATAACTGGGCCCTCTTCCAGCGAGTCTATTCACTCGCTAAAGCTTTGTCTTGGGTGTTGGCATAAAGCTTTGTTTCACTGCCCATGTCTCGGATGACAGCATCTTGGGCTTCCAGACAGCACCTAGTACACATGAGATTGCTAAGCTGCTGTCGCAAACCCGTGTCACCTCCACTCGCCAGAGCAGTGAGGCTTCCTGTAAACACGTGCAGCTTCTTGAATCACAGGCCTCAAACAAAGTCACGGGGACACATCTCAGGTACTGTGAGGGTGAGCGGCTGACAAACGACCTGCTCACTGCCAGTCAGTCAGTCACCAGACAAATAAAAATGGAACCCAGAGACTGCTGAGTGAACAAGCGATTGAAGGTCTGAACCAGGAAACAAAATGACTCTATCTGAACTGCTATTTTCCAGTTTTGACAGAACTTTTTTTTACAATGAGCTGAACTTTTAGGATGTTCTCCTAATGCACCTTCTGTGAACATGAACAGTGCTTCTTGATAAACCTGGCCTTCCAGTTAGTGTGGTAGGGTAACCTGGGGCTAACTGTCCTCTGGGGCAGCAGGTCCCTGTGTAATTGGTATCTTCGGTGTGTGGTGTGATTGACAGAAGCAAGCAAGGCTGGTTGAATCTGCTGGCCCTGACCTGGTTGCTCTGATGGTAGGATGCAACAGCTGCTCTCAGCTTTCTCCCCAGTCCTGGTGGTACCCACGTCCCCAGCCTCCTCCTAGCAGCAGCTTCTGAGACTGACCACTGTGGGAACAGCTGAGGGTGAGGATGTGCTGTGGGCT
Source organism: Peromyscus leucopus (assembly GCF_004664715.2). Lineage (NCBI taxonomy): Eukaryota > Metazoa > Chordata > Mammalia > Rodentia > Cricetidae > Peromyscus > Peromyscus leucopus. Next base: position 28,646,469 of record NC_051086.1, on the reverse strand, counting down.
CTTCTTGGCCAATTCTCTGGGCAAGATCTGCTTGAGGACAGAAAAGGGGCTGCCCTCTGACTTGGGGGACAACTGTCATTGCTGGGGACACTGCCTAGAGTAACTGGGCTCAGGTGACAAAGTGGACAGTGCTCTCCCTCGCTCCTCTGGTTCGGCTGACAGCACACGTGGGCTGACAGCACTGCCCCGTTCCCCTGACTCTGCAGAGCTGACCTGGCTTTTGGAGAGCTCAGACCAGCAAAGCATAGCGTGTGGTCAGAGAACCATGGTGCTTTTGGAAAGAAGGTTTTAGTAAAGTATGAAACACATATGGTATTTAAGCAAAAAGTTCCATGAATTCAGGACATCCATCTCTGTGCTGACCACACAGGACAGCAGGATGCCTGAGTGAGCATTGGTGCAGCCCCGAGAGGTTTACTAGAGAGGCCTTGCTGAAATGTACAAGAGGCCCACAGCCACATCAGCTTTTTAGAAGCTGTAGGGTAATTCTTTCCACTCATCCCACCCCAGTAAGAAGACTGGAAATCTGTACCTTACAAAGTCAAGTTGATACCACTGCACTTTGGGACTATGTGGAAATGGGAAGCTGGGGTTGGACACTACAGGCTTCTAGGAAGGATTTCCTTGGCAACATGCTACAAACAGAAGCCTACACTACACATGTACATGCACAGTGGGAATTTCACGGGCTCTCTGACCTGTGATTTAATGGCTGTGAAGTAACTGTACACCTATTTGCAGGTGTGTCTGTGTGTGGAGGTCAGGGGACAACTTGAGGGAGTCAGTCTGTCCTTCCATCACATGGATTCTGGGGCTCAAGCTCAGCTCCTCAGGCCTTGTTGGCAGGTGCCCCACCCTACCTGCTGAGTCACCTTGCTGGCCTGACCAGCTTTAAACAACAAAGTCATCTTCAGACACACACCTTTTCTGATGCACTCACTGAGGGTCTTTCTGTAGAATGGTCTTTGGTCACGACACATTCATGTGAACACATGGGAAAGATGCCCACTTTTGCCCACAGCAAGTGGGGGATGGAGGCCTAGCAAGTGCTCTCATATCCCTACGGGATGCTCAAACCAGGAGAGTAGGGCAAGGAATGCTGTGGGTGAGTTGGCTGCAGGTAGCTGGTGGCCCCTTGGTTTTTTAAGAAATAGGACTCTGATGGATTGAAGCCTGGACAGGATGGGCACATCAATAACTAAGCTGGCTTCCTCTGTACTCACTTGTGTTTGGAGAACGACTTTCTTGTGGCATGCTTCAAACCACTTAAGAACAATACAAAGGACTTGAGGGCCAGGATGCTGTCTCTACTCACAGCTCAGGATTACAGAAGTAAAAGTTTTTCTATAGGAGGAAATGCCCTAGCGTTTAGCAGCCTTCCCCAAGCTCACTGATACTTGGTACTACTTTACTTGAACACTCAGAGCTGGAGAGAGAAGACTAAAGCTCTCCACCAAAACCTAGAGCTGAAATTCCCCCGGGGAAGTTTCTTCCCAGTCCATAGTTAGGGCCAGGACTCAAGCAGCTGTCCAGCAGAACTCCCTTGGTTACAAATCGTGTCCTACAGGAGCGCTCTCAGAAGACTTGGTCAGATGACGGTGTCCAGCTATCAGAATGGTGACGTCTGCCAACACTGACTGAACAGTTCCTAATAAGAGGACAAGGCTGGGAACAGCGACCGTTCTGACAGAGGCGCTTAAACAAGTGCAAACTTGAACGTGGATCACTTTGGGGCAAAACCTCCTCAGAAATGACTCAAGTTCTGTCTAGGCGATGGGTCAGGCTACTTCCTGGATGTGCCTGTGGACAGGGCTGTGTACTGACCGAGGAAGCCCAGCCGGCTCAGGTTAAGGGGGGGAGGGACTAGGACAAGGCTGCTATTTAATAGAAATCCCATACTCTGCTCAGTTATTTACAATTTGCCAATAACTAAATGACTAGATCAAGAGTTGTGGAAATTCTGTGGCAGTTGGCATTTTAGAATCTTCTTAAATCACTTGACAAACATAACTTTTCCTTTATAGATTAAGAGAAAAAAGGAATAACACCTCCAGTTTTTAGGTGTAGGCTTGAGGACACACCGAGAGCAGGCAGGGCATCCGATTACAAGCCTATGCAGTGAGAACCAGGGATCTAGTGACAGGGGATGGTCTAGCCTGTGCTAAAGGTGGGACTGTCTTGCAGTCTGACAGACACTCCACACCTTCCCTTCTTCTAACTCATTAGTTCAAAAAGGAACTTCATGCTGAAGCCTGTTTTGGTTCTTTGAGATGGGTGTGGCCACCTGAGAGTCTGTCGGCAAGTCTTCAAAGATGGAGATACTGTGGCTCAGGTGCTCTAGAGATATCTGAGTTATTACAACAAGCAGGACCAGTGGACGGCCATCTTTTTACTCTACTGCAGGCTGTAGAGGTCACAAGGTCAGAGCACATTCCAATGTCTACCATCACATGAGAACTAGCCTCATCCACCTGGGGCCACTGAGAGCTGCAGCACTACCCACACATCTGGATTCTGTGCATGGGGCTTTGTGTGACAGTATTTTGCAGACATCCACTTACGGTGATTCCCAGACTCACCAAATGACCTATGACATCACACAGTCACATGGATTTCAGAGTGGCTGGAAGCTGCGGCTGCTGGTTGCACAGCATGCTCCAATGCCTGACTGTGCTACAGACCTGGGTCAGGCCACTCGAGGGGGCACATGTGCAGTGCCTTCCCCCTCCCTTCCCCTCCCCTGCGGTGGCGTTGAGTTTCAAGTGGAGCTGCTTGCCTCTTACTGGGGCCGTGAGGTGACCACAGAGGTTGACAGGTAGCTGATGACCAGAGCTCCAGTGCCACTTCCTGTGGATGGCACTGACCTTTGGCTTTATCTAAGGCATTTCACAAGGCCTCTTGCATGCGACAGGCCTGCCTCTGTAAGTTGTGGAGTCACTGCTCGATGCATGAGGTGCTCTCACACTTGGCTTCCAGGCTATGACCGTCTAGTTTTTCTGTGACAATGTATTTTAATCTCAACAGTGCAGCTCTGGCTATAGCTCTAAGCACTGACCTTTGTTTTCATGTTTTGAAACCTCACGACTCTGAGACAAGTGACCTGTGACCTTAGTCCCATGGGAGTGGCAGGTCCTGTGGGTCCAGAAAATCAGCAGAGAACATGCTTGGCGCAGTGGTACTGAGAGGAGTAAGCCCGGAGGATGGGGTGGGCATGGTGATGTCTAGCCACTCCATATTGTCCAGGTTGGAGTCCGACAGGTCGAGAGACAGACAGGGGGTTCCTGTCACAAACTGGGCCTCGGAGGTCTCCATGGGAGAGTGAGAGTGGTACAGCATGCTGGAGTGACTCAGCAAGTCATTCTGGAGATCCTCGATCAGAGAGAAAGGCTCTCTGTCTTCGCTGCTGCTCTGCAGTGGGGCAACGTCATTGGTCGAGGGTAAAGTTCCATCCAAGAAAGCTTCTAGCTGGTTCTCTAGGCTGGCAGATAGACTGTTCACAGGTTCTAAGGACACAGGTGGTGCTATCTGGACCTGGGGCGGAGGTCGAGACACCACTGTGTTGACTGGCATTGTAGTGATGCTGGCTGTCACTGGCCTCATCTTGGAGATTGGAGAAGGCTCTTCTTTTATAGGGAAGGAAATCTCTGTGCAGAAGAATTGATGGTGTTAGAACGGATATGCTGCCATCGGACTTTGTATTAGTGACTACCCTGTCACCCTCTCTCATATCTTAGAAGCAGAAATACCATGCTCTATCTAATTCTTTTCTTAAAAATCATTATGGTTGGGACTGCACTTCAGTTTGGCAAGATAGTCTAGAAAGTTATCAAAAGATATAATATACCTTATGATTCAAGGCTGGCGCTGGTTCCTTTGCCCTCTCCCTTAAGGTGAGGCAGGCCAGCTTTTACTCTGAGTTCTTGTTCTTTTCTGAACTATATAAATTCTGGAGGATTAGGTAAATGGCTAAGAAACACCAATTAATTAATTTATTCTTACAAATTTAATTTTTACTTATATATACATGTATATTCCTGTGTTCCTGTGTGCAAGTACCCATGGAGGTCAGAAGAAGGTATCTGACTCTGAGTGGAGTTACAGTCTCCTGAGGGCCAGCCACCATGGCTGCTGAGAACACCACCCTCGTCTTTTGCAACAGCAGAAAGTGCTCTTAAGTGTTGTGCTATCTTTCCAGCTCCCACCCTTTTAATTTTTGTGAGTCTGTGTGTGTGTGTGTGTGTGTGTGTGTGTGTGTGTGTGTGTGTGTGTGTGTAAGCCAAAAATTGACATCAGATGTCTTCCTCAAATCTACCTCTACCCTGCTTTTGAAGACAGGGTCTTTCATTGACCCCAGAGCTCATCTGGCCAGCAAGCCCTAAGGACCCACCATCTCCATCTCCTGAACACCAGGTTACAGGCATATGTTACTGTGTCTACTTTTCTTTTATTTGGAGACAGGGTTTCTCTGTGTAGTCCTGGCCATCCTGGAACTTGCTCTGTAGACCAGGCTGGCCTGGAAATCCGAGACCCACCTGCTTCTGCCTCCCATGTGCTGGTTAAGGGTGTGCACTATGAACTGCCTGGCTCATTTTTTTTTTTCCTTTGTGGGTTCTGGGGGAACCAAACTTAGGCTTGCATAGTACATACTGATGAGCTGTCTCCCTACCTGATCATGTGTTGATTCCTTGCCAGGTTTACTGGCAAATCAACAGACCTTCGGTTATAGATACACTAGCACTCACTTAGGTGAATTTTAACAATCTCTTTCACTGCTTTTTTGAGACAGGTTCTCATTAGGTGTAGCCCTGGCTGATCTGGCCTGGAACTCAGAGAGATCTGCCTGGGATTAATTAAATGTGCTTCACCATGTTTGATTCAATTCCACTTTTCCAAGAATACACTAGGGGAAAGACTGAATGAACTAAAGCTCAGTGTGACTGGGGGTTTTGTCTGTGCATGTGTGTGCAGAGCTCATGGAGCCAGAAGAGGAAGTTGGATTTCATGGGACTGAAGTTACAGATGTTTGTGAGCCACAATGTGGGTGCTGGGAATTAAGCTGAGTAGTCCAGAAGAGCAGCCACTGAACTACTGAACCATCTTCCGCCCCATAAAAATTATTATTAATCATTGGAAAAAATCTTATCATAACCAGATTGAGCAAAACTGAATGCCCTGATTTTTAAAATACACATTTCATTTTTAAACCCCTAAGTTTTCATAGTTTATGTTAATCATGAGTTTAACATATTTTGAAAGATCAATACAGTTCTTAGCAAAATTTATATATGTGACCCATGTGCAGATGGCAAGGGTCCTTCACTAGCCAAGTGCTCTGACCAGAACATCAGCCTTCTGGTCAGATGATGTTCCATACAGATGGAGAAATAGGAATCAGATTTCAAACTTCACAGAACACTACTTTTTTTTTTTTTTTTTTTTTGAGACAGGGTTTCTTTTGTGTAGCTTTGAAGCCTTTCCTGGATCTCGCTCTGTAGACCAGGCTGGCCTTGAACCCCCCCTCCCCCCAAGATAAGACTGCTTTCATCAGAAAACTTTAACATTCAGCCTGTGTGTGTGCATATGTGCGTGCGTGCGTGCGTGCGTGCGTGCGTGCGTGCGTGCGTGTGTGTGTGTGTGTGTGTGTGTGTGTGTGTGGCTAGGGATGAAATATGGCACCTCTCATTTGTATTGCAGTGCTCTGCCACTGGCTGCAACCATCCCTACAGCTTCTGAAACTGATTCTATGCTTATTTCTAAAGACACATGAGCCAAGGCAGACTGTTTTTTTCTGTGGTTAATGTCTGGTTTAAAGACAACATACTGTAAACTGATGACTTACTTTAATTTTTAACTACGTTTTATTATTTATGTGTGTGCATGCCACTACAGCATGTGTGAGGAAGTCAGAGAACAACCTGTGGGGTCAGTTCTCTTAACTCGGGTCATTAAGCTTGGCAGCAAGCACCTTTACCCCTGCGCTATCTCACCAGCCCTCGTGTCTCCTTACACGTAGAAGTGCTTTGAATTTCAACAGAACTGAGGGAGCACAGGCCAGGTAATCGACTGTTCTCAGCCCATGGCTAGACTGGTGTACAGGTATGCTTTGCAGTTCCACGTAGAGTTTAGAGCTGGCCCAATTCTGCTGTTTGGGAATGATCTTTTATTTTGCTAGGTAACGGCTGTGGGGATATCACGCCACTGCTTGATGTGGAACCAAAGGCCTTTCCTCTGTTATGTGTTTTAATGACCTAACTTGAACAGGTTTATAACTGTCCATTTCTCAGTTTCCAAGACAACCTCCATCTTTAGAGTAAGGTTGTCCTGGGCCAGAGGTGTGAGGTCTCTTCCCACAGGCTCATGTCCAGCTTTTGACCTACCTCCGCTCTTTATGAGGATGTCAAAGAGGTCGTCCATCTGCTGACTGTGCACGTTGGAAACCTGCAGCCAAGGAAAGCAGAGTTAGCAGCCTTCACCAGGGTAGTCTGCAGCCATGCCCTCAGGCCCTCCACTGGGCCTCTGCTCTCATCTAGCATTGGATAATCTGGAAAACAGCTGAGTTACTTGGGAAATGAAAACATTTACCCCAAATATCACAGCATGAGAGAACAACTGGGAGTCAGGTAAGAAGTCAGCTTCTTGACTTCCACATTTCCCTTACTGTCACTGAATGGTATTTTAGGAAATTTCTAATACTTTTGAAAGTATCTAATTCAATAATATAATTTTGAAATATATAATTTTTGAAAGTATATCATTCAATAAAATTGGTATGTTTAAAAATGAGCACACTATGCATGTGTTTTCAGTTTTGAAGTTTACTTGACACATAAGTTGCATTTAACATATGCGGTGGTTTAAATGAAAATGGCCCCCATAGGCTCATAGGAAGTGGTGTTATTTGAAAGGATTAGGACATGTAGCCTTCTTGGGGTAGGTGTGTCACGGGGGGGGGGGGGGGGGGCAGGCTTTGAGGTTTCAGAAGCCCAAGCCAGGCCCAGTGGCTCACTCTCTTCCTGCTGCCTGCAGATGTACAACTCTTAGTTCCTTCTCCAGGACCATAGCTGTCTATTTGCTGCCATACTTCCTGCCGTGATGACAATGGACCAAACCTCTGAACTGTAAGCCACCCCAGTTAAATGTTTTCCTTTTTAAGAGTTGCTGTGGTCATGGTGTCTCTTCACAGTAATAAAGTCCTAAGACACCATTAGATCATGGAATTTAATGTTCTGACATGTATGTGTTTATGACACCATCAACAAGATCACCATCATTTCTGTCACCTGGGAAGCTCCCTCATCTCGAGGACACCAGTGTCCTGTTTCTTTCAGAACAGATCAGTTTCCTGTCAGTGATTCAGATGTGCACTTCTTGAGGGTACAGAGGAGGCAGATTCTTTTATGCAGTGTCATTATTCTGAGGTTTATCCATGTTGTAGTATATACCTTATGATAGTTCATCCCTTTTTATTGCTGACTGGTACTCCACATATGGAAATGCCTGCTTCCCTATTCACTCACTTGTTGGCAGCATTTGGGTTCCCACTTTTGGACTATTAACGAAGTTGCTGTAGAGATCTGTGTACAAGTCTTTGTACAGCCATGCTGTTTTCTCTCAGGGAAATATCTTGGAGTAGAGTGACCGGGTCATAGTGGATGTACATTTAATGCCTTAGAAAACGGTCAAACTGGTTCCCATCAGCAGGTGGTCCGCATTACCATTCTTACTTCTTGAGGTATGTTATGGGATAAGATGTGGTTCTAATACATTTCCCTGGTGACTAGTGATCGTTGGATGTCTGCAAACACTTTAGCCATTTATCATCCTTGGTAAAACATATGTTTAAGTCTTTTGCCACCAGGAGATCTGGTAAGCTTCCTGTTTGAATGCTGCTTTTTTTCCCCAACCCTTGACTTAAAACCCATGTCTTTGAGCTTGACAGATTATGTTTTCTTTATCTGAAATCATCCGCAGCTTACATTTATTCTTTTCTTTTTCTTTTTTTTTTTTAAAGACAGGGTTTCTCTGTGTAACAGCCCTGGCTGTCCTGGAACTAGCTTTGTATACCAGCTAGCTTTGAACTCACAGATATCCTCCTGTCTCTGTCTCCTGAGTGCTGGGTTAATCCTTTAATAGGTGAGTGTGTGACCACACCTGGCTTACATTTATTCTTAAAGAATACTCTCACTTGACACAGAATCCAGGTGGCAGTCTTTCTGACCCCTCCTAAGAACTTGAAATAATGTGGTGGCATTTTTTTTTCTGGCTTCTGTTAGTTTTTAAAAATACATTTCATTTATTTTGTGAGTGTGCACATATATGTTGTTGCATGTGTGCTATTGTACATGGGTGCAGGAGTTTTCTCTCCTTCCATCACGCAGGTCGAGGCTGGAACTCCGTCTGTCTGACTCTGTTGGCAAGCCCGCTGAGCCACCTTGCCAGTCTCCTTCCATCAGTTTTGATGAAAAGGTGACATTAGTCAAGTCACTTGCCCCTTATGTGACGCACTGCTTTTCTGCCCAGTAATCTTTTACCTTTACTTTGGATGGGACTGTGACGTAACGTGGAATGCTGTGATGTAACAGGATTCTACTTAATTAGGTCGGTGTCTGTTGAACATTTCAGAGATGTGAAAACACTAGTTGTTATTTCTTCAAGTACTCAGCCACCCCCATGTCTTGTTTTTCTTTCTAGGGCTTCCATGTGAGTTACACTGTGAAACCCAAGGCTCTGAGGCTCTAGTCATGGGTTTTGTTTTGAATTAAAGGTGAAGTGACATGAAGCAATTGTACTTATTTATAGGCCACTTGTGTTTACAATATGGGCGAGCTCAGGATGACTCAGGCTTGTGCACTGTTCAGTTTGGTTCCCTTCACCTCATCAGCTCACTTCCTTTCCTTCCCCTCTGTTAAATTCAACTAGGATTTTCTTTGAGTACTGTATTTTTAGTCCTAGAATTTCCATTTAGTCTTTTAAAAGACTTCCTGTATCTGTTTTCATTTACAAAGGGTGAAAACACAGGGTGAGTCCATACTTCAGCCTGTGTTCAACTCTCTAGTGGTTTTTCCTTTGAGCACAGGCGACATCTTCTTGATTGTCGAGGAAGGATGCTATCTGTATCGTTTTCTCACATGAGTGGATCTCTTTTTAGCAAGCAGCTAGTTTTGGTGAACTTCAGCTTTGAAATGCTCCTGGTAGACATTACCATCTCAGTTTGTCTTCTGTCTGCAGCAAGGCTGCTCTGAGTTTACTCCAAGTCTCTGTGGCTTGAAGGTTAGCGGAGCTGTGGACACAGAATTGAGGACTTTCTTCTCTTGAATTTTCTCTTCAGTAGCTCACAGCTAGGTCCTGTAGTTTGAAGGCCATAGTGATGCACTTTTTACCAGCAACCCTGACCATCAGCCAGACCCCACAGCAAATGGAGCAGCGAGAGAACTCATGCCGCCTAGGTTCCCTCCGCCGAGCGTGCTGAGTCTCTGCCTTAGGTTTGTGTTTGCCATTACTGTGGGAAGCTGGAACCAGCAGGGCCCTGCTCAGCCCTGGTGGAGTTGAAGTCTGTGTAGCCTCAAGATTCCCAGTGGGACCGAGAGGCTGATACACACCTGGCGCTCGCAGCCTGGAGCTGAACCTAGTGACATGGGAACCTGAGTCCCCACTGGCTTCTTCTGTTGGTCTGTGTCAGGTGGGCAACGCCAGGGAGCCTGCACATGAGAACTGTGCTTGGTGGGTGATGGCTGCCTTCTCACTGTCATTAAAATCACTTGGCAGTTCATTTCTGCTTCCGGAGAAGAGATGCTACTTCAAAATGGACTGTGGGAGGGGCAGGCCAAATCCCATTTGTTTATTAGACTCTTACAGCAATGTCTAAACTTTTTTTTTTTTTTTTTTTTTTTTTTAAATCTGGCTTTTTCCTCACAGCTGAGGTCTCTGCTGATTCTGGAATGTTTTACAACTAGGAACACTGTCTTTCCTCTGCATCCTGTGGTCACTGAGCATCTCTTCACAGGCACTGCCCACGTGCAGACAGTCCTGATGCTTGCATCCTAGGTAAGGGAGCTCACTTGTCTGAAAGTGCGGCCTTGCCTCTTCATGCCTTAGACAGCAAGGGCAGCAACATACCATGTGTCCCTGACAAGTATTCCACAGAATACAGCCATGGGGCTGCACACGGATGCTCATTTTCTTGCTAGCTGCTGTGAATGAATTCTTACTAGAAGATCCACTGTGACCTGTTGTCAGGTCCATCCCTCAGGTCCTCTGGGAGGCTGGGCTCCTTTCTCAAAAGTAAGTGTTCAGCTCTGAAAGGGAGCTTTGGGAAGGCAGGGGTTTGGATGTGTTTACATTAATCAAAAACACGTGCTGTGGTCACTGGGCGTCCTCCACAGGCTAGGTGCATTTTATTATGGAGAGCCCCCACTCTGCTCATTGGGGGCACAGCTGCCACTACTCCCACGTTAGAGGGGACCCAGGAGGGCCCCAAGGAAACATAAACACCTTGCCTGAGGCCACACTGAACTGCTGATCCAAAAAGTTACTGTAGGCAAGCGGGTTGGGAGTCTTCACACGCCAATTAAAAACAACCCGCCAAAATACAAAGCTCCCAGCTGGAATCTCTTGCTCTAACTGAGGCAAGTTCTTGAGAGGATGACATGAAATGTGACTGGGACTGACTGTGACCACACTCACCTCTGCAAGGGCTGGCTGGGCGCTGCGTGTCTGCTTGATAGCCTCCTCATATCGAGGTGGGTCTTTCGTCTTGGTGACCGGGGTCCCAAACAGAGAGTGCTGGACGACGAACGGCTGCGGTGAGGAGGGTGGGCTCGGCTGCGTCACACAAGGGAGAAGCACCGTTAGCTCTGGGCCACCGCCCGCCTGCAGGGCTTGGTCACCGCACAGGCAGGTGTCCTAAGCCCGGGCAGCTGGCAGGTGGCGGCTGTCTGCACTGTCAGTCCTGGGTTCACTCCCTCAACTCCAACACTGAGTCACCACACACTCCAGGTGCCAGGACGGCTGTGTGGCCAGTGAGCACCGTAGATGCTACTTCCCTAGAGCTTACCTTGCTGGCTGGGCTAGGGCCGTTTTGCAGGGGTGCAAGTGGGGTGCTTCTAGACTGAAGAGCAGGGTTGGAGCCTTTACTGACAAAGGGCTGCTGGGTCGTTGGACCAGGCGGCCCCTGATACTGAAGAACTGTGTTTGCTGCAGAGTTTGTGAAGACCTGTGACAATGAAGGAAAGCAAACCGTGTTTTAGAGCAGAGGCCAACAAACTTTGAAGGTTCATGAGCCACAGGGTCTCTGCTGGGAGCACGAAGGCAGCTTTGAGCAGTGGGAGGCAGGCAGCTGACAGGACTGGATCTGCAGACACAGGTGGAGGGGTCCTCTGCTGAGCAACTTGTTCTTATGCTGTGTAGCCAGCATTTTATGGGAGAGGGCTCAGGCCGTTTTCCTTGCTCACTGGGGTGACCTGGTCCCCTTCCAGGACATAGGCTAAGTTAACAGCAGCCATTTTACCTCTTCTGTGCTCACACCCAAATATGCCAACTCTCTGGACACCTCAGTATGTTTCCATTGCTCTCCCTCCCATCACTGCTCCAGCTCAGAGGATGGTGGTCCACGGGGCTGCATTCAGTACCGTCCTCTGTTCTGTTCTTGGAACCACCTGCAGACCTTTCTCTCTGCATTTCCTAGTTCTTTAGTGAGTTAGCAAATCCTGGACCTCTTTGGCGGCCTCTCCCAGAGTGCTTCTCAACCCCCCCACTGACATGCCTGTCACATGGGCAGCATGCTCCTCCTGTCTGAAGTCTCACCCCTTCTAAAGAACTGTGTTCTGTGTCAGAAGGCCAAAGGGAAACTAGTTTTCATGAAACTCTGGAGTTTCCTACGGCTCCATGAAGAGCCGTAGTGGCTTATTCAGTACTGTGTCTTACAGGGCTTGGTTTCATCACCAAAATGATTAATGAACTTTACACCACTAATAATATCCTTAAAGAAGGTGGCTTCTCCCTTATGTCACCATGAGCAGATATGTGTCTTTCTTTTTGTTACATTTATTTATTTTTTATTTTATGTGCATGGGTATTTTGCCTGCATGTATATGTACCATGCACATACCTGGTCATGAAGGTAAGAAGTGGGTGTCAGTTCCCCTTGGCCTAGAGTTACAGACAGCTGTGACTTGCCATGTGGACGCTGGGAATTGAATCTGTCAGTGCTCTTAATTGCTGAGCTATCTCTCTAGCTCCAACATGTACACTTCTTACCATGAGAATACATGAGTGCACATCCCTCTCTTCACATGCACCTACTGCTGTAGTCTCCTTCCATGTGGCAGACGTCACTTTAGGGAGGTACTGACTCCTGACTCCAGGATTCTGAGATGAGTGAGAAATCCTTCTCCTTACTGTCTCTATCACTGTACACTCTCTTCCTAGGCTAAGGGAGCTGAGCCTCCTTTAAGCTTACTACATTAAAATCAGTATTTTCTGGTTTATCGATGTGGTCATGTCTGACTCTGCTTCCTTTTTCCTTGTGTCAGTGTTGCTGTTGATAAGATAGATGGGCCTCTGTTTCCCTCAAGTTGGCTCGGCACACACAGTTCAGGATACCTGAGGCTTACACACTGGGATGCCTAATAACCTGTTCAAGACCAAAGCTCTGAGCTCAGATCCAGGACAAAAAACATCTGTTTTGAGTCCTCGAGGTTAGATCCTTTCCTCCCTTCTTTTTCTGAGAAGTGTCAGCTCTGCAGCCCAGGCTGGCCTCACTGGCGACTCTGCAGTGATGGGGTCACAGGTGTGGCCCTGCACTGGCCCTCGCAGCTCTTCCTCCATGACAGAGCAGTGACTCTCAGATACAATATGAAGTTCTCATGTAAGAGAGAAATGCCACAAGTATCTTCTTTATCTTCAACTATCTTTTCCATGGATCAGCACATTTAATTAGAAAAGAAGTATATCTTGAAATTCAGCAAGTCTATTATACCAGAATTCTTTGTTTTTGGTTTTTCCAGACAGGATTTCTCTGTGCTGTTTTGGTGCCTGTCCTGGATCTCTCTCTGTAGACCAGGCTGGTCTCGAACTCACAGAGATCCGCCTGGCTCTGCCTCCTGAGTGCTGGGATTAAAAGTGTGTATCACTACCGCCCAGCTGTACACCAACCAGAATTCTGAAAACATGCTCTGGAAACTTACTTGGAAAGGACTGTTCTATTCAACCACCTTTCATACTAAAGCTTTCCCCGAATCCTAAACAGTATCTGTGTCCAAACAGCTTTGAGCTAGGGTCTGTTCTACGGCTGAGCATCACCGGGGCTTCCCAACGAACAGGCTTAGATGACGCTCACTGCCAGGGGAGAGGTGACAGAAAAGAGAAGCAGCAGTCTGCCCTTGAAAGCATCGTACCTTTCTGACTGGTTGAGGCTGGCCCAGCACATGCTGCGGGAAGGCCTCCTGCTTCTGAGGCAGTGTTGGGGCCAAGGCTGCCGCTGGAACCTGTGTGGCAGCAGCTACCTGAGGCTGAGCCTGGGCTCCTCCTGGTACTGGGGTCTAGGAAGAAGACAAAAATTAATCTTAGTGCCAAGAAGCTCATTTGGGACTCAGTTTATAACACAGTGCAGCTGTTTGCTTGGGAGTCACAGCTACAATGAAACGACACAAGATGGTTACAGTCAAATACTTGGGGTCATCTCATCTTTCATAATTACTTTCTCAATTTATTTTTCACCCCGAGACAGGGTTTCCTCAGTGAAGACCTGGTTATCCTGGAACTCTGTAGACCAGGCTGGCCTCAAACTCAGAGATCTGCCTGCCTCTGTCTCCCGAGTGCTGGGATTAAAGGCATGAGCCACCACTGCCCAGCTAATCATTTTCAAAATTTTTTTCTGATAGAAATATAAAAAAACTATCATTAATTGGGTGCCGTGTGACACTGTGCTGTACACACATGTTGTGTCCTGAAACATTTTCTCCTTCTTTCTGGAGCTGGGGACTGGGGGTTCAAAACTGTCTAGCTTTCTGAGAAACACAGTACTGTAGGTACAGTTACCCGCCTGAACAACACTCCTGAACTTCTATCAACCTTTCCCGAGTGAGTTCAACAAGCCTATACCAATGACAAATACCAGATCAGACCACTGTTCCTTTTCCACTTGAAAAGTTTTAAAGGCAGAAAACTGAAACAAGGCAGCTCTACACACAATAGTCAGGTCTGTAGCACATTCAAGAGCACTGAGAAAACTGTGATACCCAACAGCCCACAATTCTGCTTTAAGCTGCAGCATCCACAGTCTGTTAACAGCCAGAGATGTTGGGCACACAGCTGTACAGAGGCCCAGCAGAAAACAGGTTCTCTTCTTCTATCAACTCTAACCAAGTGTTTAGATCAATCTCTTCCCTAAGGTACGTTATAGAATAGACTTCCGACTCAAAAGCATTCTACAAACAAAGCAGGGCGTTAGAGTGCTTTGCACTTGCCAAGGTTGTCTGGGCTCTGCCTCTAGAACTCAGGGGTGAACTTACCTCTGCCTGCTGTCACAGGTATTGGGCAAATTAAAGAAGCTCAGTGGCCACATGTGTGTAACATCCCTAAGAAGTGCTACACTGAGCAAGAAAGCAAGAAGCCAACAAGAAGGTCCCTGTGGTCAGGACAGCCCCACGCTTCCCTCATGAGCCGTTCTCAAATGAATGGCACCTCCCAGGAATAGGCACATGGCACCTCTCCCCCTTGGTCAGAAGACATGGGTATATGTGTCAGGTCTGTCCTCAGGCTCCTTATCTAGAAATGGGCTGTCACTTAGAACCAGGGCATGGGGTGAAGTACTAAAGGCACATAGCCTATGCTAATGCCATTAATCTTTTTTTAAAAGATGTATTTTTTTTTTTTTTTTTTTTTTGGTTTTTCGAGACAGGGTTTCTCTGTGTAGCTTTGCGCCTTTCCTGGAACTCACTTGGTAGCCCAGGCTGGCCTCGAACTCACAGAGATCCGCCTGCCTCTACCTCCCGAGTGCTGGGATTAAAGGCGTGCGCCGTCGCCGCCCGGCTAAAAGATGTATTTTTTATGGGTATGTTTGTGTGCCTTTGTGTGTTTATGTGCATGTGTGCAGGTGCCCAAGGAAATCAGAGGGTACAGGATCCCCTAGAGTTACAGACAGTTGTGACCTGACTGATGTGGGTGTTGGGAAACCAAACCTGGGTCCTGTTTGAGAGCAGCATGTGCTCTGAACTATACTGAGCAGCTCTCCAGCCCTGCACGTGTGTCAAGAGAACAGGAGGCCACCACAACCACAGTGGCCACGCAACAGCTCAGGCTGCTGCAGAGGGACACTGTGAGACACATCGTACCTGGAGCTGGAGGCCGCTGACTGGAAGTTGCACTGGAGTGACACTTGAGCCCTGGATGGACACTGGCAACAGCAGCTGAGTGGTCTGCGTGGTCAGTAAGGCCTGGGGCTGCGCAACAAGGGCAGGCGGCTGTCCCTGGGAACTCACGTAGAACTGCGAGACAACACTCTGCTGCTCTGCTTGGGCTATGGGGACCTCCTGCTTGATGACCACAGCCTTTTTGGCAATAAGGGTCTGGCTACCTGTGGAGATGGGCTGCTGTGGGCTGGAGCAGTCGGGAAGTGAGGCCTCATCCTTGATGGAGGACCCAACACTGGCGTGTGTTTGATCTGATGTACCGAGGGGCTGCGCAGGGCCACTGGGCTGAGGGTCTGGGGGCCGCTGTGCTCGTTTCTCCACCTCGAGCTGCATCTTGAGGACCTCTACCAGCTTCTGCTCTTGCTCCAGCTTCCTCTTCAGCTCTTCAATCTGCTTCTCCTTCTCCTGAAGCTTTCGGTCCTTTTCAGCAGCGTCCAGTTCTAGGGCTGACAGGGTGCTGCTGGTGGGGCTCAGGCTGTCCTCATGGCCTGCCACCCTCAGGGGGGAGGCACACAGGAACTGGGAAGGGGACATCATGCTCATGATCTCAGTGAAGGTGTCTGTCATGTTTGTGTCATCGGTACTGAGACTGGACTGCTCAGAGGGCGACGGCGAGATGGGCAGAGGGGAATGGGCACTTTCCACGTGGGTCACGCTGCTGCTTCCAGCAGGCGGCAAGTCTGCCTTGAAAGTGGACACAGAGCTAGTCACAGCGTTATGCAGTGTTGTGACGGGTAGTGCCACTGTCACCTCTGGGCTACTGGTGACAATAGCTGCTGAGGACACTGCCACAATACTGCCAGCAGCAAGGCCACTACTGGTCACTTCCTGGTAGGGTTTCAGGCGTTCAATGAGGTCTGGTTTAGTTCCCGACACTGGCAGACCCCTCAGTTTGAGTTCTGTCTTCAGCTCTGACACCTGGAGGCAAAAGCAGATGAGGTGTTTGGTTTCCTGAGTCTCGGGGCATAAACAGCAGAACTCCCTCCCTTGCCCACAGAGGGATGGGCCCCCACTCCAGCAGATGTCTGAACCTGACATATAAACTTGGACTTTCTCCATCTGTACTCACATCTGTGTTCACCATCATGAACTCAAATCTACCGAGGAGGCACAGAAGCCTGTGAGCAGTGCCTGGAAAGAGCTGGTCCTCTAAGAACTGCGACACAGAAGCGCTCTCTGCTCACGGTGCTCAGATAAGTCACATGTCAGTAAATGAGAATTGTCAGCTATTTGAAAGATAAAACCTAACAGAAATAAAAAGAAAACACTCCTCTAAAGGGAACTACTGTTGTTCACTTATGGAAAACTATGCACAGGACAGGCAACCCTAGCCGTCTGCTCATGTGTCAGGTACTGAAGGGAATAAGCTGGAGGTGGGATTGTTACCTTTAAATCGTCCAGGCTGGAAGGCAGAGGCCCTGGCCTCCTGGCTGGTGCAGTCGGGCTATTGCTGCTGTTCTTGTCATTTCTTCAACAGAAAAAGAAATGAGAGTTCACAACAAGCTGCTTCTAGGTCAGCTCTATGAACAATTTATCTGCTTCCAGGGAGACTCAATTACGGACACACACTGGAAGACTCAGTATCGTGGAAACAGCAAATGCATTCCATCCCAGTCAAACCCCTAGAGGCACTGCCTGTCTGTGTGGAGGAAATTTAGAAGGTGGCTCTAAGCTTGATGTCGAGAAGGCAAAGGCCGGGGCGCCCTAAAGGAAAGCTCGAAGGGCCACATGCTAACTGTGGCCCACGCTGCACACTGGCAGCTAACACATTTACATCTCTGCCTTTCGACACTTGCCTGGTGTGGGTTGAGTTAAAATGCCTACCTAGTCTTGAAAATGAAGGTTTTTGAGGTTTGGGCAAAATGCTGAGTGTTTTATGTATCATTAGCTTCTTCTCACACAGAACTTAAAGTCTTACCTCAGAGTAGTACAAACTCAATTGGTGCTTTGGGTTTTATTGTCATTCAATATTGTCCCCACAAGGAGCATTCTTGGACATTTTTCTCTATCAACCTCTCCATGAAGTTTGAATAACTGCTATACTGTGCTTTATTATCTGACGTCCCCACCCCACCCCACCTTTATTCTATTTAGTGACATTGTCCCCTGGAGAATATACAGTGAAGTATTACTCATGGGGCTAGGGAGATGGCTCAGTTGGTGGAGTTATGCAAGGTTGAGGATCTGTGTTCAGATCCTCAGCATCTCCATGAAGAGCTGGGCACAGAGGTGTGTGTCTAACCTGAGCACTGGGGAGGTGGGGACAGAAGGGTCCCTGGGGCTTGCTGCCTTACGAGTGAGTTCTGGGCTTGATGAGAGGACCTACCTGATACTGACTTCTGACCTGCACATGTGTGTACACAGAAACACAAATGTAACCCTGTCTGCTACCTCTGTGGCCAGGATTCCATATCTGTGCCTATGACTCACTGTTTAACTTATTTCTGTTGTTTTAAAAGCTGAATTTTCTTTTCACCTAAATCACAGATGAGACCTGAGGTTCTGAGCCCTGCAGTGGGCTCCTGACACCTTTCCTAACTTCTGCTGGTATGAGACCACTCGGGGCTTATGTGAAGCCCAGGCCTGCTCTGTAGTAACAAGGAGGCACAGGGATGGGTACAGACGTCTGAACCTGACATATAAACTTGGACTTTCCCACAGCAGACCTTCAGATCTTCTGTCTTTTTGTTTTTGTTGAGACAGTCTTGCGATGTGGCCTGAGCTAGACCTGAACCTCCAGCCTTACCTCCCCTCATGCTGGGATTATGGCAGTGCCTGACCACACCTGGCCTCAGTTCTCTTTGCTCTGTCACAGATCTCTGGTAAAGATTAGTAGTGTGCTGGAAAACAAAATCCTCATTTTTCAGATCTGGGAACTGGCCAGAACTTGAGTTCAGTTGTCCTGTGGTTATAAATGACACAGGACACTAGATGGCTCATTCCTCTTCCTGGGGAGGTTAGTTATGGCAGTTGGGGTTCTCGTGGAGGGGAGGCAAACTGAAGCCTCAAGGAAGGAAGGGTTGTGGAGTCTCGAGTCCTATGCCCTAGCTGTCCTCTTTCCAGGCAGAGGTTAGCTGAAGAGTGGGCTCAGCATTAGGAGCCCTTGTTGCTCTTGTAGAGGACCTGGGTTCCATTCCAAGCACCAATATGGCAGTTCACAACTGTCTTGTCACTCCAGTCCCAGGGGATCTGATGCCCTCTCCAGCACCAGGCATGCACATGGCACACATATATACATGCAGGCAAAACATTGAAACACATAAAATAATAAATCTTGAAAACTGTTTCAAGTTTATGTACATGGATGTTCTGACTGCAAGCATGTCCGCTTCACTTTGAAAAGGGTAATTCACAGGTAGATATCACAGGAAAAAACATTCTGTGGATTTCCTACTGGGATGGAGTCAAAAGACCAAGCCTACTAGACGGCAGCAGGGCTGATGGTGGTGTGAGCAGCTAGGAACCATGGGCACCACTGCTGTCACTACTGGTGCCTGAGCAGCTGGAGGTGTAGGACATCTGCCCAGGTCTTAGACAAAGCTACAACATGGTGACAGCTGCTTGGGTCCTGTCCCAACTCTGACTCCTTTCCACCAAAACAGCTCACTTGGGCTTGCTTGCTTTTAAATAATAACACGTTACAGAATTACTTCTTCATCTCCATGCTCTGTTTTAGACATGTGCTCCACAAGATGGTCTAAATTACCAATGAATTTAATCTTCATCATGATATTTTTATCTTAAGAGAAGGAAATTGATAATCATTCTCCTATGATACTGAACAGCTTGCACTCAGAGTATTTTCTCAATGACAAGCTTCTCTGTCCCTTCCCTGTCTCTAGAGCTGGATAAGTGGGAAGGAGAGGATAGGACCTTTGCATCTTTGAGTTTCAGAAAAAGCATGTTGGGATAAATATCTAAAACATTCTTCAACCAGTGAGTTGAGGGTACAAACTTGGGCCTAACAATAGGTGGAAAGCTGTGGCAACCCCATCCTTCTCCACTCGTGGGCACGGAGAACTTCTCTATGAGTCACCACCTGCCACGTCTTTCAGGACCTCATCACTGCCCCTTTGCCCCTGAACATTTCCAGAATCTCCTTTATTATCAGTATCCAACTTGTTTTTAATGATTCAGTCCTACCAGGTTACCACTGTCTAAACATTGCACTGTCTGCCACATGGAACGGTCTCTTGCAGCACGATTCTACCTCCTTCCTTGGACCTTTCTTAGGAATCACTCATGGTCCCCCATCAGGCAACTTTGCTCACCACCAATGCATGTCCTTCCTCTACCAGAGTTTAACTCTTTCTCTGTTTGGAAGAGCCTTCTAGAGCCTTCTTCCCTGTGGAACTTTCCACCCATGCTTCTTCACATGTGTGGGTGTGCATCCCACGCTTTTCTCAAGCACTTGGTACTGACAGGTCCAGTGGGCACATCTTCCCTGAAGAGCTGTGAAGAGCTCAGAGTCTACTGGAGGACAAATGCCTGACTAGAAGGCAGGCCACTTTGGGACGGCAGACACTGTGTGGTGAGCTTGGACAGCAGCCAAGTGAGGGTGGTCCCTGAGCAGAGTGCTGGGCCACATTCAACCTTCTGTAACTTGGGATCCTCCCAAAGCCAGGGTATAAGCCATGGCGGGACACACCCCGAGTGCAGGCTTACTTGATGGGTGCGGGCAGGATGGTCTGGTAGTTGTAGTGTTGCTGCTGCTGCTGTTGCTGCTGGCTCAGGATCTGCAGCTGTAGGAAGAGCTGTTGCTGCTGGAGC
Organism: Peromyscus leucopus; assembly: GCF_004664715.2. Classification (NCBI taxonomy): domain Eukaryota; kingdom Metazoa; phylum Chordata; class Mammalia; order Rodentia; family Cricetidae; genus Peromyscus; species Peromyscus leucopus. The sequence continues at coordinate 28,626,289 of NC_051086.1, read as the reverse complement.
AGGCGGGCGTAGTTGGAGTCCATCTGTGGCTCACTTTTTTCCCCTTTCTGGTTTGGTGGAATGTACTGGTGGTACTTCAACTTCTTCACTCGGGGTTTCGGATCTTTGCATTTTTTGCTACGGTGTTTGTCATTTGTATTCTTGGGATGGCTTTGCTATTTTTTGAGGAAATAAAAAAATAAAAGGGAGAACATTCTAAGAGATGTATGGCTATGTAAAAATAAATAAACAAACAAACAAACAAATAAATCCTTCTAATGAGAATAAGACAGATTATATAAGCAGCATTAAGGAAAATAACAGAATTCAAAATGCCAGGTAATATAAATTTAAAAAAAAACTGAAAATGTTCAATTTTATTTTTAAAATGGGGTAAGACCATACATCTCTCCTATCTTATGACTGGCAGGCAACTTTTTCTTGAGTTGTTCATTTCAGTTTCAAAATCTACAGACCAATCTCACCTTTCTAGGTGAAGAACAAAGCAAGTTTGTTTGTTTTGTCCTGTTTCAGTTTGTTTGCTCTTATTTTATTATTATTCTTTAAATGCCTGTTTGTTTTCTAATGAGAGACAGAATTGGTGCCGGATACTAATGGGAGGGAGGTGAGGAGAATCTTAGAGGAGCTGGGGAAGGGCAAACTGTGATCAGAATATATTGTACAGAAAGCATCTGTTTCCAATAAAAAGAAGAAAAACGTTACAAAACAAAAAGCAAAATGAAACCAAACAGTGGATGGAGAGATGGCTTGGCTGTTTGGAGAACTGGCAGAGGACCTGCTGGTTCCCAACATCCACATGGTGACTTACAACCATCAGTAACTCCAGTTTCCAGGGGATCTTTTGATCTCTTTGGACACAAGCCACTCACATGGTGCACATACATACATGCAGGCAAAATACTCATATAAATAAAAATAAAATACATCTAAAACCAAATAATAATGAAAAAAACCAGACAAAACAGGACATCAATCCTAAGTTGCTTTAGTGACAGACAACTGAATAGATCTTGTGACTAAGCTACATACAACATCTTGAGAAAATGACAAGTCCTCCCCACACCAAAAGAGTGTAGACCAGATAACAACTCTCGGGCACATAACTTCCTCTGGGAATGCATGCCAGTGTAGAGCAGATCATGGAGAGCCCCATGCACGTTCACGGGAAATGTGCCTTCCTCTCCTGTGCTACAGACGGCTCCGGCTCTTCCTGTCGTAGAGGACTGGCTCGGCACACGGCCTTTACACGAGTGGTACAAACCGCTCGTGAAACCGGCTGCTCTGACTGACTCACAAGAGCTCCACGTGCACGTTTTCCTAACTCTGCGCTTGTGACGTCACACAGGCTACCTGAAGCTGGTGGCTGAGGTGGGAGCATGCACCCCATGGAAACTGGCAAGGCTGTAATCTGTCAGTCAGTCTGTTGAGCTGTTACACACCACTCAACAGTCCAGTTAGCTGGTCAGCTAGTGTCAGCACGCACAAGGAAGAATCTGTACAATGTGGATGCTGCTGGAGTCTTGTGCCTCTTCCTTTCCACAGGAGCCCTCGGTGCGCCCCTCCCTCTGCCTTTTCTGGGACTGCACAATCCTTGTTGATGCTTCTTCCCCTAGAGCCAAAACCCTCCCTAAGAGAAGCTAGTAGGGAAGCAGAGTGGGAGAAAGGCAACAGGACAGGCTGGCATGCTGGCCCTCTGTGCTATTGAGGGATGCGGGGTGGACACTGGTGGGGTGGATGTAGACGAGATACCGCACAATGCGTTAAGAGGTGACTGTTGACATTCTTGCTTCCGGTGCTGAGCCGGGGAAAGGTGTTCCGAAGTTAGAGTCCCACTGCCTCAGAAGCCTTGGCTGGGAGAGAAGAGTGTGCTCATTTGAAAGGCAGCTTTGCCTTAGAACTGAGTGCTGCATGACCTTCAGGGCAGACACAGGCTGGAGCAGAACCTGGAGACGGGGCCTTTGTAACCATGCCACTCCTCATCTGAGGGCCAGCCTCCTCTGCACGGTGACAAGAGGTTAGTGAGCACTAATGTCCTCTTTAGTTCAAAAGGTTTGAGACGTGAACTCTGCCAGGTTTAGGAAAAGCCACAAATGAGATGGTTAGACTATTCCTTATTGTTATTTTCCCCCATCATCTTATTTAGAAATTATAAATAGGATTTTAAGAACTTTAAAAATATACTGCATATTTAAGTATTTTTCTCCTTCCTTGGGACTTATTCTAACTGAATTATTTCAACCAAGTGCACTTTGGGGAACAGTGCCAGGAACCGGAGGCGTATCTGAGATCCTGCCAAGCTGCTTTGGACGAAATGACTCAACCAAAAGGCCTCTCCAGAGCCTCTGACTAGCACATCCTCTCTCTTGTCTGGGTACCATAGAGCTTCACCTTGCACACAGAATCCAAAGCGGGCTGTCATCAAAGACGTCCCTGGGATGCTACGCAGCCAGCACTTCATACAGCCAAGATCTCTGTCATCTGTTACTGGGGGACAGGTCATGTGCTGACCCAGTCCAGCAAGCATTAGTTTCGTTTTCAAGGTTGTGGGACCTCCAGACACATGCCTCTCTGTCTTGTGTCCACAGGCTTGATGCTGAGGCACCAGTCACCGAGTGGAGCACTGCAGTGCTGTGCTCTGGGCACCTACCTTCACCAGCGTTGGGCCCGGCTTCGCTGAGGACACAGTGTTCGTGGGGAGGATGGGAGCTGTAGACCTCGTGGGAGGCTGGTCCGCAGTTAGAGGGGTTTTCAAGAATTCAGGAACTGCTGGGGACACTGAGCTAAACTGGTGGGAAAGGCAGAAAGAGACAAGGTCATGAGGTCAGTGGCTTTAAGAGGAATGGAACTGCAAGGGAATAACCTCATTTTACAAATGGCATCCTTACTGATTATCTGATACAAAGTGGTTGGCCCCAAACCATATTCATATAAAAGACTCAGCATGTCGTAATTATGTATTTGTGCACACATACATACACATATACATATCTGTAATAAAAGTAAAGAAAAAGAGTCTATCAATTTGAGAGTGGGCGGCTCATGGGAGGGGTTTGGAAGGAGGAGACCTGGGAGAAGCTAGAAGGAAGAAAGGGATTGGTAAGTAATGTAATTCTATTTTAATTAAAAATGTATAAAGAGCCAGGAGGTGGTGGTGCACATCTTTAATCCCAGTACTCGGCTGAGCGGGTGGATCAAGGCCAGCCTGGTCTACAGAGTGAGATCCAGGACAGGCACCAAAACTACACAGAGAAACCCTGTCTCGAAAAACAAAAAAACAAACAATAAAGTATAAAGAACTTAAAAATATAAAAAAAAAGTCTAAAAATGAAACAAAGAAAAACATACTATTGTGCCTGAGATTCAGAGGGAATTAATTACAGACTTATCTCCATGAAGCAGGTTATTTAGCCTTTACCTCAGCTGAAGCTAAGTAAGGTTGAACTGATATAGAGTTGTGTGTGTTGTCCTGACTCCCCAGAAATACGGTTAGAGCCATCCTTATTTTTGTCAAAAACAAAATGACAACAACAACAACAACAACAACAACAACACAACTCATGAAAGCACTCAGAACAGTACATGGCATTTCTAAACCTTTCTTGACAGACAGGTCATACTAACCCTGGCCCATTCACATGTAGGGTTTGGCCTTCCAGAACATAGGCCTGCACCATGCCTGCCCCCTTCTGCTGTTGGTGGCACCTCCCAGGAGGCTCATGCCATCCCCAGGGGCCTTCATTGTGCTGCACACCTCACACTTCTGTCTCCAAACCGATGCTAACTGACCACATCCCCTCGTGTCTTTTAAAAGAGAAGGGGAAGAATGTGTTCCCAGGAGACTGTCTCCTTGCATACCTGAGCTTCTTACAGGGGCTTTTGCCCTTCCAGAGCTAGAGAGCACCAGCATGGAGCTGGAATGGGGGCAGAAACAGCTACAGTAGATTTTACTGCTCCTTGCTAGTAATCCACTCCAAGTATGTGACATGTCCATCACCAGAGGGAATGCTGTGTTCTTACTTCCGCTTCCTTATTACCAGCTTTTCTTCAGGGAAAATGGTTTTTCTTCAGAAAAGACATCCCACTCCCTTCAGTCCTCTTGTGGAAGTATTTAAAATAACAAACTGCATTTCCCTTCCTTAAGATAAACAACCTGAAAGCCTGGAGTGCTATTAGCAACAAGAAATATGAAGCCCGGCGTGTATACTCAATAAACATCTGTTTAATTGATGAATGGCGTTCTTGTGGCTTCCCTCAGCAAAGTCACATTCTTAAGCCCAGCTGTGCCTGTGAATGAGAATGCAACTGTACAAGTCCAGGGCTCTCTCTGAGACCAGCCCCTGCTACTCATTTCAGCTTGAGATTATTAACGTAAGACAATGTAAGAGACTTTGTAAAGATGGCTGTGATCAGCCTCATTTCATCCAGAAATGAAGGTTCTGGACTCTGCTCTCCAACACTCTGGAGCTGTCTGGCTCTCTGATAAACCTGTGGCCAGCCAAGTTTCAAGTGAAAGGTGGCACTTTCCTATGGGACACGGGCCTACGCTATCAGTAGTCCTTTCACCTGGCATACTTTAGGGACCGAGATACTTCCTTCTGGGTGGTCGCACAGGGAGTACACTCTGGCGCTTCTGTAACTGGTGTATGAAGTCGAATCAAATGTCCGAATTTTGGATTATATATTATCTCCTTACAAAAGCATTCCACCTGGTCTGATGTATCTGAGAGTGAGCAAGAGTGTGAACAACTTAAAGGGCCACCCAGAAGGTTGGGGTGCTTGTGAAGATGTGTCATCTTGCCTGCATTCCTAGTCTATGCCTCCTTCAGCCTCTAAGACAGATGCTGTCTTTAATGGTCTCTACTTCAATGTGACTGTTATCCAGAAAACCGTAACACTAAAGCCACTGAAACACAGTGGCTGGTTGTTCACTGTGCCTAAGGGGAAGAGATATCTAGAGTCCTCTAGGTATTCTGTCAGGCTTCTTATGTGCCTTAAAAGATACAAACCAAAATATCCTCCAGAAATGGCACATGACATGTCTAGGGTTATGCTCCAATAAAGTAAACTCTGCAAAAGGACCCAGGTGCCAGGGTTCCGAACCTACCATGTTCTTCTAAAAGGGCTGAAAACATCTAGGTCACAAAGGATGCTTCCTCTGCTCTACAGTTAATATGTCATCCTATGAGCAGTATGTTATCACCTTAGAAGGAATACTAAAGTATCTAAATTGACACCAAAACCTGCATTCACCTTGTGAATCTCTAACTTAAAGATTTAGAATTAGAAGAAAAAGAAGCTGCTGACTTGATTTCCCGTCCCATAGGATGACTATTCCCACCCCAGGATATAGGGCTCCTGACTGCTAGACCTTCCCTTTCATCTTCCACTATCAGAGAAAACAGCAGAGGGCTGGGACTGGCTCGGCTGGGAGAGTGCTTGCTATGTAAGCAGGAGGACCTGAGATCGGAACTCCAGCATCCATGCAGAACACGCAAGGTGTGAAGTGAGCACGCAATCCAGTGCTGGGGAGAGAGACGGGATCCCTAGGGCTCCTTGTGTTGCCAGCCTTGCCAAATAAGTGAGCTGCAGGTTCAGGGAGAGAGCCTCTCTTAAAAAACAAGGTGAGAGTGACTGAGAGGACTCCTAATGTAATCTTTAGCTTCCAGACACACACACTCAAGACACATGCATGTACACATATGAACACACTCACATGAGCATACACAATACTTGACACATCAACTTGGCTTCCACATACATGTGTATACACACAACACATCATTCAAAGGAAAATGTCAGAAAAATATTAAATACTGGAAAATGTCAGAAAAATATTAAATACCGGATATTTTGACATTAAGTTAGAAAAAGAGACTTTTAACTTTAAAAACCAACCTTTCTTTTACTAGAAATCTACGGGGAAAAGTTAACAATGCAGGTTCCGGCTGCCTCCCTGCAGACTACTGTCTGCACATGAAGGCTCAGGTGTTGCCTTTTGGAAAACTCTTACTTTCTTATACTGTAGCTTTTCAATCTCTAATAAACATGGTTCTGCTGTGGATATCGCTCTATATAAATAAAGCACTGATTGCCCAGTGACCAGGCAGGAAGTATAGGCGGGACAAGGAGAGAGGAGAATTGAGGAAGGAGGAAGGATAGGGGAGACTGCCTGGAGCCGCCGCCAGGACAAGGAAGATGTAAAGTACCGGTAAGCCACGAGCCACGTGGCAAAGTAAAGATTAATAGAAATGGGCTGAATATAAGAGTGAGAGCTAGACAATGATAGGCCTGAGCTAATGGCCAAGCAGTTTAAATAATGTAAGAGTCTGTGTGTTTATTTTATAAGTGGGCTCCGGGACTGGCGGGAGCTGGAGAGAAATTCTCCAGCAACATGGTTTTAATTCAGGACGCAGAAGAGTTCTTGCTGAAGATGGCAACATGCAAATAAATTCAAACTGTAACTGTGCTTTGAATACTGTTTGGGTATTTCAATTCCTATACAGATAAAATAAACAATGAATGAGCTGAATACAAACCCAACATGTTTTCTACGTTGAGTATAGGCATGTAAGATCTCATTTGTTGGTGTGTGTCCCTCTGTGACTGGCTCATTCATTTAATATAATGCTCTGGTTCACCTATACTGTAGCTGGTATAGAACCCCTTCCTTTTCAAGGGCAGCTTTTTGTTTCTGCATTCAGATGCTGTGCACAGAAGGGCTGTTTTTCTGTTTGCCATGAGATGTTGCTCACAGGAAGAGGGTGAATGGTGGTATGTATGTTATAGAGAATACATATGCTCTAATTCTTTGTTACAACCTTTGGTTCATATGTTTTAAAGACAGGTCTTACTATATGGCCCAGGCTCTTGAACTCAGAACAACCCTCCTGTGTTAGCTTGCGAAGTACTGGGTGATAGGTGTGTGCCACAACACCCTGCCTCCTGCTTTCGACTCATTCATCCTGAACGGAACTGCTGGGTCAGTGGTTAAGTTCTGCCTTAAACATTATTTACTTAGTTTTTTTTATTTACTTAGTGTGGGTGTGCATGCTGGTGGAGGATGGAGGAGTCAGTCAGCTCCCAATTGCTATGCAGATTACAGGGGCTGAATTTACATCATCAGACTTGGTGGCAACTGCCCTTACTCACTTGAGCCGTCAATGGCCCAGTAAAATTGTATTTTTAAGACATCATTTTCTACAGTGACTATGTAACTACATATGTTACTACAGTAACAACTCACAAGAATTCCAGTTTCACCACATACCTGCCAGAACCTGGTGTTTTCTGGGTATGGGATGGCATCTTCTGGTTTGTTTAATGGTTTTTTAGGCTATATATGTTGTGATGCATTTATTTCCATTGTCTATATAACATAGTTACAATATATCAGAGATCATCAAATCTTATTGGCTATTTGTATATTATATTGTCTTAGGGTTACTACTGCCATGATGAAATGATCAACTTGCTGTGATCAAATCAAGTTGGGGAGGAAAGGGTTTATTTGGCTTATACTTCCATATTGCTTCTCACTACTGAAGGAAGTCAGGACAGAAACTCAAACAGGGCAGGAGCTGATACAGAGGCCATGGAGGGTGCTGCTTACTGACTGCTCATCATGGCTTGCGCAGCTTGCTTTCTTTATAGCACCCAGGACCAGCACAAGGATGGCCCCACCCTGTAGGGTGGCCCTTCCCATCTGTCACTAATTGAGGAAAATGCCCTATGGGTTTGACTATAGCCAAATCTTATGGAGGCGTCTTCTCAATTGAGGTCCCTCTTCTCAAATGACTTTAGTTTATGTCAACGTGACATAAAGCTAGCCAGCACATGTATCTTCTACAGAGAAATGTCCCTCAAGTTTTGTACCTATTTTTGAATAGTGTAGTTTACTTGAGAATGTCCTTTATGGATACCAGAGACAACCCCTCTTCAAGTACTTTCTCCCATTCTGTGGGTTGGCTTTTCATTCTGATAAGATTCTTTGTACAAAACTTTTAAATTTTGATTAGAACTAATTAGCTCTTGTTGCCTGGGCCTTGTGTTCAAGAAAACAGGGACAATGTAAGATCAGGATGACTTCTCCCTATGTCTCCTAAGTCTTCCCTAGTGTTACAGCTCACATGTAGGTCTTTCCCATTGTGAGTTGATTCTGTATAGAATATACACAGATTAATTTTCTTAAATATGGATGCATGGTTTCCTTAGTAACACTGCATTTCCTGCACTGAGTGATCTTGGTGTTTCTGTCAAGGAATATTTTGTCATACACACAAGGACCTTTTTCTCTAGGCTCTTGTTTCAGTGGGCTCTGGTAGATTCCACTTGTCTGTGTGCTTGTTGTTATGCTAGCACCATATTCTTTTGATGGCTTCATGATAAGTTTTAAAAATCAATGTATTATATGCATGTATGAAACTGTCAAAGAAAACAATCTAATTAATAACAACTTTAAAAAAGGATGAGGCTGACAACATTATATTTTTTTTTTAAATTCAATGTGGTTTTGGTTTTGGGGGCCCCTTGCACCCTTACAGGTTATTTATTTCAGTGGAAATCACTGTAGGGATTTGCTAGGGCTTGTACTGAATCTGTGGATTGTTTGAAATCATGTTCATGTCTCAACAGAAGCATTCCCAGAACTCTACATGTCTTTCTGTGTTCAGCTGACTTTTTTGTAGTGATGACCTGACTCCCTTTTCTCTTTCTGTTTATGTTCTTAATGCATTGTCTTTGGTCACTGTGACAAGTATGCACGACATTGAGAGCTGTTCTTAAAATCAGCTCAAGTCACATCAGAGATGTTGCTTTATGGCATCCCCATGTCTGCAGACCCAAAGGGACCAATCCTTCTGTTTTGGCTTCCTGAGTGTGGGAATGCAGGGGTGTATACCCTTTCCTAGCTCTCTTCTATACTAGCTAGAGCACAAATTGTTATAAACCACACAGTCATTACCATAGATTTGTAATTTTAAATATATTTTTAAAATCCTGTACACAAATTGGAGTTATAAATCAAGGTTGCAGTAGTTTTTTTTTTTTTTTTTTTTTTTTTTTTTAATATTTGCCCATGTATTCGTGAACTAATTAGTTTTCTATTTGTAAGTCCCCTGAGCTACACGAGTGGCCAGGCCCCTCCCCTGAGGACCTCCAATTACCAAGTTCCACTCACAGAATACTCTAACTGCCCTAACTGCTGGACCCAGCCCCCACCCTACAAAGTAAAAAGTCCAAGCCCTGGACTTGAAATCCCACCAATCCCCATCCTGGAAAGCTCCACCCTGAAAAGTTCCACCCCCTCAAAAAGAAACTCTATATAAACCCTGCTTTTTGCTCAGTTCTCTGCTGTCTTGCTCAAGCAGAGGCAGCCACCCTCCTAATAAGTCTTTTGTGTGAGGTTTGTTGTGTGGTGGGACTTTGTGGTATTTCTTGGCTACCAACTGCCAGGAAACCTTTCCATCCAAGCTGCAACACTCACACTATTACTATGACATCGTTCCACAGGTCATGTTACTTTGGCACATGTATGTGTATGGAGGAGAGGGCTTGCTACCTTGTGGCGACTTGGAAGAGGGGAGAGAGTAGAGGGGAAGAGGACATGGGAGACAGCTTAGCAGAGCAGCTGGTCAACAGTTCTCTGTCCAAGTACCAGGCTCTGGGAATTCACAGACGTGCTATCAGACCATGTTTATGGCTGGACATCCCGGTATTCTAAAATAAGAGGAAAGAGTCTGCAGATGAAAGGGACAGGGTACCTCCCTTGTACCCACATATGGAAACTGGGATTTTCTACTTTCCCACTGTTCATGAGTTGCCTAAGCATAAAACAAGTTGCACTCCATTTGCAATATGTGATCTCTGGGGATGAAATGAGTTCTAAAGCTGAAAAAAATACCTAGCCAGGATCTCTGTGTTTGGTTTTTATTGTTGATTTGTGGTTTCAGTGACTCTGCTGCTTTTAGGCCAGTAAGAAGGCAGAAACAGGGTGATGAGAGGCTGAGAACAGACATACTCTTCCTCCTACCGGGCCCCACCTAATGGCCCACTTGGCTATGAACTTTTGAATAATGGATTAATCCAGGGATGAACTCAGTGCCTTCATGATCCATTCACCTCTCAAGTCCACCAGCTGGCAGCCTAGCACACACAGGCCTTTGGGAACCTTAACAATCTCCTAAGGTGTCTCATTCATTAAATCAGGAAATACCTGTTTCTATGATAAAATGAATGATATCTTGCTGTCTCAGAACTTGATATCTGGTGAGGAGCAGTATGGTAAGGTCTGTTCCCTTGAAGGAAATGTAAGAGTAATTATGAATAGATTTTACACATGCATTTGAATATAAAATGCCATCCACAAACTCCCCTACTTAGTCCTGAGTGGGTGGAGCTGTCTGGAAGGTTGTGAGACTCAGAGGTGGAGGCTGACTGGAGGAAGGGGTCCCTGGGGGTGGCCCCGAGCTTCCGCAGCCCGCCTGCTTTCTAGTCACTGTTTCCCAGACTGCAGCGGCAGTGTGCAGAGCTGCTTCTCCAGTCACCACGCCTCTCCTGGCACCATGGACTTGATCCTCACACTACGAGCCCAAACAAGCCCTTTCTACTTAGGTTGCTTCTTGTCAGGCCTTGTCACAGCTGTGAGAAAGGTAGCCAAAAAGAGAAACTAAAAACCTGGAAAAACACAATGAAGTGCACACATTGTCAAAATCAAAGTTATCAATTCTAGACTTTACTGATATAAGGCTTGCTTCGGTACTTCATTTAAAAACTGACAACACAACAGACCCCGACAACGTCACCTTCAGTACTACTGAAGGTTTCCTCTTCTCAGCTGCCAGGGTCATGCAGATACATGTAAGAATCCTCAATTCCTTCCTTAAAAATACACACACAGGCTACAAGTTGCCTCAAGGTAACTGCAGTGGAACCATCCTTGACTGTGTGGAGGACTGTTCACACTCCCCAAAGCAGGTCTTTCCTCTGGCCTGGCTACTGGCTATGGGGAGTAGGTGCACACAGTACTGCTGCCACACTGAGGGCATGTGAAGATCAGTGCCTCTGTTCAGGGAGCAAGCCAGGCTCCGTGTGCTCTTTAATAAGCAATAAGCAATCTGTATTCTTCGATAGACACTGCCATTCACATTTCCCTCCAAGGGCTTACAGTGTCAGCTTGGCAGGACTACCTCTGGTTAGAGTTTCTCACATAAACTTGGATAGGGACCAACTTTCATGAGCAAAGTAAAGGTTTGGCTGTGACAGAGAGGATGGCAATCTCTCTCACAGGTGGAGCCTCTGTGGCCCTAACTTTTCTTGCTGCTGACCACACACCTGCCTAGGAGCCGAGGAGGATGGGTTGTTGTGGCTCATAGTCTTGAGATACAGCCCATCCTGGTGAGAAGGCATGGCAGTGGGAGACTACCTGCATCCATCTGGTAGCAGAACAGACAAACATGAGTTTGCCTGGCTTCCTCCTGATTTATTCAGTGGGACCCATCCATGGGGCAGCACCACCCTGGTGTCCTCAGTTAAGCGCCTCTGAGGAAACACCCTCAGCAGATACTCTCTTGCTTGTATCTCCTACCTGATTCCAAATCTAGTCAACTTGATACTAAGGATCAACCATCACAGCCCCAAGAAGCTGTTTACAGAGAGCTGAGGTGACAATTCTGTTACTAAAGCTACAGCCATGTGAATAACGATCTCACAACTTGACCTACACAGACAGAAGCAGAAAAGTAACCCAAATGGCTAAGTCAAACTCTTTTCTAACGTTTATTTACTTACATACTTGACATTCTTTCTAGGACTATTTTTAGAGCTCAAGCCAGGGTGAGGCAAGCATGTGAGGACAGTGGCAGCAGACCTCCTTTCTCTCCATCTGCTCAGACCTCAGGGATGCTCCTTAACCTCAGTTTCTGCCGGGCGGTGGCGCACGCCTGAAATCCCAGTGCTCGGGAGGCAGAAGCAGGCAGATCTCTGAGCTCAAAGCCTGCCTGGTCTACCGAGTGAGTTTCTGGACAGCCGGGGTCTTGAAAAAACAACAACAACAACAAAAACAACAAACAACCAAACAAAACAAAGAAACTCCAGCTTCCCTTCAGGCTAGGTCCCAGCAATACTGAGGGCCACAGACACTGCTGTTCTGTGAACCTGGTCAGAAGATCTGGACTGTCACTACCCATGTATCTGTCTTAGTTTGGGTTTCTTTTGCTCTGAGGAGACACCACAACCACAGCAACTTTTATAAAGAAAACATTTAATTGGGTAACTTACAGCTTCAAAGGTTTAGTCCATTTATTATCATGGCAGGACATGGCAGTATTCAAGCAGACACGGTGCTGGAGAAGGAGCTGAGAGTTCTACATCTTGATCCACCGGCAACAGGAAGTGGACTGTGACACTGGGTGTAGCTTGAGCACAGGATGCCTCAAAGCCCACCCCAGTGACACACTTCCTCCAACAAGGCCACACATACTGCCACTCTCTATGAGCTTATGGGGACCAAATACGTTCAAACTACCACACCATCTCTCTGATGGGATCACTTTTAAATACAAGAGTACAAATCTCTATAGATTTTCCAATCATTCATTCAGAAAGCTTAATTATTGAACCTTTATTGAAACAGGTGCATAGATGCATGCACATACATATACACACAGACTAAATTGTCTACCCTCTAGACATACACTAAATTGTCTACCTCCCTTCACAAAGTTGTCTGCACCCAACTCTACGTGGTCTGTCCTTGAGAGTCAAGAGTTCTTCACATTTTCGTTGAAGACAGTGATGAGTGTAATGAAGAAATAATGCTTCAAAACGAATTTTAAAAAGAATGTGTTTACAAGACAAGGACATAAGAAACACATTTTCAATCTGTCAAGTTTCCTATGAACTCAGCTGACCTTATACCAAGGCTCACTTCATTATCTGGCAATTTAGCTAAAAAAATAATCAGGTAAATGCCAAAATCTGGTGCACGCCTTTAATCCCAGCACTTGGGAGGCAGAAGCAGGTGGATCTCTGTGAGTTTGAGGCCAGCCTGGTCTACGAAGCGAGTTCCAGGAAATGCGCAAAGCTACACAGAGAAACCCTGTCTTGAAAAAAACCAAAAACCAAAAAAAAAAAAAAAAAAAAAAAAAATCAGCAAGCATGAGTGAAGACAATGGCATCTTACTATAAACACAAGAGTGAAAATGAGGACATGGCTCTGAGTAGCTGATGACATGGACGGGGTCACTGAGATGTGGTGTATCAGTTCAACTCTATTAAAATTAAATATATTTGTATGTTTTTGTTATCAAGACAGGGTGTCTCTGCATGGCTCAGTTACAACATGGCTGGAACCTTAGATATTATGCTAAGTGAAATAAGCCAGTCACAAAAACACACACTGATCCCACTTTTAATGAGCTTCCTAAAGAGTCAAACTCACAGACAGGTAGCAGGACAATGGCTTGTGGCAGCTGGACAGACAAGAATGGAGGAGGTGTCAGTGTTGTGGTGAAGAGGCCATGGAGATATGTTCAAGACTGTATGGATGTATATGATCCCCTAAGAATGGTTCAGATGATAGAAAACAGGTATATTATTATACTATACTATACTATACTATACTATACTATACTATACTATACTATGTTGGCCAATGTTCTAAGAAGATTTTTTAAATCACACTAAAAGCTAGACTAATGGGTGTGTATGAATGTTAGAACTACAAAGTGACAACCAGTTGTGCAGTTTTACAGTGTGTGGCTCACAGGTAGGAAGTGTCAGTAATTTCAGATTTTTCTTCTGGTGAAAATATTGTCTTGACACAGTCTATAAAAATGTTAGGAAGGCCTTACCTGGGCCGGCGTGTTTGCAGTCATAGGAGGTGGTGAGGCACTGACTTTTGGTTCACTGGGGGATGCTGCTGAGCCCTGAGACTCCTGGCTTGCTGGCTGGTCTGGAGACAAAGCGTCACTGCTATCTTCATCAAATGAGAACTCTCCGTGAGTGTGGGGATAGTCCTCCTTCACCACACCTGCAGAGAGAACCATGGTGAACTTGGGCTCTGGAACCAAGGCTGACTGAGAAAGGGGAGTTTTAGGAGCTGGCTTAAAGCTGGGCTCTTCCCAGGGGGAGCCACACTGCTACAGAAATGGAGGCTCTTCTAGCTGGAGCCACACTGTTGTCTGTCATGTACTCTTTGGGGTTTGGTGTTCTTCTAGTCAGATCAAGTCTTTGGGTCCAGCTACCAGCTGTAGGAAGGGAGGGGACAGGAGTGCCTTGTTGTTGCTCCTGTCCCTGTGGTCCTGGGGATGGAGCCCAGGGCTATGGAGAGGCTGGCCAGGAGCCAGAGCATCAGCACTCCTCTGCAGCCTGGCCCAGAGGGGAGGGTTCTCAATGACACTGGAGAACACAACAGCAAGAGGACGCAGGATGCAGAACACAAGCCTGCTCTGTAAAATGAGCAGCAGAGCACACCCGCTCAACAGAGTAATATTTAAGAGATGCACGGACCTTATTCTTTAAAACCCCAACCTGGAACTGAAATGTTCACATGGAGGAAGCAGAGGAGGAAGTGAGAGTGTTAGTGTCCATTTCAAGGAACAGCACACCTACACTCACACCTTACTTTGGGGGCTATCTTCCCAAATGTCTGGAATCAGAGTTGACTCTATGTTTTGGAATTTTGTGACTACAAACTGCTTAAGCTTTAAAGTTATACTAACTCAGAGAATGAAGCCCTGAGGAGTATGAAAGCTGTACTAGTTAATTTTTCAGTTAGTATAAAAACAAAAACAAACAAAAAACAAAAACAGAACCGTGCTGAATGAATATTATTATTCATTTGTTTCCCTGCTAAAACTATGCCTGAAACAAAAACCAGTGAGGCAGGCAGGCCTCAGCGTGAGAGTGTGCTGCACATGCATAGGCCTGGGTTCAAGTTCAAGAACAGGATGAGCAGCACAAGCCAAGCCCAAGAGCAGCTGAAGCAGACAGATGCTACATCTTGTCAAGAGTGTAGTGAACCCATGGGCCCTCCTCTGTGCTTGTGCAGCTTATCATCTTCCTAGACGGACAGAACGAAGAGTCTAGCAATAGTCAACAGCACAAGTGAAATGATACAATACGATAATTTATCTTAGAACATGTGATGATGGCATCAGAGGTCACTCTGACATAAAATAGAAATCCATATTACCTGACAGAGGAGGCCATTTTCTTTTTTTTTTTTTTTTTTTGAGACAGGGTTTCTCTGTGTAGCTTTGCGCCTTTCCTGGGACTCACTTGGTAGCCCAGGTTGGCCTCGAACTCACAGAGATCCGCCTGCCTCTGCCTCCCAAGTGCTGGGTGGTGGTGTGCCACCACCGCCTGGCTAAGGCCATTTTCTAATCTATAACAAAACAGTCGCAACAAGATAGATGTTTATCAGCTTCTAGTCAACTAAGAAAACAATGCCCTTGATTGATGCTAGCATTTTGATCAAATTTATTTAGCACTCCTGTGGAAGACAGAAACGGTTACTCTTGCCTATAATGGCTTCCTTGACGCTTGAGTCCACAGGAAGGATGTTCTTCTCCACCAGCTCCATGGGCCCAGGTCTCTGAGCAATCTTCTCGTTCAGGTCATCTGCCAGCCGAGCTCGCTTCAGCTTCATCTGTGTGGCCTGTAGAGATGGCTCTGCAAACGTTTCTGGAAGACCAAGCGTAGCTTTAACTATGGCACCTATCAGGCCAAGTAACTGAATAGGGTGAAACTCTGGAAGGAGAGAGTGTGACTGCTGAGAGTGCTTGGTACATTGTTTCTCTCAGAGCTGGCAGCTACTCATCTATGCAACATGGAGGCCCCAGACTTGAATGATCATGGGCTGAAGTTGGAAACGCGGCTGCCGCCATTTGCCTGCAGTAGGAGGTCAGGTCTGTTTAGAACACATTTACTAGGTACCAGGGGACACAGCATGAGGACACATGTGGCCCAGAGCTCTACAAGTGGATGGCTCTCATTTGGTGTCACTGGAAAGGCAGTTCCTAGAAAGGGGGGCACTAAACCCTAGGACCGAAGTTTCTCTTACTTTCTTCAGTGGGAAGAACTACGATTAATATTCTTGGATTGACTGCATATCAGGGTCAGTTATCATAATTAAGAATTTGAGCTCATTTTGGAACAAAAAAACCCCCACATTTTACACAGAGATTGTGGTGCATAGAACCATCAGCTCATACACTTAAAATAAGTTACTACAACAGATACAAGCCACTGTAGCTCTCCCAATGCCTCTGCTTCATCATGTCCATTGTCCCTTGGGGTAAGTCATTAACATCTCTTCCCATTGTCTTGAGCTATGTTTTTGCTGGTTTAAAAATAGGTGGTACACTATCACCCGAGATTCCGAGTTGATTCTGAGCTCCTGAGATGAAGTGCACAGAACTGTACAGGACACTATGTATAGGGAGGACAGGATCAACCAGCCAATCACATGGATTTTTTTCAATGCTTCTATGAAGCTCAAGGTGGGAGAGCCTTTGGTCTCTCTCCACCTAAACAATACATCAACAAGGAAAATCTTCCCACAGTAGTAAGCAGAGCCTGGTAGGTTGGTGTGCTTCTGTCTGTCTCACTTCCTCCTGAACTCCATGGAGCTGAGGCTCAATTTATGCTGCTGAATTTCAGAAAATAATTTAGAATCTAACCTGCCAAAAACCCAATTCAATTAAATTAGGTTAATGTAAAAATATATGATAAGGTAATTAAAGACTAAAAGATGATATATTCTCATTCTCAGATCTCAACTTGAGAATGCATGTTTCAATATATACTCTTATATTAAAAATATGCGTATGAATGTTTTGCTTGCATGTGTGTCTATATACCATGTGTGTGCTTGGTGTCCATGGAGGCTAGAAAGAGGGCATCAGATCCCTTAGAGCTGGAGGCACAGGATGTTGGGAGCTGCTTGACACGGGCATTCCAACCAAACAGTGTCCTCCACAAGAGCAACAACTGATTGTGAGCCAGCTCACCATCTCCTTGGCCTTTCTTCTTTTTTTTTCTTTTTCATAAAAGAAAATTTGGGTAGATGTGTTTCTTTTTATTTTAAGTCTACTAATGACATCTAGAGTCAGAAGGCAAATACAGACAGCACTGTATACACTCATATATTCATGCACATGTGTTGTTCTTTGCTGTGTTAGGGTTATTTAGCTGAAGTCAATGACCCCCGAGATCTGCAGTGCTCTATGCTAACACTGGATCTCTGAGAAGTTTTTCTGTTCAAGGGGCTGTCGAAGAATACAACCCATGGCTGGGAAAGGCACACATCTCCCACCTCCTGCTTGGGACAAGAAGGACACATACAGGAGAACACTCTTCAGTCTGTGGAGGCCAGTGTGGCACTTGCCATTTCTTCAGAGCACATTCTAACACAGTTATCAGCCCATGTCCTTTCTCAGGCAGAGCTGCCTGGTTGTTCCTGTCTGTCTCTGCCCCTGAAGCACATGATGCTCATTATTGGGCCCCTGGTGCCTAGCATTAGGCCAGTGGACGCACAGCCTCCTGAAGAAGTGCACTCTGGCTGTGTCTGAGCTACCAGGCTGCTATCCTGATTCTGTCACTAGGCTTGGAGAGAACAGGCTCTTCCTGCCCCACAACTGTCTCTAAATGTCTGTGATGTTTCCAGATTCTTCTTAAAGCTTAACACACTCGAGACTGTTCAAAGGACCAAGCTCCTACTCTTGCTCAGTAAGTTATAGAAGCAGAATGAGGCAGAAATAGAACTCTGGAAATTTCTGATGGAGAAGCTGGCTTTTAAGAAGACTTTCTTAGAGAGGACATCCATGTGAGCCATGTATTCTGTAGGAATGGAATGATACTGCTTTGCCTCTAAGGGTTAAGACTACATCACTCAGAAGCGATTAGTAATGGTCATGTCAAGACCGTAAGTATCGACAAAGAGCAGTAGCAACCTGTGTGAGCATCATTTTAGATAAATATCAATGAGATCCAAGCTGTCAAAAATATAGAGCTAGATGTGTGACTATTGTGTGCACTGACTTAATGACATATCTCTCTCATGATAGAGGAGTCCTATGGACCCAGGAGTCCAGGAGAGCACAAGTGAAACTTAGGAACCCGCTGGTAGAAGAACCAGTCATTAACTGATTGCCTAGAGGTCAAATGTTCCTTAGGTGTCAAGTTTTGAGTCTTTATGGTACTATTTAAATTTGGAGGATGTAAGCCTGTAGAGTAAAAAGTTATTAAAATGGGAATAAACAGAAATGGTAGACACCTCACTTTTCTTCTTAAAGAAACACAGCCAAGCCAGAAGAAATAAACCTCTTACCTTCTAAAATATGCATTCTGACCAGCTCAGAGCGGTCTGGGCGACTCCGGATCTTGTGCTTCAGAAAGTTTTCAGTCTTTAAAAAAAAAAAAGTTGTTCATGATTTATTGTAGTTTTAGATTTTCTTCAAAAATAAATTATACACCCTTTTTGTTGTGTCTTTGAGAGAGTAACTAGAAATTAGTGCTAGGGGAACTATCATCTAGTACAAGACAACCATGTACCCTTCAGTATTGCCCAGGGGGGTCTGATGCATATTAGTTTAAATAACTACTTTATAGAGTTTTATAGTGAAACTGAGAAAAGCTCAAATTTTTAAGATGAGCTTTGAATAAACATAAGATTTAACCCTTTTATATAAAACCAATACTTTATAAAAGTAGAAATTTATTTAGATATTAAAGTTTTTAAAAATAATAGTAATATTTTATTTGAGTTCATAGTCTTAGCACATTCTCTAAAACCGCACTCAACACTCAAGCAATAGGTCTAGGTTATTATTGCATTCTGGGGACAGTGTGAAGGAATTTTTATAATGTTCTTATTTTTATACTGCATAACAGAACCCCCTCCCCTCAGGAAAAACAGAAAGACATAATGGCACTGAGCACCCATGTGATGTGTGGCCACCAAAGAATCCCTTTCAAGAACACAGCTGAGTATAGCACGTTCTGTATTTAGCTGTGCTCTCAATCCTTAGGCAAATCAACAGTGACAAAGACCCACAGGGAAACTGGCCGAGGACCTTGAGAAGCACATGACTTTCTTGTCCCTCTGCAGGGCTGACAAACAGCAGAAGCTCTTGCCCAGTCTGTCTGTTAGAGTCTGGCCCTAGACTTCTTTCTTATAAAACCCAGGCTCACCAGCCCAGGCATGATGAGCTAGGCCCTCCCTATATCAGTCATTGGTCAAGAAAATGTCCCATAGGCTTGCGATTTGCTGGGGCATTTTAGCTTGTGTCAAATTAATAAGAAGCTAGTTAGCACAGCCCTGAAAACAAATGAACTAGTTACTTCTGTTTACTTTATGACTCTGTGTCAGAGTAATGCATGCACGTGTACATGTGGGGGGATAATACATGTGTATATGTGAGCGTGTGCATATAGAGTGTTGGGGCGACTCTGGGAAGACCTGTCCAACTTGGCCCCAGGTTCTGGCCACCGGGCAGGTCCCCTTCTAGCCCCATTGGGAGGGATCCCCTTTTCCAAGCCCCCCAGCAGCCCCTGCAATCTCCGCGCCCTGCCCCCACACCCATCTGCCCAAGACCCCAGCCACTTCCTGAGACTTAGAGACCAGCCCCCAGCTCCCAGCCTGCCCCCGACTTCCCTTCTGAACCAGAGGTGAGTATCCGGGCCCAACCTGGACACCATCCCTGGGCACCAGCCACTCCAGGAAGACCTGCCCAACTTGGCCCCAGGTTCTGGCCACCGGGCAGGTCCCCTTCTAGAGTGTTGGGGGCAATACATGTGCATATGTACATGTGTGAGCATGTACATGAAGAGGACAGAGGCTGGTGTCAGGTATCTTTTTTCACTTTCTCTTCAGTTTTTTCACTTTCTCTTTCTGGCTTTGTTGGAGGAAGTGTATCACTGTGGGGTGGGCTTTGAGGTCTTCTTTGCTCAAGCTACTTCCAGTGATACAGTCTACTTCCTGTTGCTTGTGGATCAAGGTCTAGGATTCCCAGCTCCTCCTCTGCCTGCACACTGCCATGTCTGCCATGATAATGGACTGAACCTTTGAACTGTAAGCTAGTCCCAACTAAATGTTTTCCTCATAAGAGTTGCTGTGGTCATGGTGTCTCTTCACAGCAATAGAAACCCTAACTAAGACAAATTACTGTTTTGTTTTTTATGGGTGTGTATGTGGGGCAATGCATGCACATGTGTACATGTGTGAATATAGACATGTAGAGTGTTGGGGTAATGCATGTACATATGCACACGTGTGAGCATGTGCATGTGAAGGACAGAGACTATGTCAGGTGAGCTCACCCAGTTGGTTAACCTGGCTGGTCAGCAAGCACTTCTTGCCTCAGCCTCCTCAGTGCTGGGATCAGTATAGGTGTGAGCTGCCAGGCCCAGACTCGCTTTAAACACAGCCCTGTGGCAAACACTCTACTGACTGAGACATCTTTTCCATGATACTACTGATTTTAAAAGAACAAAACTGAACTGTCAGACACTTTCTAAAAGCCTCTAGAAATCCAACTACCCCAGAATACATGCTATCTACACCACAGATCTTGGAGATAATGGGTATATTCTGCATCAATATATTTAGAAGTACTGGTGCTTGGGATACAGCAGAGAAATAAAGATTTTTAAAATGAAATGACTTACTCTGGCTCGCTCCAGGCTTTTTATTTGCTCATGGAATGCTGCCGGACTCTTCAAAGCTGTTAGGAAGAAAACAAATGGTTTCTACAGCATAAACAGGAGCTCACATCTTAGCTAGCCAATCTGCTAACCCCAACAGTGTGTATCTGTGCTGACATTTATTTACAGTTCCTTTATGAGACCCCTCCAAACATGAAGACTTCAATGCTACCCTACTGAAATGATGTACATCACAAATAAAGCAAGTGGACATTTCAAACAGAGCTGCTGTCTCAGGACTGTGTAAGTGACAGGTCAGACCATTCCAAGGCCCAGGGACTTCCACAGGTTTTGTTCTTAGTGCCCATATGTGCTGCCAGACAAAGACCATGTGGCTCTGGAACTGGAACACGGGGACACAGCACACATTTACTCAGAACTCACAACTGTCTTGGTTCTGTGGTAAGGCACAGTCACGACTGCTGCTGGTCTCCCTAATAAACCTGCCTAGTGCGGGTGAACCCCAGAAGAAGAGGTGTGCAAGTCCCTGAGGTCATACAGCTAACTGTTGGTCCCAGTGGGACTTAAATCCAGCATTCTAAATTCAAAGGGTCATGTTCTTTGTACCACACCACAGTGCAACACAACAAAAGATGACTCTTTAGTAAGTCATCAGTATTCTATTTCAGAATCTCAGCACAAGGAGAAACGGTGTTTGCATTTCAGTCTGTCATCTTTGGAGACTCTTCATTTGTGTACATCCACCATTGTACCTAAGAACCATGGGCGTGGGTCAGTAAATGGGAGCTAGGACTAGGCTTCCCTGGGCAGGTTGTCTTGAGCACAATCTTCTAGTTTAGTCCTGGAGACACCTCTGAGGCTCCCAGTAGCCCACCCCTGCCAGCCTGGCTGAGGACCAGCTCTACACACCAGCCAGGGCTGACCCGGAAGGAGTGCTGTAAGCATCATTACTGATGCTGTTGATGAGCTGGCTGGGGGAGACTGCAGTGGTGGAGATGCTGAGCAGTTATCAGAGTGGCTCTGGGGAGCACAGCTGGATTTAGGGGACTTAGATGACTGACAGTAAGCAATCTACAAAAGTTTCACTGATGAAAAAAATCTGCTAAAAACAAACAAGCACTCCTTATCTTCATTAACTGATAAGTATTTCTGGGCAAGCAATGAGTTACAGGACTGGGAAGCACGTGTTTGTTCTGTAATTTCTAGTGTTTTAAAGTGGAATAAATTAACCCTTGGGAAAGTTAATTTCTAAACAAAGTCCATGGCATATAGAAAACAACCATTCTCTCCTCTAAAAACCCCAAACCTAGTGGTTAAATGTAAAGAAAACAATTTAGATAAATATTCTAAAATCAACTCTTATGAATCTCTTGAAGGAAACAAGTGTACTCAAGGCCAGAGAAAGCCCAAACTAACTGTCAATAGCATTCCATAAGTTACAAACCCGAGATGTGTGTAATTAGGTAGACCATAGCCCAGCACCATGGAGAATGACCTTAAGTTCAGGTAGAATTCTGAAGGTCATGAGTTAAGGCTATCACATTACTCTTGTAGGTCTAACCTCAGATATACCAGCAGAATTATCAGTTCAACCACTTTAAAGTCCAAACAGACATTAAAGCTCACAGTAAGAACTCCACAGTGGGGGCTGGAGAGATGATGGGTCAATGGTTAAGAGCACTGGTTGCTCTTCCAGAGGACCTGAGTTCAATTCCCAGCAACCACGCAGTGGCTCACAACCATGTATAATGGTATTTAATGTCCTCCTGTGTCATGCAGGCATACATACAAGCAGAGTACTCATATACATAAAATAAATACATCTTTAAAAAAAGAACTTTGCAGTGCCTTAAAGGCATTCTTCATTAGTGTAAAATTCAAGCCCATTTTTTAGGCTGCATATGTTTTTAAGATGTACTGAGGGTTCTCCTGGCTGAGCCATGCTGACACCTGGCTCTCCTGATGAGCGTTCACGGAAAGTGCAAGGACTGAACAGAAGGAGGGAAGCCTTCCTCAGGAATGGCCATGCTGTCCCCACACACCAGAGCAACAGTGACTTGGTCTTACGTGGCATGATGCCCTGGTCCACTAGCTGTTCTCTCGTCCTCCTCTGCTGCAGCCTCAGCTGGAGCACTGTGGAAAGGAAAGAGTTTATCAGCAGCTGTAACCCCAATTCCTGCAGTTCCAAAGGAGACACTGTTAACCTTTATTAAACACCCACTGCATTATACAACAAGAAGGAAGTCGATTGGGAAGCTGAGTGTGGTAGCCATGTCTTTAATCCCAGCTCTCAAGGGGCTGAGGCAAGAGGGCTACTGCAGGTCTAAGGCCAGTCAAGTTGCATACTGAGTTCCAGGACATCCTGAACTACATGTAGGGTGAGATCTTGTCTTAATAAGGGAGGTGAGAGAAGACATTACGTGGTACTAAGTTGAAAAAGAAATTATTTTGGGATTCTGCTTGCTGGTGAATTCTGAATTTGCTCAGCAATTCTCTCCCCCCCCCCCTCCCGAGACAGGGTTTCTCTGTGTAGCTTTGCACCTTTCCTGGAACTCGCTTTGTAGACCAGGCTGGCCTCGAACTCACAGAGATGCGCCTGCCTCTGCCTCCCAAGTGCTAGGATTAAAGGCATGAGCCACCACTACCCGGCTTACTCAGCAATTCTTTTGTTTAGCTAATAATTTGAATTTAAAATGAATGCCAAGCATTTCCTATTGAAATACTTCACACAATATTCAAGTGAACTGATAGTTGGCTTATACGTTATGACTTGTCCAAAGGAAATCTCATTGGAGCAACAACAGGAGGTTCCCTGACATTTTTTTCTATGTTAATAGTAACAATTTATTTTAAGAAAAGACTGGCTTGTTTGGAAGGACTTCTCCACCAGGAAAGAATTTAAAAGAAACAGCTTCAGTGATGCCTGAATACGTATAAATTAGGTCAGAGAGAAACTTCTAAGTTATGAATTTAACAGTCTGCATAAACACACACTGAATCTCACCCTACAAGTCCTGAAAAAGCTATACTCAACTGGTATCACCGTCTGCTACAGAGTAAATTGTGAGAATTGGTAGAAACAAGCTCACATTAGGAAATGTGGACATTTCACTTATAGAATAAAAATTAATCTACCCCCCATTTTCAAAGAGATTCTGTTTACAGCATCTCTAGATATTCAATTTAGAAAACAAGTCTATTTAAAAATAACACAACAAGTAAAACAGAAACCTTTTCCCTAGTTACTTTAACTTGTTTTGCTTTTATTTTCAAATTACAGTTAGGATGACTAAGGGTCTGCATAAAAGTTACCAACATGATGAAACAAAATATGCCTGTTTCTTAATGGCAGGGAGAAGAGACTGAACAAAAGGCTTAGAATGCATCATACTAGTGTCTCCCATCTGCAGGAGACCCTGCGTGCCTCAGAGACCACAGTCCTGACAGTGTTGATCCTATGAGGACTGCAGAGCAGAGTCCTGCCTCAGGCTGCCCAAAGAGCCCTGAACTGCTCAATGGCTCTTACGAACACCTAGATAAGAGTCCTGAACACAGAAACGAGATAATTTGGTTTTGGGCCACAAAGTTTCACTGATACCACATTTAGAGCTGATACAGTTGATATAAAACTGCCACAGAGAGCAAAAGCCAAGTAAAAGCTTAAACAGCATGCATACTTCTGACACTAGCATTTTTCAGGAATGTGGAGGCTAATGCTGGGTGGTACTTAAGGTGGCCACAGCAGGGAGAATCCCAAGGAAAACCTAAGAGGATAAAGGGTCAGGGTGTCACTCCAGCTCAGAGGGTCCATGTCAGGGAGAAGCTCCAGCAGCAAGCAGTGTCTTTCCCTTCTCCCCAGGGATCCTTAAAGAAAGATCACAGAACAAGGGTACCTTAAAAAAAACAAACAAACTCCAAACACAATATGTAGTTAGGAGACATGCTCTGAACACTACACTTCCTGCATATTTACATCAGGACATCAGCAGTTACTCCATCAGCAAGCCAAGAGGCAAAGCAAGTTTGTGCTTCTCAGAGGCTCTTCTGATTGGACACTGGTTGCTTCAGGGACCCTCCCCCCCAAACACAGGAGGGCAGTTCTGAGTCACTCAAGATTGCAATCACTCATGTTAACACACACAGTATATCTGTGAGGCTAGCACACAGAACGGACACATGTCACTCTGATGCATTCCTCGGGGCTGACATTTCTGACTGCAAATGCACAGGCTTTCCCTGTGTCTCTGTCCTCCAATCTGAGGATAGCAACTGGGTGTCCAACAGTTCCAATCAAACATGACTCCCTAGATGGTCCCAATTTCAAGTACTAGTCCCTAGCTGAGGCTATTCATACTACAGCATCCTCCTCAGACTTGAGTATTTGCCTGACGGTTCCACAAAACGCAGGAAGGTACTTTATGATTACTGCTTTACTATAAAGGACACAATTCAGAAACAGATCCCTGGAAGAGATGCACAGGGAGAGGACCTCTGCTCTGGGCTTCCATCCTTTCTCTGACTCCACCTGTGCCTTCCTGGAACTAAAGGTACCCAGAAGCCATCAGGGGCCCTAGCTACCTATCATCTAGCATACCCCAGATGTTCTTGTCACTGGCAACACTGAGCAGTCTGTGTCAGGAACTGAGGACTAAGATCAAGGCTGACAGAAGATGCTTACTCACCCCCTCCTCCTGTCACCTAGGAAACCACGTTAGGAGCTGTGTGCCAAGAACTAGAGGCAGAGAGCAGATATACATTTCTCATACCACAGAGACAAGGCACCAATCACCAATTGTTAAAACAAAAACCACACCCAAGTCCTGTGTTTTTCACCCAGTTCCTATACGGCGAAAATAAGCAACCCCTCAGACAACTTAGGTCATTTGGCCTGAAGGGAACAAAATGATTTAACCGATGCTCTCAAAACTCCCCATATAACTCCCCAAAGGTATGCTACTCTAAGGCCCCTGTTGTATGGGATTGCTGGAGAGGCATCAGTAACTGCTGATGGGACAATGACTTTGAAGCGAAGACATTAGAAAGGACATGACTGGAGAGGAGGTAGACTTAGAAGTAATGAGTTATATTATATCTGTTGGCTGCCTAGCTCTTCTACCCTGTCTATACCCAAAGGTGAACACTATGGGACACATATTATCTAACACACTCAGGTAGACAGGGGGTAAAGGTCAGTTGTAGAGCTTGGTGAACACTGGGTATGGAGGGTAGGGAACAGAGATGCCCCAGCACATTGCAAATCTTGGTGAATTTTACAATTCAACTATGGCATTTGTTCATATTAAACATAATTAGTGAGGAACAATGTGGTAAAGGCTATTCTTAGAATGTACTAGTTATATAGTACCATATAGTACAGACTAGTAATTTTAGAAAATAGCAAACTTCAAGCCTTTAATCCCAGCACTCGGGAGGCAAAGGCAGGCGGATCTCTGTGAGTTCGAGGCCAGCCTGGGCTACCAAGTGAGTCCCAGGAAAGGCGCAAAACTACACAGAGAAACCCTGTCTCGAAAAATCAAAAAAAAAAAAGAAAATAGCAAACTTCCTTTTAGTACTCTACTCACCAACTTAGTAGAAACCAATAAACACAGAGTACATGCCAGTGGACAGGTGCACCACACTGGGAGGCAGAGGTTGGGCAGGGTGTATTTACTAGCTTTTCAGGGATTGTGAAAGGAATCAGGGACCTTGAAAATAGAGGACATGACTCTTCTGACCACAGAGGTGTCCATGGCTATGGCCGAGACGCCTGATCAGGAAAGGTTCCTATGGTGATATTTCATTTGTACTGAAATGTGATTTTATTTGTATGTTAATAAATAAAGTTGCTTGGGGGTCAGAGCTACTAGCAAGCCATAGCAGAGGCCAGGCGGTGGTGGCACATGCCTTTAATCCCGATCACATGACAGACAGATCTCTGTGTGTTCAAGGATACAGCCAGCATGGAGACACACACCTTTAATCTCAATACCAATCACAGAAGACCTGGAGGTCTGTATAGAAAGGCAGTGACAAGGTCATGTGATTGGGTTTACAACCAATAAGAAGGTAGAACAGAAAGTCAATAAAAAGACAGATACACAGGAAGTAGGTCTCTTTCTGAGGGGAAGGACGACAGCAGCAGCGAAGGGTAAGAAAGGATTTTTAGTCTCAGCTCTTAGCTACTACTCTGACCTCTTGGGCTTTTAACTCTGCATTTGGCTCTGTGTTTCTTATTTAATAAGACTGTTACATCTACATTTGGTGCCCAACGTGGGGCTGAGGTAGGTGGAGCCACCAACCAAAGCTGCTATTTTAGACCTAGTAATGCTGCAGTTTAAAACAATAGATTCACAATAAGACAGATTCAGATGGAACAAGACTTTAAATGCTTTACAATGTGTGTAAAAATGTACGTAGGCTTGGAAGAGAGAGAAAAAGGAATATACACAGTTATATAAAGAAATAGTTTTTAAAAATAAAGTCTTTAAAGAGACAGTAAAGATAGTATAAAAATAAGCCACATAAAGATGGACATTACACAGAGAATCTGGACTGTGTTGTCTTTGGGATTTTTAACTGCAGAAAAACATTTGATTGTAAAAGCTGGTGAGTTAAGCCAATATGTATATTTTAAAGGTACCTTGACTTCAAAATTTAGATGTAAGGATATGTTGCTTTGGAAAGGAGGCTCTGCTTTTGTTTCCACAGAAAGCCAGAGGCTATGGATTTGTTCCGGATTAAGATACATCAGGTTTGACCAGCCAAGACCACCTGAAAGGTCTCTGATGACACCATGGCCCAGATGATCCAACATCCAGAACCATTTCAAGGCAACTGGCTCCGACGATACACCCTCATAGACCCTCATAATCCTAAAATTTTCTTTGTGTCCCCATAAGATACAGTGCTCCCCTCTAGCAGGAAGTAGTAAGAGAAGCTATGCCCAAATTCCCAAATATACCAAGCTGGCTTTGGAGATGGAATTGGCTCATTCCTTCTCTAAACACAAACATATTGCTAAAAAAAAGTCGAGAGAGGACTCTGGTGTGGGACAGAGAAAAACCAATATTTTTATTTAAAACAGGTTGATTATAAATACAATCCCTTTCTAAAGAAGAAAGGGGGATAGTATAGATAATGATAGGATGAAAGGGTAGATTAATGAACCTACTTTTAGAGAACAACTTGTTTAGAAATGTTTTATATTGCTATAGATTTTAGTTAATTAATACAAATTTAGAGTTGATTTTGTTATACTGTATATATATTTCTATTCTTGTTAGAGGTATTATCTTTATGTAACTCATTTAGATTGTAATGGATAATTAAGAAATACAGATTAATAATTAGTCTTCTATAATAGTCAAACTTATAGCATGTTAATTAAGTTTTCTAGGTATACATAGATATATTTTAGATAGATAGGTAATCTTCAAACACTTCAAAGACCTCCAGAATATGGCATTTAAAATATTTTAAAAATTTAGACTTTCTGGACAGTGAGACATGTCTGCTCCTGGCAGCACCGATTTACTTCAGAGAGGATGATGGGCATCAAAGACTTCTTCTTGGAAAAAAATAGCCATTTGGGCAAGAAACTGTTCTTGCCTAGACTGCTTGATTGACTAGACATGCAGGACCCATAGGAAGGTGACCACTGAACTTTGCTTGGCAAAATGGTCCTTCAGGTTCCTGCTTCTCAGAGGAAACTGCCAGACATTCTACAGGACACAGAGAGAGGTGACTGAGAGACTCTAGGCCTGTGGGCTGAAGACAGATGCCCCAACTTTACAAAGGAACTTTGGATGACTGTCCAGGCTGCCAGCTGTCTCTGTCTACTTTGAAAGACTCCCGAAAGTTGTTTGCATCCTTCTCCCTTTTCTCAGGTAATAGTATATTCTTCTGGGGTCTTTGATGTAATTGAAGACTAGATAGTTATAATTTCCTTAGTTATGATAAGAGATAAGTTAGATATGAAACCTTGGACTCACAAGTATAAGATATAATCTTCTTTAATTTTGCCAAATAGAAAAAGACTAGATATTATAAATGGACTAGATATTGTAACTGTAAATCTTGCTTGATAATTGTTTTGTCATATGTAATTTTACTATGTGAAAGTTAAAACCTTTCTTTTTGAAAAAAAGAAAAGGGGAAGTGCTGTGGGATGTTCTGTATGTTAAATGTGTTGCTCTGGTCGGTCAATAAATAAAACACTGATTGGCCAGTAGCCAGGCAGGAAGTATAGGCAGGATAAGGAGAGAGGAGAATTCTGGGAAGTGGAAGGCTGAGACAGAGAGACACCACCAGATGCCACCATGAAAAGCGAGATTACTTGGTTGGGTCTGAGCAGCTGCGGGACTGGTGGGTGAGAGAGATTTGTCCTGACCGTGGGCCAGGCAGGACCAGGACAACTCTAGCTACAGGTTCCCCTTCCTCTCTCTAGAGTCTCTACATTAACCAAGGCTGGCCCATCCATGTAAAAGAGAAATCCCAGAACCCTGGATGTTCCTCAGCCCTTTGCAGATCTGTATCCCTAGCTGCCATCCTAGTCTACATACCAGCCTAGCATAATGTCCTAGGATGGCATGGGTGTCCGAGAAGCCTGTTTTCCTGGAGAGGGCTTCATGTCAGTGCAGTGTACCTGAGAGCTGTATCCTATGCCTCTCTGAGGTGTCACCCTGCACTAATGGGCTCGTAAGACCACAGCCTTCATGCTATTAGTAAGCTGACCAACCTGACAGTCAGTACCTTCCATGCCCATCTTGCAAATGACTGAAGGGAAAAGAATACACGTGACGCGGAATTCTGGTGGGAAAGCAGTTCAAAACACAAAGACAGTGTGCTTACATCTTTCATAAGGCAAAAAGTATAGCTAAGAAAGTAAAATTGAATTCACACTTGAATCCTTGTAGAGGTTGTCTTTATTTCTGGAAACTTGAGGAACGAAAGCATTTCAAAACCCTGTCCCCTGAGAAGTCCTTAAACCCGTTTGTTCCATAAGGAAAAGGAAATGCTGACACACAAAAGCATACTGCATACAAGCAGGAGGGCACCTCTGGAAGCCTCTATCTCAGTGTGTGAATCCAGATACTGTGAACTTCCAGACATACAACACTCAGGGGTGTACAAAGGCCTGTCAAGGGAGGCGGATGAGGATGCAGCCCATTTGCACAAGCATGGTTCAAGTTTTTCTCAACTAGTTCGAGCCCTGAGTCACATTCAACAAGAAAATATGGAAAAGAAAGACCTAAAAGTGAAAACCATGGACGCTAACACCCAGAGACACAATGGTTCTCTGCTTTACACATTGCCAGTCTCATAATGGGCTACACAACGATAAGCATTACATTAGTAGCTGAAGGTTATGTCTGCTGGGGGTGCCATACAGCTCTCAAGAACCACCATTTATCACTGACTTATTTCCAATGCTTGCAATAATGATATTCTGGTGGGGTTTTGTGCATAAGCTTTATCCCTCATTTCCTGAATTTAAATTTCTAGACAGAAGATATCTCGATGGGCTTTGTCCCCAGCATGACTGCTAGCGAAAGGAGCCAGTGTGTGCACATGGCATCATGTTCTGAAGTTACAGCGGATGGATGAGACCACAGTGACTTTTTCAAGGTGGAAATTTACTTATTGACTCTAAGGCGCCATGTCTCATGTTCCTCAGGGCTAGCATTCATGGTCTTTCATATCATTTCTATAAGAAGAAAGATTTTGAAATTTTAATTTAATACTTCTTGTTACAAAACACACAAACCAAATTGTGTCAATGTAAGTGTTTTGAACTTGCTCTATTTTCATAAAATATTTGATTTTAATCACTACTTTGAAAACAGGTAGCTCATCTACTAATGATTAACCTTGTGTCATGTAAACATGACAAATGTTTCGATATTAAAAGTGTCTTTTAGTTACTTTCCCTTGCTTCTTAAATAGTTTAAGGTAATAAAATTAAGATTAATATCTAACAAAAAAGACCTTACATATAACTTACATAATAATGTACAAAATTTTAGCTTTTCAAATTAAAATGACCAATATTGAAATGTTTCCTACATTTGATATGATTAAAGTGATTTTTCATATGCATTAATAACACAGAACAGCATGAGCTGAGCAAGCTAAAACAAAGCATAGCTTTGGGCTGGGACTCTGAGGACACCTGAGAGCTGTATATGTCAAAAATAAGGTAGAAGCGACACTTTCTGGGAAACTGCTATGGTGTGAAGAGGACAGACAGAGGAGAGGAAGGGTGCTGAGCAGCTGGCTGCAGTCAGGGAGGGGTCAGGATATGTTCTGTAACTACAGGACAAGGAGAAGGCAAACTGCAGATTCCTGAAACAAACCTCAACCTGAGCAGTCTAGCCAAGAGTGGTGAGCTGGGGCAAAGACAAAGAAGGGGATGAAATAACACCCTGGAACTGGTGATCCTCTGATGGAAGAACCTGCGGGGCAATGAACAGATCCTGGTTTCAGCTTTTCCCAAACAGATGTCGGAGTAATTAAGAGTGTGAAGTGGTTTGACTCTGGCAGGATGAAGCCAGGGCCTGATTCTATAAACCGGACAGCTCACAGAAGTGAAGCACACTTGCTTTATCTTTTGGGCTTGGGCATGGAGAGTCAAATTGGCCCATGTCTAATCTGTCTGTCATGCAGTTCAGTGGCCAAATGAGATTTAACCATTGTTTTATCAGCTACAGGCAAATCACACCATGAAAAATTTACATTGAAAAGGCAAACCAATGTTTAAAATGGTGATGGCTGTTACTGTTTTTACTTCCACTATTACTTCAAGCACAAAACTGCAAATTAAAAAAAATGCTTACAGATTTCCACATTTACATTTTTAATTTCAAGATTTATTATTTTAAAATTATGTATCTGTGTATGGGTAGGCAGACATGTGTAAAGGTGCCTATGGAGGCCAGAGGTGTCAGTTCTCTGGAGGTGGAGTTACAGGCAGCCATGAGCCACCCAACGTGGGTGCTGGGAACTAAACTTAGGTCCTCTGCTACTCTGTATGGGATGTTAACCTTGAGCATCTCTCCAGATATCTTTGCCAGGAGGGCTTATTTTGCAGTCAGGGGAAGAAGTTACCTCAGAGGCTTCCTTCTGATCCCAGACCCCAGAGGAAGACCCGTGAGTGTGATGATGTTAGTACCTTGATGTATCACATTTTATATGAAGTTTCCTATTTATCTGTTGAACTATGAAAGCTATTCCATTCTGCCCAGACTTCCTGTCCTCTGTCACCACTGTGAGAGCCCCATGGCTTCAGAAAATGTCTGGTGAACATTCTATTAATACTACATAGAAAGTATGCAAAGAAAACACACAGGGCGGGACTGTATTAGTCATGCAGTTTGTGAGTTGGCTTAAAAAATGAAAACTAGCTCTTTTCTTCTTAAAAACTTAGTACTTGTGTAGCAAAGCCTCTTGCTACTATAAACTGGCACAGTTCAGAGCTTCATTCATTTTGGGAGTATATTAATGATACAATTGTAGATTAAATTTCTTTCTTTTTCTTGTTGTTGTTTGAGACAGGGTTTCTCTGTGTAGCCTTGACTATCTTGGAATTCTCTCTGTAGACCAGGCTGGCCTTAAACTCACAGAGATCCGCCTGCCTCTGCCTCCCGATTGCTGGGATTAAAGGTGTGTGCCACCACTGCTTGCCCAATTAAATTTCTAATAATGGATATAACATTCTGATAGAATCATTTTGCCATGCAGATGTGGTGCCAATATATAGTGTCAGGAAGCACAAGACTCTCTTTCCACTTGTTCCATGATGTGTACCACCATGTTTTAATAAACTCCAAAACGAAGATTGCCTTCATTCACCAGACCACACTGGTAACCTCATGCCAAACAATACATACATTCACTGAGTGGTAAGAAGTAAGGGCTGCACCGAGCCGGAGCCCTGGACTGAAGAGCCCTGGGGCCGCAGCCTGGGCTACGACGATGTGGCAGAGAAGCTCAGGGGTCTTGGGGAGTCAGTGCAATGTCCCAGGGCAGGAGCTCTGACAGGACCATTTCCTTAATGCCTTCAGAACTGCTCTGAGATGATCTAAGGCCTGAGTATTTGGTAGACTAGTTATAGACAGGAGTTGCTCAGGCTAGACCTTAGGAAGCTCGTATGTGATATGGAAGCAGAAATGTCAGATGGCAGTTGGTTTTGTGGGTCCAGGCACAAGAGACTGGGAACAGCATGGTATTTGAAGTTACAGGCATTTGTTGAAGCAGAGACATAAACAGAAAGCAAAGGAGTTCAGGGCTCGGCTGTCAAGAAAACCAACAGTTCAAAGTGCACTTGTGGGTCAGATTCAGAAAGAAGAGAGCATGGACATCAGAGGAAGGACGGAGTAGGGTGTCGGGTGCTGCCACTTCCACACACACAGGAGCCACTTGGTGGAAGTTAGACTGGAGGGGGCAAAGGAGCAAGGGGCAGACACCCAAGGACAGCCTCTGTGAGGGGTTACTGTACCACAGGAAGGCTGGATCTGCAGGAGGCTCCCAGCTCTGGTCTGGGAAAGTCACAGAGTTCTGGGGTGATAACTTGTATTTTCTCAGAGAGGGTAGGAAAAAAGGTTCAGTGTTGAAAGTGAGAAGGATGACAGGAAGGTCAGCTCCGAGGTCAGTGAAGGAAGCAAAGTACTTACTCATACACAATCGGAAAAGATGAAAGAGAAACAATGCCATTTATCACTTAAGTGTTCCAGATAATAAGGCAGCAGCTATGGTGAGAAAGTCACCCACTGGCTCTGAACTATGTCATTTCTATTAGGAAAAAAAAAAGACCAAAGGACACAAAATAAGAACATTTATTAGAGTCTTTTGAAAGTTCTGCATATGGCACCTTTATTAAAAACAAGTACACCCTTGTAATTCTATTCCTAAGTGAAACGCAAAGAGCTCAGGTATGCAGACAGAAACATGTTCACAAACACACATGTTCACAGTAACTATACCCTCAACAGCTTGTTGCTCACAGCTATCTGGAGTCTATACTGGAAACGGAGTACTATTCAGTCCCAGAAAGGAATTATGTATTGACACAAACCAAATGTGGGTGAGCAGTGGAAGAGATGGCGCAGCGGTTAAGAGCACCTCCTGCTCTCACACAAGGCCTAAGTTTAGTTCCTAGCATGCATGCTGTGTGGGTCACACTCCCCGTAATTCTAGCTCCTGAGGTCTGATACTCTTCTGGACTTTGCTGGTACCTGCACTCACATGTGAGTGTGAATTCTCATACACACACACACACACACACACACACACACACACACACACACACACACACACACAGACACACAGAGACAGAGAGAGACAGAGAGAGAGAGACTCTTAAAAATAAACCTGAGTGTGGATAAGCCTGGAGAACATGCTATGTGAAAGAAGAC
This sequence comes from Peromyscus leucopus, assembly GCF_004664715.2. Taxonomy (NCBI): domain Eukaryota; kingdom Metazoa; phylum Chordata; class Mammalia; order Rodentia; family Cricetidae; genus Peromyscus; species Peromyscus leucopus. The sequence goes on along the minus strand of NC_051086.1, from coordinate 28,592,213 downwards.
AGACACAAAATAGGACACGTTATTTCACTTATAAGAAGTATCCAAAACAGGCAAATCTAGAAACAGTGTGCAGACTGTTGACTGCAGGACGGGACCTGGGAGCAGCTGCTGATTATGTTGGGTGTTCTTCTGAGGTGATGAAATTTCTTTGAGCCTACACTGTAGCAATCATTAAATGTACAAAATATTATTGAATTGATTCCTTTAAAATGGTTAATTTAATAATAAGTGAATTTCACCTTAACACATTTTTTTTTATTATTATTATTTTTTTGAGATAAGGTCTCACTATGTAGCTCTGGCTGTCCTGGAACTCACTTGGTAGCCCAGGCTGGCCTCAAACTCACAGAGATCGCCTGCCTCTGCCTCCCGAGTGCTGGGATTAAAGGCGTGTGCCACCACACCTGGACAACACATTTTTTTTTTTTTAAATAGAAGATAAGGTAGGAGACACTAAAGAACTAATTTCTCAGGATCACATCTCCAGTTTCCTACTTCCTGGCTTGTCCCCTCCCCACCAACACAACTCCATTAACCATCAAGGGGGTGATTTAGTAACTAAAATAGTTGTATTTTTTATTTCCTGCCACACTGACTTCTGCCCACTTGTGCTTCTGGACTCTTCTATGACGCGTACTAAAAACAGTACTTTTCTCCACTTCACATGCTAGCTAGATACGAAACTGGCTTCAGTTTTCTAAGAAAAGGGAATACCATGCCACATTTAAGAACAAATTATCAGAAGGATTTTCTATGGGTAAGTGATTATGCTAGGTAAACCGTTTCATCTCATTGTATGAATCTGGGAGTCTGTGTTTTTTCCAAAAAATTAATCATTTTGTGTGTATGTGTGTGTGTTGGGGTAGCCATGGTCTGAGTGTGGAGACGAGGTGACCAGTAGAAGCCAACTGCCAAGTGGGTCCTTGACCCAAGGAGCCATCTTGTCAGCTCTTGTACCTATTTTTGAATTGACATTGGTGTCATAGAATAGAAAACAAAATGTAATTATGTTGTTGTAAAGGATAAAGGAGACTAAAAAGGACAGGCTATGATCAAAAATGTGAAGCCCACAGAAGTATCTTATTCTCATCCAACTCACACTGAATGTGAAATCCACTGTGAACCTATGAATCCTCTGATGCTAAAAGGAGCCACCAAAGGTCCATGGTTTTAGCTGTAATTTTGAGGTCTGATTTGCTCATAGTAAAATAAGGCTCTTCAAGTAATTTTTTTTTTTCCCGAGACAGGGTTTCTCTGTGTAGCTTTGCGCCTTTCCTGGAACTCACTTGGTAGCCCAGGCTGGCCTTGAACTCACAGAGATCTACCTGGCTCTGCCTCCCGAGTGCTGGGATTAAAGGCGTGCGACACTACCGCCCGGCTTTCTTCAAGTAATTTTTAAAATGTAATGCAAAGAGAGGAAAACCAAACCAAACTGCACCATAGAACAGAAGCCAGCAGCAGCTCACCCTGGAAGCTGTGCTGCTGCTTGTGCTGACTGAGAGCGACTGCAGAGGGCGCCCACAGACCCAGGGCTCAGCCAGGAGCACACACAGCATCTGCCCCAGGATTTACAACATGACAGTAACTAATATGCTGTGCAGATGAGGATCCAAAGAAAGCTTCGAGGGGTGGCCTGCACATCATGCCTTCTTCTTCAGCGCTGCAGGGCAGGGCAGTGCCCTCTGCTGCATCCTTACAAGCACATGCTGGTGAGGGCGGAAGTCCCACGGTGCAGCATTTGCCTTCTGACAGCACTTAGCCCAACTGCAGCCAGCTGGAATGCTACTCCAGGCCCCGCTGGCTCCCTGCACTCTTCTGTGGTACCAGGGCAGGAAGACAATGTTTTCACTACGAAGGACTGGAAATTTACAGGAGCTTTGAGAACTCTCTGGTTGGCCGCTGCCTCTGTTGGCATGGAAACAGACTGCTAAAAATGGGGCATGTTCCTTTAAACTGAGCATACCTTCACACAAACTCCTCATCCCTTTTTGCAGAGTTGAAAGGAATGTCTGCTTATCCAATGTGATTGATATTCAGGTAGTGGTGGAAGGGCAGAGATCACACTGGCCATGGCAGAATTCCAGAAAGACATACACATTGTCTCACTTGGTGAAAAAGCAGTGGGAAAAAGCCCACAGCGGCATCTATGCATCCCAGTGTTCTAAGAAGGCACCAAAGGAGCAGACTTATCAATGCACTTGCCCAATGCAAGAAAGATCAGAAAGCTAGAATAACATTTGGTTCCCCCCACCCCAATTTTTAACTTGAAGAATCATGAGGCTCTTCATGTGAAGATTTCTTATCTACATGGTTCCAAGGGAACAGAATGTTTATTTTTCTTGCTTTGGAGATTATAAACAGTTAACACTCCCATGCTGTAGGAGAAGCACGGTGGAGGTGTGTCTTAAGGTGGGCTCCAGATAAACCTTCATTTACCTCTTAATCCCTCTGCAATGCCCAAGTGTGCAGCTGTCTATAAGATTTTAACTTAAACATCTAAGGTGCTCTAGACAACAACAACAAGCAACTAACAGGAAAACAGAAATATTGTTTCTATTCACTTCCCTGGACAGCAAGCTGCTGGCTCCAGGGAAGTAGCCTGATCGAGGCTCCTTACCTGGGCTTTTCTCATTTGGTGGGGTCAGGTGTGTGTTGAGGTAATCTAGTAGGATTAATGCCCTTATAAGAAAGATACCACAGAGCTGGCAGAGAGTCTTCTGTCTCATAGTATATAAACATACAAATGCATATGTTTACATATCTGTAGACTCATATCTATCCATGTTCGTATGTGTGTAATATACATCAAAGCATAAAGGCAACTGAACAATGTCACTATCTGTGTTATCCTAACAGCCCTGCAACTACTCATGATGATCCAGGTGACACATTGAGTAGCTGTATGCGGCCTGAAAGGTCACCCAGCTGTCCTTTACACAACAGTCACCGTTCTGGTATTAAAATGGCAGGGTGTGCACCAGGAGAAAGATTGCTGATTGGTATTTAGATTATAAGATGGACTGTCATCTGGCGGTGCTCTTCCATTAAAACAAATAAGTGCAATTTGAGGCAATGAACAAGGATGCTAGAATTTATCATGTCCACAAATCTCTAGATATGAAATGAATTCACATCTAGAATGAAGGTTCATTACTCAGAAATGGTACACAGCTAGGAAACTGCCTGCCTGTGTTCTCTTGTGTCAACAGCCCAGAAAGCAGTCTGCTTGTGCCCCCAAGCTGAAAGGGAAGCAAAGTGGGGTTCCCAGTGCTGTGACACTATGGAGGACTTCCTGTACAGCAGGCGCCACTGGGAGCTGTCTGTCATCACCCATCTTCTTTCCCAGTAGCACCATGAGGTGGGTACAGATATTTGCTTTTTCAGAGAAATTAAGTACTTACTTAACATCATCATACATAAACTAATAAGAGACAGAAGTAGAATTAAGGCAAGAAATTAAGCCATTCCCACAGGTAATTTTTCTTAAAAACATTTAGCTCATAAAAGAATGTTTACCAAAATACTATCACATTGAGCTTTTGCTACAGCAATAATCTCCTTCAACAATGCTGCTCACCACACCGACTGCATACATGGGGAGTCTTGTGTAATCAGAAAGCTGTATATGCCAACAAGAATTCATTGTGTTGCAGGTAGTGACTGTCTAGAGACAGAACCTTTAGGAGGTAATGTTGAATGGGGTCAGAAGGATTAGTGTCCTTATAAGAAAAGAAACTCCTCTCCCTCTGCACCACTTCACAAAACTGCAAGACAAGAGGAGAGCCCTCACCAGAAGTCCAGGCCTCTAGGCTTCCAGTCTCCAGAGGTGTGGGAAATGATGGTTGCTATGGAAGACACAAACTCGAAGCTGATCCTTCCTCACCCTTCAGCTCCTGCTCAAAACAAATATCCTCGGAAAGCCCCCATTAGGAAATATTTGAAAACCCAAAGCTCTGAACATACCTATTCTTAAAAGCTTTTCAACAAGACTGCTGTCATGTTACCATAGTGAGATGACAGGAGACACAGGTACAGCCTTCCATCTCCAGTCCCACACCTGCACTTTCACGTGATTCACAGAACCACAAAGGGGTGATTCTGATGGCCTTTTCTTTTTTCAGGTGAAGGGATCAGGGCAATCCCAGAAGCCCATGCACACATCCCTGTTGACCTACCTCAGGAGATGGCACCTTGCTCTGGAACAGGCTTTGAAACACAGAGAATAAACTCAGCTCTCTCCCTCTGAGATCCTGGAGTCCAGAAGGGGTAGTATTTATAGGAATAATGCTGGTGGGCATGGGACAACAATGACCCAAGGAAGTGTGTGGGTGGGCACAGACAGGGCCTTGCAGCAGTGGTTGACATCTGCAGTGAACCTGGAGGTTGAAGGGGGAGGCTATGCTGTGGTGGCTTAGGCCAGGGGCCAACACAGGCCTTCTGAGAGAACAGTGCTGGAGGGAGGAGAGGGAAGTCCTGGAGTCAGGGCAGGCCCTAGATATTATGGGATTGGGTTCTATTTCCCCACACAGAAGAATGCTACCAGAGGCACTAAGCAGTGTGCACAGCTGAGCAAGTCTGCACCTCACCATGATGGCTCTTGCGACTGTTGGAAGGGAAGGGAGGTCAACTCCACAGTTACCTCCACCTGAGCAGATTCCTTGGAAGCCTGGGCCACAGTGCTGCAGTGCTGTGGGACAGAATGCATTTCTGAGGAAGGACTGACAGACTTGGTAAAAGATGAGGTCAGGGAAGGAATCTAGATCACTCTCATGGCCACTCTTGGCTCGAGCCACTGACTGAAGAGAAGTGATGTGCATTGAGATGGGAAAGCCTGGAGGAACATGTGTGGTGTAAGAAATAAGATGCCCGGGGAGGACATTTGGAGGTAGGTGACCAACTGTATGCATCTGAAAAGGGGCTGGACCCCTGGGCTGGACTACTGGCTCATTTGGATCAAAGTACATGTAGTTTTCTTCCGGTGTCTTTGTGTGTGTGTGTGTGTGTGTGTGTGTGTGTGTGTGTGTGTATGTATGTATTTACATGTGTTTGGACTTTTATAATGTCATTTTAGTTTCCCAATTTTTAGGCTATATAAACTTTCAGAACATCATGGCTTATGGAGGTTTACAACATCTACCACAGTCCTACATGGAAGGCACTTCCTTTCTGCTAAATAACATGATTTTCAGCCGGACAGTGGTGACACATACCTTTTAATCCCAGCACTCAGGAGGCAGAGGCAGGTGGAACTCTTTGATTTGGAGGCCAGCCTGGTTTATAGAGTGAGTTCCAGGACAGCCAGGGCTACACAGAGAACCCTGTCTCAAAAACCAAAACCCAAAACAAGATTTTTAACAAAAATTAGACTGTAGTGGGTAGCCATTCCAGCTTTGATCTGGAAGTTCCAACCCCCATTGAGGCTTCGGTAACTGTCACGCCTACAAGGTGGGCCTGAGAGAGGACCCTGAAAACCTGAGATCTGGACGCACCGGCTCTCTTGATTCCTGGACCCTGGACGCTGGAGGTAGATTGAGCAGAGTTCTCCAGAGAACACTGTGGGACTGCACTACACCTTTCCCAGACCCTGCAATCTATCCCTTCACTTATAAGTTACCCCACAAAATAAACCTGCTCATGTGGGGGCGAATTCCAAAGGCCTGGGTGGCTCCCACCCTCAGCTTCCTCCCCAGCTGGCGGGCACTTGAAGCTGCAGGGTACTGCCTGCAGAGCTCCGTAAAACCAGGAAAAACCTATATGGTTTCATTCCTGAAAAGGAGCTAATCAGTTCCGTGGCAAGTTTTAGCCTCCAGACCAGTGAGACTGCTGTGAGTGAGGCGTTCCCCTCCTCCTTGAGTGCTGGCTCCAACACAGCCAGCTCAGTTGGTAGAGCATGAGACTCTTAATCTCAGGGTCGTGGGTTCGTGTCCCATGCTGGGCGCCAGAAATTGGTGAAATTATTAAGGCCACTCCACATAGTTAAAAGGGAGGTTTATTTTATGGGGTAACTTACAAGTGAAGGGATAGGTAACAGGGTCTGGGAAAGGTGTAGCGCAGTCCGGCGGTGTTCTCTGGAGAAATCTGCTCATCGACCTCCAGTGTCCAGGGTCCAGGAATCAAGAGAGCCGGTGCATCTGGATTTCGGGTCTTCAGGGTCCTCTCTCGGCCCCGCCTTAAAGCCTCAATGGGGGTTGGAACTTCCAGATCAAAGCTGGAATGGCTACCCACTACATTAGACTGTATAATTTCATCTCAAAAGTAGCATATACCCATTTAAAAATAGTGAATCATGTCTGGGAAAGAGATTTTTTTCTTCATTCATATGTTAAGTCACTTGAATATGAAACCATATTTTTTAAGCTTATGTATTAAACATGAATTTAATGATAATTCACACGTATTGTACTTTCAATTAATAGAGTGGAGACAGAAAACAAAGAAATAAAAATTCCCAGAGAAATCAAAACAGATATTTTAAAATTCATGTCCTTTAGCTACACAATGGGCCTGTAGCATATTCTAGTGACTAAACATATCCATCTTGTCTAAGCTGGCCATTTATTTGTCTCTTTCACCAGGGCATTAGAAATCCATAGTGTATTCTGGCTGCCTACAGTAAAGACTATCAGATGAACTGATCAGAAGAGGGCCAGCAAGAGAAAGTGATTCTTTCTGTAACAGGATTGAACATAGGATCATGCCATGCCTTGGTGAACAGTGTTTGCCCTCACACACCCCTGCAGTGCCTTCCAGACACTGGGCTGATTGAGTCTGAATGTATAATTTATATGTGAAGGTAACAGTTCAAAACATACATGGTTTAAGGTAGGGCGGGTGGGTAATATCTTTGAGTATCTGTTGCAGTGCTGGGGATACAGCTCAGTCCTAGCATGCTTGTTTAGCACGGACAGGCCCTATGTTCAGTTCCCATACTGCACAAAAAGAGGAGTAAATGTTTGTTGTGTAATAACACTTCTGTGAGATGCACGACTTGGGGTCAAGTACAAACAAGATAGATGACTATGTCTCCAAGAACCATTTTGGCCTAATCATGATGTCAGAACAGATGTTCAACACAGTGGTCTCTGGTGAAATGCCAATGACTCCAATAAGTTCCTGGAAGTATGCAGGAGATGATCAAGTATTTTCAGCTATAAAAATGACTTTTTTTTTTTTTGGAGACAAAGCCTCACTGAGTCCAGGCTTATGGATCCTCCTGCTTCAGCTACCTGAGTGCTAGGATTTTAGGACTGGGCACCATGCCCAGTGTGAATGACTTTCTTTAGAAGAGAGTACAGGAACTACATGTTAAGAGACTTTGGCCTGTAAAGCTGAAGAACAGAAATTTTTATTTAATTAACTCCTTGCCCCCTTTTTGAGAGGTAGTGTTATCATGCTGTCCAGGTTGGTCTTGAAACTTTGGACTCCTATGATCCTTTTGCCTCAGCCTTGGAGCAGCTGGGAATGCAAGTATGAACTACTGAATTGGCTGACAGATAAACACAGGTAGAATTTCATATGAGTTCATTTCTGCCACATAAAAGCTGTGTGTTTTGGCAATGCTAGTTATTTTGATTGTTCTTTCTCTGGATTGGATTCCCTAGAATATCTCAGACAAATAGTCTTTCTTTCCTTAAACAAATCTAATGTTCCAGTACAGCATCGCCTGCTCCCTCAGCAAACTGCCACAGACTCACACTTCACCTAGCAGTTCCCTCAGGTTTGAAACTCCTCCTCACCCCCAGTACCAAAGGCTGAGTCCAGTGAAAGGGCCTGGACACTTGGTCACTGTCAGAGGACAGCTGCCTTAGGATATGCCAGCTCCTTGCTGGGCCTGCCGAGTGAGATGCAGAGGGTCGTGAAGGCATTTTCAGCCAAATACACAATCCAGCTTGCTTTCTTGGGTACTTAATTTTCAATAACAGTGAGTTCTTCATCTCAAATTCTGCTTTTTCCTGTTTACTATAAGTACTACCACTTTGCCTTGGATGAATACACTCTCTCATCCATGTCAAGGGCCACTCATTATAAGGCTGATCTGGATTAAAGAACCCCATTCCTGGAAATTCATAGGAACAATTCTTCTGTTGTCATGATGTAGAACTCTGTTAAATTTAAGCTCATGTTTTCTGAGCATAATTAGAAAATGCTCAAGGCCCTTGTAGATGAGGTAGAAAGTGAGATTCTTCATAGCTGCTTTCACAGAGGGAACTGGTGTAAAGAGTGCTCTACTTTAACTCTGTTCAGGGAATTCATGATGATTGCTGCTCCTCACTCAGAGCAGAAAGGAGCAGAATTCTCCAACTATACATACTGACTAGGAGTTACCAAAACGTTTCCACAATGCTAACCATTATCGGAGTGTGGTGGTATCTTCTGCTGTCCAACTGATTCCCTGCTATCTACAGCCAACTACTAATGGGTAACTTCTTCCTTTGGGTGGGGGTGTGACTCACTTATTAAACATGTGCAGGACCCTGGATGAGATGGATGTACAGCTTCAAATGTTCTATACACCACTAAACTTTTGCATTGCAAAAATTTTATAAAGTTGTGCGTGCGTGCATGCGTGCGTATGTGTGTGTATGTGTGATGGCATGAGTATAGAGGTTAAAAGACAGCTTGTAGGAGTCAGTTCTCTTCCACCACATGGGTCCCAGGAATTGAACCCATGTGGTCAGTCTTAGTGGCAAGCACCTTCACCCACTGAGCCTTAAACCTTTGATTATTTGCTGACATTGTCTGAACCCCAACCCCAGTAGCCCTGTATTAATTTTAGCCAATTTGCACTTGTCAACAGCTTTGGGACTGGAAAAAACTTCAATACAAGCAAGCAAGAAAGTGGTCACCTGAGAGGCAGACAACATGTCAGCAGCACCTGAGGGACCAGGCTGGTGGCTGCCACTAGAATCAGATGGACTATTATTCATTGCCTAGAAACTTAGGATTTTATGATACAGGTGTTTAAAAAATTCTATAGGTTGGTCTTCAAAGAAACAAATGCAACTTTCTGAACAATGAGTAGAAAAATCCAACAGTGTTAATGCAAATATCATAAATAAATTAGTAAGTGCCTCTTAACACATGAAGATAAACTGTTAGGCATTATTAAAAGTCATTTATGAAGATAAACCATTAGGCATTATTAATAGTCGTTTATAGATTTACCTCTTTTGCCAAAACAGCACTGGATCCACTCAGTCCTGAAGGCATTTTCAGTAAGTCAATCTAAGGCATCTGAGTAACTCTCTCTCACAAAACACTGCTGCTGATGTATAAGAGGACACCACTTGGCTCCCAGGTTATAGTCAGTCAATACACTGCACTCACCTTATATTGTACCCGAAGCTGAATTTCATACTGGGGCATACTGAATTTCAGGGTTCAGTTTTTCATAGGAACAAGTTATTTTCATATGACCCAAAAAAAAAATCATTTTTCTGTTCTGACTAAATCCAGGTCTGAGGAAGTAGCCCACCCTTCATTTGGCTGTATTATTTTACTGAAAATGAGTGGAAAAACATGATCCGTTAAGTAAACATGTCAAAACTGAATTCCATGCAATTCCAGTGAGATGTGAATTTCACTCTCAGTCATTTCTGTGGAATCTCTTGAAACACGAGGTTCTCTCCCCCACCTCTTTATGAATTTACATGTATGAACAAACAGGCCATTTCTTTATGAGGAAAATGTATGTTGGATCTTCGACTTTAACTTCTGCATAGAGGCACACAATAATGAAGGGTTTACAAGTGGGTCAGGAGCAAACGTGAAACTGATGCTGTGTCCGGCCTCCCGTGCACACAGAAGACATGGATCCCTTTCCTCTTCATGGTGCAAATGAGGGAATTAAAGGGCAGAGCAGTGAACACATCCAGGGTCACAAAAGTAGTGCTGCATTTGGGCTTGGACCTAGACACCTGTCACTCACAGCCCATTGTTGCTCTTTTAATACTGCACTGTTTACTGCATTGCATAACCTCCAGGATTGCCTTATGTAATCAATCAGCTCACCATCCTTCTATCATGTACACATGTGTGTAGGTATCTATGTATGCATGTATGGTATTGGGAATTGAAGCTGGGACTTACATGTGTTAGGCACATGCTCCATACCTGTAGTCCTTGTCTTCATATTTTTGATCCTTGCTTACTAAGTCCTTTAAATCACAGTCAGTGGTTCTGATATCTTTTTATTTCTCCTATTTCACTTAACTTGCCTGATCTTACAAGCACACCAAGTTTTTTTAAATATATGACATTAAAAGGAGCTGACATTTAAACATCTTGATTTAAATGATCCAAAGCAAATTCTTAAACTGTTTACCAATGCATGATTTAAAAACTTTAACCCCACCCCCACCCCTCTCCACGAGTTTCCATGTATCCTAAAAACTCACTTGGCACTGATTTTTAACAATCTGCAGTAGCACATGTTGTACATGAGCAGAGTGCACGTATCGTTCAGTTCTCAGCAGCAGTTACTTATATTTCACTGTGTGCTATCTGTTGTGACCTAGGTGTTTTTCTACCTGTTCCCAAAGGCAGTTCAATTCCAGCAAGTCCAAGACTTGTTTCTTATCATCTCTTGCAGTCTATAGCATTCCATCACCACATTTCCACACTCTTGACTACTGAGAGAACAAGGATGGAAGCAGCTCCCAGTGCTACTGGGGGCTATGAGGTCTCCCACAGGCTGGCTCTCCGTAGGAGGAACAGGAACTGGAGACGACAGGAGGGGTCTGCAGACAGAACTGAGAGCAGAGAAGGAAAAGCCTCCCAGGGGACCAGAAAACCAGTTTTAAAACTGAGTGGGCACTGGGATCAGTGGCACTCAGGTCTCAAATGGAGGAATCCTGTTCTTCCTCAGCCACAGCCTGCTCTCAGCCGGAGCAGAGAAGAGCGCTGTGCGAACAGGAGCAGCACTTCCCAGATCCCTGGCCATCTTCTCAATCAGTGCAGTGCTCGCTCAGAATTGTAACCAACAGCAAGCATGCTCAAGCTTATTTGCTTGCTTAAAAAAAAATAAAATTGAACTATGCAAAGTGCTTTTTAAAACAAAAATGCTTACAATGCACACACAGTTGACCCATCATTTCAGGACTCAAGTAAGAAAGAGCCAGCTACCTTCCTGCTGCTAAACAACAAAAAGTCAACGTGTTAATTGGTAATAATTAGTTTTCCTGGAATTAGGTGATTGTAGACACAAATGAAGCAATGTTCTGATTAATAATAAAAAGGAAATTGCCTCTCCAAAAAAAAAAAAATCATAGGATACGGGGTGGGGGAGGGGAGGGGAGAGGAGAAAACCCCCAAATTGGGGAAAATGCACAAACAAATCTGTACAAATTTAACTTACACAAGCACCAGCTTCCCGAGTGCCCGTATTAGTACCAACTACTGCAAACACTCATGCCATCTCCTGTCAGCACCGGCTCTCTGGAAGCAGCTGTCACCACACACAACTTGGACAGTGTAAGGGTCACAGTGAACAGAAAGCAGACAGACATGCCGGGTGGCCGGCAAGGTGACAGGAACAGGAACACGGCCATCCTGCCCCTGTCCAGAGACAGACTAACCTTCCTTGAGACTTTTCTGGTTGCTCCCCTCAAGGCATTCCTTTTCTTTGAAAGGCTCGAAATCCTCAGCAGTTAAAATCTCTGGGAAGCCCTGTTGCTGCTTCTTGGAGCTATCGATCATGGTGAGAGGCTTCCGGAGACAGGCAGCATCCAGCGGGAGAGAAGCTCGATTTGCAGGATGGCAGAAAACACAGACTACTCGGATCCTGCTCCCTCCTCACAGCACACTAACCACAGGGCAATCACGTCTCTAAGTGGCAGAAGGCAGCCATTCTCTTGGAGTTCCCAGCTTGACCTGCAGACACACTCCAGCGGGTGGGAGCCCTTAACTCTCTTCCACATTGGGAGGAGACAGAGCCTTCGAGGCACGACTCTTAAGATCCCACCCCCTTTCCCAGCCATCCCCCTTCCCTTTGCCATTCCAGCTTCCCCCGCACTGGCTGCTCGATCTGCAGCTAGATGGTCCCAATCATCTGACGAGTACTGAGTCAAGCAGTTAAAAATAAAATCTCTAGCTGTTAAACAGAAACCTCTGCTGATAACAGGAAGATGAAATGCTGTCTGCAGTCTCTTCTAGGCTCTCTATAAGCAAAGCCTTGGGCTGTGGAATACTTTAAATCGGCCAGACAAGCACATGTATTGCTCGTAAAATTCTCCAGCTACCCAAACGACAGAAAAGGAAGCGGTTTTATTTCAGCAGAGATATCACACTGAATAAACATGTTACCAGCACATCTGGGTGGAAAGTGTCCCTTCACTCCCATATTCCTTTGTTGGAGCTGTTTGCTGTACAGGGCTATCCCTGGCAGAGCCAAGACTTGGTAGCCAGGAATGCACTGCAAAAGCAGTTGCTTCCCTGGCCATTCAGAACCCAGCAGTTTGCCTTTGTGCCACTAGTCGGCTGAGACAGCTAAAATCACCATTTTTTTTTTTTTAAAGGAGAATGGTCCTCCCAAGTACAAAGCAATACCACTGACATCCTATGCATACTTCCTAACAGATTCAATCAGTATGACCTGGAGTTTCATTTCACAACAGGAACACCTTTCCTGCAAGGCACAGGCTGCTGCTCACGCAAGCAAGGGGCACTCTGACAGGAAATGTCTACGACGGAAATTCCAGGCAACGCAGAACAAGTCTGTTTCCATATACACTAAATACATGCTGGCAGACACAATACTCTCATTTTAAGGGTTCAAACTGTATGCCTTTGCATAGAGCTCCCATAATGACCATCAAATGAAGGACAGTGGCCCAGGAGCTGTAGTCCATGTAGTCTTGTTGCCTGAGTTTTTAACTTGGGCACAAACCAAGGTAAGGAAGTAAACTGGAAGAAACCATGAGAAAATGGCTTGACTACACCGTCCCTGCTGACGAGGCACCACTAATGGAAGATGAATAGAAAAGCCTCTAAAGGAAGCACATTTCTCTTTAAGAGAAAATGCAGATATATTTTAGTTACACACACAGCGTGGCCCTTTGTGGACTAAAGAAAGGTTCACATTTTGCGCCCAGAACAAGCACATCTTCTGATGACACACTTGGGTCTGGATGAAGCATCCTGTCCTTTGCCTCTGGTTCCGAGGCTAGCGTGCACTCAGCACGCTGTCCTACAAAGATTAACATCTACCCTCTTCCCCCATCTATGGAAAACAGGATTACAACACATGACATGCTTCTTGTCAACTTCCCTCTGAAGCCACAGGAGCTGCCCAGGGAGTCTAAACCTCAGAGCGCACGGAGGCGTCTATCACACTGCTCATACGCCCTCAAGCAAACCTTCTGCCACTGTCCCTTCTCTGGGCCCATTCTCCAGATAAAACATTCCTGTCCTTCCAAATGCGTAACAGGGAGTCACTGCTGTTTAGCTGGGGACTTCATCTGGTGCTCTGCACGTACGACTTCATGCTATCTCAGCAGTCCTGCTGACCTCTATCGTGACTGGAACATCACAGACACTGACGAATCAAGCCCAGGGTCATAAGCAGGCTTGAAATTGAACCGAAGCTGTAGCTCTCCAAAGCCAAAGGTCTTTTTTTTTTTTTTTACCGCACTGCACTGCCTGCTTTCCTTAGAACAGTCCTCAGTTCCAGGCTTTAGCTGGCGACAGCTTTAAGAGCAGAAGTCATCCTCTCTCTGCTCTTGATGAGAGATCACAATATGCTGATTTATAAGAGCATTCTAACTTTTTATGAAGCAGCAACACTTTATTTAGTGCCTACTATGTGCTGAGTCTAAGTAATTCATTTATTTATTTATCAATCAGACTGTTGGTAGACTTGTGAGTTCACATTACCAACCCAATTTACAGATAGGAAAACTGAGGCCTAAGGAAAATCAAACATTTTGTTAGAGATAGCATATCTCACAAGTGGAGGCCAAGAATCCCACATAATAAGCTTGGCTCTGGGGCTTACATTTTTATAGTACTTTGCAAAAAGAACAGTGAAAACAACAGCCGGGCATGTATTTTCCTAGGGCGCTGCTCAAATGTTTTCAGTCTGTAGGTTAAAAAATACGAGTTATGTTAAAGTCTTCGCTGTATAGTTTTGAAAGGAAATAATTTCTCAAGTAATGGATATATCTAAAAAAAATTGTTTTGTTATTTCTCAAAACATTTGAAATAGTTTCAAATTCACAGAACATTTTCCCCAAACTCTCTCTGACAATTTCCGATACAGTATCTCTTTAAGAACGCTGGTGTGCATGCTCCTGTACACAGATCACCTTTTCCCAGACCACAGCATAAGGATCGGTACTGAGATCAAGGCTGATAAGCCACCACCACCCATCCACAAACCTCACCCAAGTTCCAAAGTGTCCAAACAGCAAAAGGATCCAAAGCAGTGTCCCGTGTGACTCAGCTGTTAAATCTTTTCATGTGCCTTCAATCTAAAACAGTTTCTCAGTCTTTCTTGACTTTTCTTTCCCTGAATTTTAAGGACTGCAGGCTACTTCCAGAACCCGCAGTTTGGGTTTGGGGACTGTATCCTTGAGGTAAGACTGGGATGACATAGTTTGGCAGGAAGATGATCATTCTATCTATAGTTACAACTTATGTCCTGATAATTAATTGTAAATTAAAAACTACTGTTAAGTTCAAAGTGCATTAAGCAATACTCCAACCTGCAGAGCATCACAGTGGCACAGCGCTGTGCCATTATCTCCTGGTCATCCTGGCACTAACTGCAAGTGGCGGTGCTTGGCTGCTACCTAACTTTGCACAAGAGAACTGGACTGCATATCTCAGGAAAAGATAAAAATTCAAAGCATGCTTTCTATTTTATATGTGTTGCTTTTACACTCCTGTACAGCTGGAAACTCATAAGCAGAATCATAAATTGGGGACCGTCTATATTAGAGGTATATCGAACTGTAAGAAAATGAATAGCCAGCATATATTACCAATTTATAGTACAGTCTCATAACTTCCTGCTTTGTTCAAGGGGTTGCACCTATGACTGTCATTTCTTTGGTGAAGACAATCTCTATCTGACCACGACTCCTAGTTTGGTGTTCTCCTCTAATCATACGTTTCAGGTCCACCTTCTCCTGCCCCATTCAGGAACTGAATGCTTGCTGTGGTCACTCTTCCAGGCCTTCTCTGTGCACAGAGCTAGGATGTGCTATTATGTGTTTGCATTTAACACATACACACATTTACATCTCTCTGTATTAAGAGATATCAAATACATCTATATTCAGATAGATACATCTGTGTTTATTTATAAATATCAAAGAACACAAATGCACCCCACCACTTCTAACTTCCAGCCCAACACCTATGGTTCACGCTCATTTTCTCATCTCTTTTCCCAAGAGTGAAAAGTGCCCTCCAGTGTCTCTACAACCCATCGCTGCCCACAGCCAGTGCTGTAGCCTTGCCCTGCACAGGAGATATCTCATCCTGACACACCACACCCAGTGTCTCAGGGCAGTTGCCTTGCTGGGACCTCACACCAATCTTTGGGTTGAACAGAGAGGAGAGTGAGCCTTGCCATGACTTTAGCAGAAGAAGTCCACAGTGTCACAGGACTTCCTGCCACATGTCCTGCACACCTTCATTGCCACTTGTTTCTATTGTCATGAGTGACATCTAACTTCAAATGATATACTGTGTGATTAAAGTCACTTCTACTTAAGATAAACTCCCCTTGCCAGTGTTTGTGTGTATGTATGTTTTAACCATAAATTGGCTGCCATAAATCAAGCCCATGTCCCCAGCACCAAGCACAGATATTTAATAAGCATGAGAAAAACTGTGTGGCTTAGAGTAGCAGTGCTTCAAGAAAGGCTTCAGGGATAAAATACAACAAACATGGCCCAAGGGACCCGCACACAAACCTGCAGAGGCAAGAGAGGCCCACAACACTGCTGATGAAAGTGCTCACCCTGGGGTGAGGCCAAACCCAGAAAGAACAGGGAATATTCTTCATATATATATATATATATATATATATATATATATATGTCATTTTATTTTAGATACTTTACACATTGTTGCATTCTGTATATACAGCTACTTTATGACTCATGATTTCCCCATTTTTTCTAAAAATGTTATTTGAATATTGAGTTTTTTTTATTTTTTAAATTACACTCATGACATTCATTAATTATACTCATGATATTAATCACATTTGTGGTATTCAAAGATTACATTTGCAGTATTCATTCAATTATATATATATAATTGAATATATATATATATATATATATATAAATTTTAAATGCCGAATGTCATTTATTGAAGGAGGGAGGAGGTCATAAATACAGGCTTACAGCACAATGGGAGAACTCCGGAGGGCAGAAGTTCCCTGATGTTTTACAATCTTGCATCTAAGCTGTTAATGCCCATTATTCAGGATACACAGACAAGGAACCTCCCTTAAGCATTCAGAAGGGGGGAACTTGGCAGGGAATTAGCATAGGGAGGACATCAAGGTCAAGGTCTGAAAGCAAGGCAACAGTTACCCAAAACGGGGGCCAGGGCCCTACAGGTGCCCCTTTTATTAAAAAATGAGCTTCTGACTTGGGTTGCGTGGGACGTCAGCAGATCACCTTACCCGTCATGGAGACGCCTGCTCAGGCCACACAGGTGCTCTGTCTTAGGTTGGTGAGCAACCCCCCCCCCCAGGTACTACCCGTCTCTGAATACTCATTATCATACAGGCTCAATCGTGTGTGAACTGCAGAGTTAATTGCTGCCAAAGATCTCAAAGTGGCACTGGACTTGCAATCTGTGTGTTTGACACAGAAAAGACCCACAGAGGTCCTATCCACCCCATAGCCAGCAGGGTAAAGGCAGCTGAGCCATTCAGGGAATATTCTTTTTTTTTTTTTTGTTTTTCGAGACAGGGTTTCTCTGTGTAGCTTTGCGCCTTTCCTGGAACTCACTTGGTAGCCCAGGCTGGCCTCGAACTCACAAAGATCCGCCTGGCTCTGCCTCCCGAGTGCTGGGATTAAAGGCGTGCGCCACCACCGCCCGGCCAGGGAATATTCTTAACGGGGCCTGTTCCACTGATGCAAGTCCTCTAAAAGCAGCAACACAAAGAGGCTGATGGGATTCTGACTTGGAGATGGAGAGAACATGGCTTTCTTGTCAATTCCACAGTGTGCTGCTCTGCCACAGAACTTCAGCTGTTGCTCTCTGGAGAAAGGTGAACTGGCAGCTTCCTGCACACTGGCTGGATACATGCATTGAAGAAACATTCAGTGGAGGATACACTTTGAGTTTTCTTCTAAGGGCACAAAGTTCCTACAACAGTTCTTATTCTGCATCCTTATTTCTTTCCTTTTTAACACTACAAACACTACTCTGAAATATGAAACCATTAGGTCATTACTAAATAGACAGGGTGACTTCCAATGGTGAGTTTAAAATGTTTTTTTTTTTTTTAAAGGAAACTAAAATTAAATAGTGCTATCGCTGAAATATGATCTTAAAAGGTCTCTATGTTTATCATTTAAACAATACATTTTGTCAAGGATGGTGGTGCATTCCTGTAATCCCAGCACTTGGAAAACTCAAGCAGGAGGATGGCAGTGAGTTTCAGTCCAACTGGGCTATAGAGTGAGACCTATTCTAAAAACCAAGTAAACACAAAAGATCCTCTGTTCCGAGTGGTGGAGCAGGGTGAAGAATAGCACACAGCCAAGGATTCCCCCACAATTCAATCTCAGCCCCATCTCTCTCATTACAGGGGCTTTGCTCCATGGCAACACTGACTCCATGTGAATGTCTAATGCCATCTTATGTCTTCCTTCAAGACATAGTATGGGTAGTCAAGAGATGATAGAACACTCACTAATGCTGAAAGAAGTCATTCAAAACCTTTCCTTGTTTCTAAGCTTTAGTCACATAAACACAGACAACTGACTGGAAGATTCATAACCAAGAGCGCTCCTTAGATTTTCTTCCAGCCAGTCCTCTGAGTTCTCAGAAGACATCCACAGCCACAAGCAGATGGGAGAATAGAATAACAGTCTTGAAACATTAGGAAAGATGTAAGGGATGACACGAAGGTGAAGTGAACCAAATCCTAGCAAAGATGGAGTGGTTAGTTATAACATTATAATCAGTGATGCTGAGTGGCTGCTGGACAGTGGAGTTACATCCCAATGCCCCATCACAGTATTTCTTTCCTAGTCATGTTTCATGAATATGTAATATCACAAGGTTATGTAACATGAAAACAAACATGCACCTTGGACATACATGTAAAGCATGGTATTTTGCACTCAGACCTCATGTATTTATTTTCACCCTCAGAGAAGTCTTTTAAAAAAAATCTATTTTATTTTTAATTGTGTGTGTGTGTGTATGTATGCACACACGTATGTACGGGTACCCAAAGAGGTCAGAAGAGGACACTGGAACCCCTGGGTCTGGAGTTACAGACTGAGTGCTTGTTGCTGAACCTGGTGGGTCTTCTGCAAGGCAGCCAGTGCTCTTAACCAATGAGTTATTGCTCCAGCCCCTTCATAAAATAAATAGATAAATAAATAAATAAAATTTTAATTGTGTTTTCATTTCTCAAACCTAGAAAAAACTCTGTAGTGACCTGGACAGTTACTTTGTAACCAAGTAGGGGCAGCTAGTAAAGAAAATGTAATGACAGTCACATCAATAGAAAGCAAAGTGACAGTTTCATCCGAGCTGGCCCAGCAGGAAGCTTCAAGGCAGGTGAGTTAGTTGTCCTCACTCATGCTGTGGGTTTAGAATCAACATCAAGGAGCTTCTGCTTTGTATCCACGTAAGTACCACTAAACACAAGTTTATCCGTCATGCATCCTGATATTCTCATGAGTTCCAGACCAGTCCAGACTACACAGTGTGACTCTCTCAAAAAATCCAATGAAAACAAAGAGCAACAGAAAAAACATATTAGGTATCAACAACAGAAAAAAAGAAGGAAATTCCTACTAATTAAGAAATGTAGGAAGCTCTTGACTACACAGAAGTTGGAATGAACCGTCAGTCAGTCCTCATATATAGACAAGACAACAGAGAATCATAAAGATCTCTAAGACAGTCTGCACATTTAGTATGATCCCAATAAAAATACCCAGTAGCTGTTCAATAAAAGCAGACAAGCTGACAGTTACACTTACATGGAAAAAATAAAAACACCCTAAGAGAGGCAGGAAAACATACAAAAACAAAAGTCATGTAGTGGAGAGGGGGCAAAACCAACTGGATTTGGAGAGAGCTTGGCAGTCAGACCAACTGCTCTTGAGAGGCCCTGGTTCTGTTCCTAGCACCTACACTGTGTGGCTGACAGCTAGCTGTAACTCCAGCTCCAGGGGAATCCAATGCCTCTGGCCCTCATGGACAACTGCATTCAAGTTATCAAGTGTGCACGGGTGTACACACACACACACACACACACACACACACACACACACACAGACACACACACACACACACACACACACACACAGAGTTAAAAATACATCTTAAAAACAAAGAAAAGGACAACAACAACAAACCCCTGAGAGGCTCATGGATCTAAAACAAACAAACAAAAAATTCAAACTCTCTGGATACTGTGAGTGAGGATCAGGGTTTTTCTAGGTTCTAGCCATTAGAAAAGGTTTTCAAAGTTTGACCCAAGATGCAAATGTAATAGATGACTGACAGATTTTGGCCACATTAAAACAAAGTCCCAAAGTACGCCAAAAAGGAATATTCATAATGCTTCAAAAACAAAGAAGTTCAAAACCCTGCCAAAGAAATGACCAGATCATTTGTCCCCACACATTAAGTATTTGGAAGTAATTGTTAAAAGCAGAAAAAGATGTTCAGCTTTACTCATTAGCTTACTTACACAATTAGAGAAACTTAAAGTCACAGCAAAATATCAAATGGTGCAGCTGTTCAACATACTTGGTTGCATAACCTATGGGAACTCATTTTTCCTTTTTCTGTTGGCTGGAATGTGAGCTAATGTCCAACAGGAAGGACATGGGCCAGCCACATGTGAAAATCAAAATAAATGAATGTGAAGAGCCCACCACACTGCAGAGAGGGCAGAGTCAGACACACCCTGTCCATGCAAGACTGCAATGCTATGTACTGGATAAAAATAAAAGGACACAGAAAAAGACTCACTCACTTAGCAGATATTTAAAAACTAGTTTTACTAGAATATGAATTATAAACCACAAAGTTTATGTGTGTAAAATGCTGCTTTATTTTTCACAGTGGGATGGACTAGCAATACTGAATCTACTTTATGTGTATTCTAAAATTAAACAATAGGAAAAGAGACACTGGTTGGCTATGTTGATCAGTATTTGTCCCCTTGATACCGTCTAAAAGAGCCTGGAGTGACTGAACCTCAACAGTGCCTCCATCAGACTGGCCTGTGGACAACTCTGTGAGCATTTCCTTGATTACTGACTGGGGTGGGAAGTAGACCCCTAGGCGAACACAGGCTGTATAAGGAAGCGGACTGAGCAAACTGTGGAGAGCAAATCAGGTTTTCAGGATCTGCTCAAGCATCTACATCAAATTCACACCTTGGCTTCCCCTGATGATGGACCAAAACCTGTAAACCAAATAAACATGCTCCTCCCCAGAGCTGGTTCTTATTAATGTTTTATCACAGCAATAAAAATAAAATCAAGACACTAAGGTGTACAGCTAGTGAAACAATAAGCCAAGTGAAGAAGAAGCCCATAGAGTGTGAAAGAATCTTTGCCAGGTATTCATCTGATAGAGTTTTAATATACAGAATATATAAAGAGTGATCCAATTAAAAAGTGGACTATGTCTCCGAACAGAGATTTTGCAAAAGAAGAAATCAAAATGGGTAATAAATATCTCAAAAGTGTTTATCATCCTTAGAAGTCAAGGAAATGCTGATTAAAACAACTTTGAGATTTTGTCTTACCCCAGTCAGAAGGGCTAAGATGTAGAAAACAACTGAAGAAAAAAATGTTGGCAAGGATGTGGGGAAAGGGGATATCCTCATTCATTGTTGGTGGGATTGCAAACTGGTCCAGTCACTCTGGAAATCAGTGTGGAGAATTCTCAAAAAGCTAAAACTAGATCTACCAGATGACCAGCCCAAACGACTGGACATCCCACTCCTCGGACACTGGCTCGTCTGTGTCACTGCTACTCTGTTCAAAACAGCCAGGAAACTGAAACAAGCTAAATGTCCTTCAAACGATGGAATACAATTTACATGCACACTGCAATTCTCTTCAGCTGTAAAGAACATGAAATCTGCAGGAAGGTAGCTAGAACTACAGTGTATTATATCGAGTGAGGTAACCTAGATCCAGAAATGCAAACACCATCTACAGTTCTAGCTTCGAATCCTCAGATTGAATACATAGCCCGGACTAAGCACAGACAGATGTGAGCACATAGCTTGGACTACAGCAGACACATTTGAGCAGATGGCCTGTCAAAAGCCAAGAGAGAGGAGAGAAAGATCTCTGAGGAGGGAAGTAGCAGGACTCAAGATGCTACAAAGGAGGACACAGGAGGCCCTCCCACCGGGGCCTCTAACTGAGGAGGGGAAAGAGGGGGGTGGGGTGTCAGAGGAGGGGTAACACTGAGAATGTGAAAAAAGGCTATAGGGATCCATTTTATGCTTTTCTAAACATACATTTTATATCACACATTCACACATACACATACATACATACATACATACATACATACATACATACATACATACATACAGTTTAAATGAAGCTCTATCACTAGAAGTGATAATGCTTCCCCAGTAACAGGTAGGAGAAACCTACCTACCTGTTGGTCAGGGAAGGCCAAGACCTCAAAACAACACAAGAATTTTGTCATTGCCGTGGGTTGGCTCCCAGAACCTGACGTTAAGTCCCTATTGCTAAAGACACCATAGACTTTGAACAAAGGACTCAGAGGAACTGACCTGGAAGCCTCTGCTCTGAGAAGCAGACGGTGCTAAGCATGTTGCTAAGGGAGAAAATCAATACTTCTACCCAGCTGTGAACCTACAAAACACACCAATGACCAGCACAGCAAACTATGCCTGAAGATGTAATAATAATGGCCTTAGATCTTGGCGGTAACCAGCTGCTGTCTAACTGGACTTGAAGCCTGCTCAACAGGCAGGGAGCCATGCCTAGCACTGTAAACCTAGCCAGCTACTCATGACTGGTGAGGCCACAGAACCCAGAGGAAAACCTGTTACTGCTACCTTCCCAAGCCAGTATAATTCTAGCTCCTTCTAAATTTACCTGTATGCCCTCAGATAAACGCAGCTCTCACCCTTTATCAGAGAAGCTTCTTTTTGCAGAGGTCGGAGACCATTATAGAAACCCACGACTGGTAAAATGCAGTGAACCATTCTGTGAGGTGCCCAGCCCTAATAACACATCTACAACACAGCTGGGCCTCCCCCGAGGCTAAGGGCATCTCAGGCAGAGGGTAGAGGGCTGTAAAAGCAGAGGAGCAGGAGGTCTGTGGTGACATATATGACAGGGAAGCTACAGCCATCAAGTCTCAATAATCAAGCTACCTAAACAAGACCCAAACAAGGACACCACCAGCTCACATGGCAATGTAGATGGGGGACTCTCACAAACCCTCCCCCACCCCCAGGAAGAGCAACAGGCAATAATTACTACCAAGAGAGAGAGACTCAGTCTTCTCCAAGGATGAGCCCCAGACTGGTTACCCAATACTAAGTGGTAAGCCCTAAAATCAAACAGAGATGAGCAACACTAAATGGACTAGTAAGCAGTGTGTGATTACAGGAGGTTGACAATAATCAAAATATATTATATACATGTGTGAAACAATGGAATCATTATTTTGTACAATTAATGAATGTTAAAAATGAAAAAATAATAAATAAAATGTTGAAAAGATATTTGATAATGGGAGTCTGTTTCTGCCTATCAGAAAAATGAGTTACAAACACAGAAAGGGGGAGGCTAAGTGAAGCCTATAATGCCGGGGCAGGATGCCAGAGGCCTCAGGGACGCCATAGTTTAACAGTGACAGACAGAAACAGGTATGTGTGAGGGCTGGTTCCATCACACTCACGGAGAGATCTGAAAGCAGTGCAAAGGGGCAGTAAACACGCCTATTTCTGAATCTTGTCTACAAATATTCTACTAGCAGGAACAATTTTTTTTTTTTAAAGAATGGCTTACTTCAGGGTTGGTGCAGAAAAGTATAAATTGAACCTAGAGCATCTTGTCCAGAGAGCAAACAGGTGCTTACAGAATGACAGGTCTTATCACAGTGATTCAGAGGCCAGCTTGAAGGAGCTGCATTGTCTAATTCAGATAATTTTAGTATTAAAATAAGGAATATTAACAGTTTATACCTATACAGTCCATGATTTTATGCCAAGATAAAGTATGAATGAAGGGACAGATGGAGAGATGGGGAGGATGCTGGTACTTAAAGTAGGGTATCCTCTAATCTGTGCACAGAACTAAACAGAACAACACCACTCAAGTTAATGATCAGTTCTTGCTCTAGGCAAGAACCATCAATGACATAAGATATTTGGATAGTGTCAAAATATTTCTCCACAGACATTATCATGAAAGCTTAAATGGAAAAATAGTAAGATTGACACTGTTAAACCCAGAGGTAACCTGTACTGGCCAAACAGATGCCATGCCATACCTTCCCCCCCAATGAATGGGAAACATAACTTCCCAGCATGGAGGGCTACCAAAGCATATAGCCTGATCAAATTGTCACCTCTTGGGTGCCAGGAGTCAAGCCTCAAATAAAGGTCATTCCACAAAATAACTAGTCAGTACCTCAAAGGTGTCACAGAAGACAAGAAATAAGATTAGAGAAATGTCCATCTTACAGGAGAAGTGGAGAGCTGGTGACCCTGCACTAGAGCACAAAACAAGACAGACATATTATTATTTCTTCTTTTACAAAGGCTATGACTGATTCAACTGGGGGACCTGAGTGGTGCCTGATGTTAGTTACTAGTAGTGAGTCAATTTCACATTCTCATTTTAACACTGTGGCTACATAAGAGAGTATATTTTAGGTAACCATGCACCTAAGTGTCTAGCACTAAAACATTAGGAACCTACTTCCATGTGGTTCAGAGAAAAAGCCACATCTAGACATGGAAAGGGCAATAAATAAATGTAAAGAAAAGTAATGATAACTGAGCAGAGTATCTACTGAACGAGTTCATGAACTATGTAGCCAAGGAGCTGGGATTATAGACATGGGCTACCACACCAAGCACACTGAGCTTTAAAGAGATTTTTGTTTTATTTTATACATGTATGTGTGCAATTATAAATGTGCCCATAGAAGTCATCAGATCTCTTGTAGCTGGAGCTTGAGTCCTCTGCAAGAGCAGTCTGCATTCATAACCACTGAGCCATCTCTCTAGCCCCAATATTATACTTAAAAACAAAAACCATTATCTCCATTTATTTTCACCAGAAAAGCAAGTATCAGGAGGACCAAGAAGAGTCCTGTCCTTGTGGATTGACAGCCTTGTGCCTGGAGCTTTCTTTCACTGTCCCGGGCACCCTTCCATGCAGCCTGTAAAAGCGAATCAACATTATCCTTGAAGTTCAAGTAAAGACCAAAGAGGAACTGCAGTTGAGAGATTTGGAACCTTACAGGTTACAGGTCTAAAAGTATGAAGTGAGCAGTGTCTGAGCCCAGCTCTTCAAGATTCCCAAGTTCAGTGATAAAGCATGTTTCCTTTCTCAGAGCAGACTTATTTTTATTGGGATTAGGGTTGATTCTGCATGAGAATTGAGGGGACAAAACTGAAGACAAAACAAAACAAAACAAAAACTAACAGTGGTGTTTGGCTTGAGATATTAGCACATTCTCCTGTACGAAAAAAGGCACGGGACTCCTGGTTCCCGGAAACAGTTTCCAGCATGAATCTCTTGTCTGTTCTGAGCTTTCTTTAAGCCAAGAGTACACCAAACACCAAATTACTTGATGTATGGCTTCAAAGTCCTGGCTGCCCTGAAGATGAATCTTATGGCTGAGTAGCCTAAAAGCCTTGGGGAAGCACTTCCAGGCTGCTCCTCCTTCTTGGCCACTGTTTGTGTTGCTCCTCTGAGGCCTTGGAGCATCAAGTACTCTTCCTGCTGTACCTGTGTGCACATTTTCTCTATCAGAAGAAGCAAGACGAGTCCTGTCCTTGCTGACCTTAGGCCCTGCACCCGGTGCTTTCCTCCACTGTCCTGTTTTAAAATGATTACAGGACAGCTACAGAAATGGTACAAAGAATCCCTGCCATTACATTACAAGATGATCACAAGATGGCAACTTGTAGAATTCAAATTAAAATCTCATCTTGGGATGAGCACAAAGTATGTATGTATTTCTATTGAATACTGGTGGAATTCTCATGCTGGGTGTGAATGACACATTTTTTTTTAAGTTATACTAGTTTACACACTCAACAGTTGTTCTGTATCCTTGACACCTCTGGTGTTTCCTATGTTCTCCAGGATATATGCCATTCTTCACTATTCTGATGACTAAGGACTCATAGACTTGGGCACCCCACAGATATCTTCCACTGTCAACCGTCTTAGTTATTTTTGTACTGCTGTGATGAGACACCATGACCAAGGAAAGGTATAGAAGAAAACGTTTATTGAGGGCTTACAGTTCCAGAGGGTTAGAATCCATGACCATCATGGTGTGGAGCATGGCATCAGGAAGGCAGGCATGGTGCTGGAGCAGTAGCTGAGAATTTACATCTGAGCCACCAGCAGGAGGAGGAGGGGAGTGAAAAACCTCAAAACCCACCTCCAGAGACATACTTCATCAAACAAAGCCACACCTCCTGAGCCAGTGGTTCTCAGCCTTCCTAATGCTGTAACCCCTTAATGCAGTTAGTTCCTCATATTGTGGACCCCAACCATAAAACTATTTTTGTTGCTATTCTATAACAGTAAATTTGCTGTTATGAATCATAATGTAAATATATGTATTTTCCAATGGTCTTAGGCAACCCCTGTAAAAGGGTCATTGACCCCCACAAAGGATTGCAACCCACAGGTTGAGAAGCACGATCCTAGACAAAATATTCCAACATGAGTCTAGAGGGCCATTCTAGTTTGAACCACCATATGAACTCATTGTCCGGGCTCTTGTCCATAGGTTAGACTGGCCTGCACGGATCTTTTATATACTATGGAATAGTCTTTTACTAAACCTTCCATTGAGATTCATTTCTTAGCATTCTGTGGGTCTTTTAAAAAACTCTCAACGATGTGCTGGTGCATAAGTGTTCATAACTTTTTTTTTTTTTTTTTTTTTTTTTTGAGACAGGGTTTCTCTGTTTAACAGTCCTGCTTTCCCAGAACTTACTCCATAGACCAGGCTGGCCTCAAATTCACAGAGATTTGCTTGCCTCTGCTTCCCAAGTGTTGAGATTAAAGGCATGTGCTAGCATGGCCTGGCTAAGTGTTTATAACTTAAATACAGCATAACTTATAAGTCCTATTTAAAATTTTCCTGCCCATGTCAAGGTCATGGAAATATGTCCCCCCAAAGCTTTGGTTTATCACAGTTGGATGTTTGTGTATGGGAGGAGTGAAAGGTAGATATGTTTCCCCTGGACAGTTAGCAAATCTAGATTAGACCACTGTTTCCCCATGGCACTTCCGGAATGGACCAGGTAGTTGAGTGTTGTCTATTCCTAATTCCTCTATGCTGTTCCCCTGGCAGACAGCTTCTCTGTCTCAAGTCCTGCAGTATCACATTAGGCCTCAGCTCTGAGTCAATTCTCCGGCACTTTTATCTTCTTTATGACTGCATGGCAATTCTTGGCGTGAAGACACAATTCTAAATAATGTCCTGTAATCTACTAAAAAGAACAGAATCAATGACACCCAGCTGATAATGACCATGAGTAACACTCTGGTTTCTACATACTATGCCCCACTAAAGGAACCAGAGATTTGCAGAGGAACAGCTAACCCTAAAATCAGGTCAATGAACATTTAAAAGGTGATGCAAAGATGAACAGGAAAAGGTCAAAAGTACACAAAAGAAGAATACAGTCACAAAGGGAGCTTTATTATTTAAACTGAAACTAATTTGTGCACCAAAAATGATAATGGATGGCTCATGAAGTAAAGGCACTTGCCACCAAGTCCAACCACCTGTAACTGACAGGGTGAAAGAGAGAACTAATTCCAAAAGGCTGTCTTCTGACCTCCACACACACACACACACACACAGAGACAATGGTGACAGTTATGGATGAAGAGCCTACAAATCCCTTAGAGGAGTGAACCTCTCAGAATTCCAGAAAGAATGTCAGAACTGGAAATCATTTTCAAGTAACCTTATAACGATTAGGGAAAAACTGTCATTTAAACAATAGGTGAAAGATGGCTGGGACACTGAACAGTCAGGTCTTAAGATCATACTACGTATTAGTTGCAGAGAATAAGAGATACTTTAATCTCAACCAACAGTGGGTCAACCTGTCACTCACCTCTTGATGTGACTCCATGAGGACAGAGCACCCATGTCATACTCTTCCCTGAGCCTCCTACAACAACCCAGTCAGACAAATAAAAACTGGGGCCATTCTGCAAATACTCCAAAATACTGCAGATACTCCAAAAGTGTCACGTTGCAAAAAGCATTAGGAGAAATTAAAGTCTATCAGCTAAATACATGGAGCCTACTTGGTAAGATCTTAGCTGAAGAACACAAAAGTAAAAGGGACATTTCTAAGGAGCACAGGGAGAGTGGGGATGGGACACATCTCAAACACTGATGTCACACTCATGTCAACTTTAGTTAACAACAGCAAGAATACTGGAGGACATCTATTCTTACAAGATGCGGGTATATGTGGGCATGCCTACAATCTGCACACAGATGAGATTCTAGGGACTAATAAACTGTTGTGGCTCCAGAGTTAAAAAGAACATGAAAGAATAAAAGAAAAAAAATTTAAAGGAAAAAAAAAAAAGAACATGCAAAAAGGCTACTACTCTACTGTGGAAAATTAGAAGTGAAAAATGCTCATGTGTACTTTACCATAGAAAAGATAGTTGATTTATAAAACTAGTAAAGCAGATTTTTATTTTATTTGTTAAATGTCGAATAGTTTGTTATAAAATAAATTGCCAAAAGAAGGTGATCTATTTTGGGCTTTTCACTTTCCTGGAAAACGAAGTATACTTGTTTAGAAGATTAGTAAGAGGGCCAGTGAGCTGGCTGACTGAATAAAGGCTCTTGCCACCAAGTCTGAGGACCCAAGTTCAATCCCCAGTACCCACATGGTGGAAAGTAAGAACTAACTCCTGCAAGCTATCCTCTGACCTCCACATGAGTGCAAACACACACACACACACACACACACACACACACACACACACACACACGCCACAATAAACAAACAAATGTAATTAATTCATTAAAGATTAAAAAGAATCAAATAATTGTTGGAACATTTTTCTTACTAGAGAAATTCTTAAAAAGTGTTCATTCATTTCATGGAGAACTTTTTTTTTTTTTTGGTTTCTCGAGACAGGGTTTCTCTGTGTAGCTTTGTGCCTTTCCTGGAGCTCACTTGGTAGCCCAGGCTGGCCTCGAACTCACAGAGATCCGCCTGGCTCTGCCTCCCGAGTGCTGGGATTAAAGGCGTGCGCCACCACCGCCCGGCTCATTTCATGGAGAACTTTTAAAACACTAGGCTAGACTGAAGACACAGACTAAACTGTTATGACGCTGGCTCTCCACTGCAAGGTGCTGAGCTATGAAGTCACTCTTCCTCAAGCAGAAACACCGTGAGGAAGGTGTACGGATGGGAACACACAAAGGCATGAGAGGGTAGTCCCACAGGTGGCAGTGAGCTTTTGTCAGCCTGGATGCTATATTAGTGTTCAGCATGACATCTGCAGTAGTTTGAGTAAGAATCCTCCCCCACAGTCTCAAGCACTTGGTCCCAGGCCTTGGTGCTGTCTGCAGAGGGTTAGGAGGTGTGGCCTACTGGAGGAAGTAGGTCACTGGGGGCGGGCTTTGAGAGCTCGAGGCCCCACTCTGCTTGTAGTTTGCTCTCTCTGCTTCATGCTTGGTTCGGGTATGAGCTCTCAGCTTCCTGTTCCTGCCAACATGTCTGCTGCCTGTCAGGCCTCTCTGCTCAGCCATCATGGACTCGTATCATCCACCCGGTTTTCTAAAGCTCTCTTGGTCACAGTGCTTTGGCACAGCAGTGAAAGGTGAGTGAGACAGCACTGCAATACTTGCTGCCGCACGAAACAGAAGCAGAGCGGGAGTCTTAAGGAGGCTGGTGGCTGACTTCTGGAGGCTGCCGTAGAGTATCTACAAAACTACATTTCCCAGTAGCCACTCTGCCTATTTAGCCTCCTTGCACCTCAGGTTTTGGGGCACATGAAATGTAAACAGTTACATCCTATCTCATGAGTTCAATGCTTTGTCTCTTTGAGGAAGAAAACCTGTGTGTGGAATCCAGGGCTGTATCTGGCTGCAGACCCATGGGATCTAGGTCTACTTACCGTGTAGCAAAGAGGAAGAATGTGGCAAAATGCAGCACCACACAGAAAAACTTGACACAGCAGCTTTGTTTGTAGATGTTCACTGCTATATCATCACAGGGAGCGAAGACAAAAATGTAGGTTGTTTTTGTAAGTGGCCCAGTGACTAAGAAGGTCAAAACTAAGTGCTAGGTATTATCCAACTGAGCATCTCAAAAACGAGCCAAGGGGGCCGGGCGGTGGTGGCACACGCCTTTAATCCCAGCCCTTGGGAGGCAGAGGCAGGCGGATCTCTGTGAGTTCGAGGCCAGCCTGGGCTACCAAGTGAGTTCCAGGAAAGGCGCAAAGCTACACAGAGAAACCCTGTCTCGAAAAACCAAAAAAAAAAAAAAAAAAAAAAAAAAACGAGCCAAGGGAACTTGGCTTCTGAAGCTTCTGAAAGGGCACAGTATGGAGAGGAAACCTCTTTTTGAAAATATCCTACATTAGCACATTACATCATCTTGCCCCTTAATTTAAATGGTCAGCTATGAGTGGCAGCCGTACTTGCAAGGTTAGCATTTCGGAAGGTGAGGAAGAAGGATGTCTAGATCTAGCCCCAGCCTGGGCTACAGAGTGAGACCTTGTCTCAAAACAAGTTACAGACAAACCCAAACCAAAGCATGTGGGTTAATAAATTAGAATTCTATACTGTGAAACTCCTTTGATAAAATCTCAGTCTGATGACGCGACAGTTCCAAGTGTCCATCAAGAGCTGATTCTAACTTCATTCTGCTCTTACTTGGCTTCCTGCACTAACTAGCAGCAGGCTTCCTGGACCTATTGGGCACCACCTGGACTCACTAGCTTCTTGATGGTGCTGTTGACCTACGCTAGGTGGTTCATCTCCATCTCTAGTGCATTTTGGTACAGATGCCTAGTACACTCAGCCTGCTATCAAATACTCTCTGCTGTCTTTCAACTCATCTGATTCCATGTGAGATGGGGTGACAGTAGCACATGTGGGGGAGCTGAGGTGTAGACCTTAAACCAACAGCCCAATGATAAACTGGGGCACAGCCTTTGGAGGCCAGACCACAGAAAGTTTGATTATGTGTTAGGATTATGCTGAGATAGGGTAAGCAGTGTGACCAAGTAATCACAGTGATACCCTATTTTATTTCCACCACCTTGTTCAAAGTATGTAACAACGTAACATTTTTCCTTAAAGCTTTTGTACTGATCTATGATGAATGTGAAGAGTCTACTTGATCAGCTTTAAGTAGAATCCCCCAACATCAGAATACAGTAACAACTTACCAAATCCCTGATATTCCACTATGTTTTTAAGGTTGTTTTTCCTCATTGATACAATGGCATTAGGTGTACATGATGAGGAATACATACCACAGCAGAGAAAGGAGACAGGCATGGCGGAGTATTCCTGACATCTCAGAACTTGGAAGTCTAGGCACAAGGATCAAGACTAAAAGGTTGATAAAGAATGAACACATGTCACTCCCAGGAAAACGGATGTGACTATAGAGAAGACATGGAAGCAAATGAAGCGTGTCTCAGAATGACAAATGTTTCCTTTCTCTCACTGATGGGTCCTTTTACAGAGGTACACAGAATCCTGCATGAGGAACTGTCCAGGGAACAAAAGGGACTAAAGGGAGGCAAGAAGGGCACAAAAAGGGAGGGTAGAGGGCGCTGGGGCAGGTGTTTAATATACAATGTCATCTCAAATCACAAAGACAGAGAAGAAAAGGAGGAAGGCGTGCGCGGGGGTGGGGGGGTGGGGGGTTTGGGGGTGTGGTGGGGTGGGGAGCAGGAGCAGTGTGCGGTTGTCAGCTGATGACAGAGCTGCCCCACCCCTCAGGTCAGAGGGTGGAGGGAGAGTGTGCATTCTTGATAAATTTATAATTTATTCCTTGTTTTGTCTTAGTAGGATCTAGATGTTCCTGACAAGGAAACTCCCATTTGACACACATGTGAGAGGAGAAGTCCACCCTGGTCATCTTTAAGGGCTGATTCAAATACTCTGGCAAAACGATTTTTTAAAAGAGAAAACAGTACGTAATTAGTTCTTTATTAATGAAGAATAGATTCTGCCAACCTGAGAAACCTTTCCTCCCTGTGCTTACAAATAGAAGAAAAATGAACTTCTAGAATGTTCTCCTCTGGCACTGGCTCCAGGAGACCCTCCAGGCTCAGAAGTGTTGTCATGACGACCTGCTGGCTACTCCTGCAGTTGAGACATGAAGGCTACTGTCCTTACTCTCTCACCAACACCTTGGTCTCACTCACTCACTACTACCCCAAAGCACCAATAACCAGCACTGAGACACCAGTGCGGCCGTAGTCTGATCAAAGCACATCCCAGAGGACAGGGCACAGGCCTCAGGCTAAAATGTCAATTCCGGATCCCATAGATTTGGCCATGAGGTGACCTAAAAGTTACTCAATATCTACCAAGCTAAAAGCCAGTGCTTTTTAAAGGAAGACAGCAAAACCCAAACCTAGACACTCAGCCCGGCAACACTCACAGTGTTACAGCCAATAACAGCCACAGGCCATTTCCAGGAAGCAGGGAAATGCAACTCCTTCACTGACTTCTGCTATTTTTTTTTTCTTTTCTTGTTTTGTTTTTAATAGATAGGGCTGTCCTGAAACTTGCTGTGTAGATCAGACTGGCTTTGAATTCAGATCCTCCTGCCTCTGCCTCCCAAGTGCTGGGATTGAAGGTGTGTGCCACCATGCCCAGCTCAACTCCTTCAATGAAATACAACTCATACCACAGAAGACCATTTCACACAGAAGGCACAAAATGTCAGAAAAGGAACTATTAACAATGGCTATGACTGAAAGAGTATTCAACAGGAAAAGATGGCTCTATTTGAGGAAACAGAGTATAAGAAGGAAAAACAGGACTTGTTGGGATAAAGCTGTAACAACGAAAACATACACTCTACTCGGTCTCAATGGAAGGCTGAAGAGAGACCTATTTTACTAGGTGGTATTAGTGCCACTTTCTACCTAAGTTAAAAAAAAAACAAACACTTAACACTTAGGGAGTGTGAAAGTAAAATAATCTTAAAAATTACCATGAAAAAAAAGGCAGGAAAAGAACCTAGACAGAGAGAGAGAAAAAAGGGACAAACAAAACCACAAGAGGATGGGTTCAAACACAGCTACAGCTACAGCCCCAACCAGACCCGCCTTTTAGTACTCATGGCTTTGCTTACTCAAGTGATTTGCTTCTCATCAACAGAACACAACTTTGAGGGGCTAATTCTGTCTTCCTAGTCCTTTTTTGCTACTGGATGCAAGAGAACAAGCTGTCATTCTGGAGAAGCCCACGAGGCAGGTATGAGGGTGGCTTCTAGCCACCAGTCAGCATGGAACCCAAGGAATGGGGCTCCGCTGAGAACTGCAGGCAAGCTTACGAAGAGGACCTTCCTGAGCTGGTCAACTGATGAACTCCAGTCCCAATGACAAAGCTGCAGGTTCCTGAGAGACCGAGAGCAGAGGGGACCAGTTCCACCAGGCCTAACCGAATTCCTGACCTATGGAGCTAGGAGATGACAACTGCCCACAGGTTTAGCCATTACTGAGTGAGTATAACTAATACGCCACGCACAGTAATTACTGTAAATACCAGTGAGCTAAATACTGCACTCGAAAGACATTATCAAATAGGAGTAAGAAAAATTCAGTTCTATGCAGTTTATAAGAAACCACCTAAAAATACAGATGGTCCGGACCTCATGTCATGCCAAGTGTAAAAAAACACTTTAGAAGAAGGCTCATTACCTGGGATGAGGGTGTTCAATGATGTGAAAGGATCAATTCATAAAAACAGATGAAATTTTAAAAAGAAGGTGCTTAAAATGAAGCTCAAGAGGCTGGAGAAAGCTCAGATTAAGTGCACCTGTAGAAGACTGGAGTTCTGCACATACACCAGGTGGCTCATAACTGCCTACAATTCCAGCTCCAGGGGATTCATATGTCCTCTTCTTGCCTCCATGGGTAACCCCCCCCCACACACACACATATACACACAGACACAAACACATATACTTAAAAGGAGACCCAATTGCAATCACTGTTCTAGTTTGCTTT
The DNA here is from genome assembly GCF_004664715.2 of Peromyscus leucopus. Taxonomy (NCBI): domain Eukaryota; kingdom Metazoa; phylum Chordata; class Mammalia; order Rodentia; family Cricetidae; genus Peromyscus; species Peromyscus leucopus. The sequence continues at coordinate 28,558,545 of NC_051086.1, read as the reverse complement.
CTATTGCTGTCATAAACTCTGTGACCGAAAACAGCTCAGGGAAGACAGGTTTCATTTTAGCTCATCAGGAAAGGAAGCAAGGGCAGGAACTTAAGGCAGGAACCTGGAGGCAGGAACTGAAGCAGAGACCATGGAGGAGTGTGCTTACTGGTTTGGTTCCCATGGTTTTCTCAGATTGCTTTCTTATAGAATCCAGGATGGAGGCAATTCCTAATTGAATTCCCTTCTTCTCAGTTTGTGTCAAGGTGACAAAAATTAATGAGCATATTATCTTATAAGAAACCTCTAACACATGAGACAAAGATTATCCTGAAGGATCCAGACATGGCGGCACACACCTGCAACCCCAGCATGTACAATGCAGAGGCATTGAGGACTGCCTCAAGTTTAGAGTGTGGAGTAAGTTTCAGGCCAACCAGGGTTTCACAGTGAACCTTGCTCTGCAAGCAGGAGGACCTGAGTGCACACGTAAGAGCCAGACATGACAGCAAACATCCACAACTCCATTATCGGGAGTGTTCAACACTAACAGATGGGCCACTAGCCAGCCAGTCTAGGTGAATTAATAAACTTCAGGTTCAGTGAAGAGACCCTGCCTCAAAACCAAACCAAAACCAAACAAACCAACCAAACAAACAAACAAGGTGCAGAGTAATTGAGGAAGACACAGATATCAACCTTCATCCTTTACATACTTGTACACACATGCATACACAGCACTTACATATACCACACAGAGAGACTTACTCTGAAAGGAAAGTAACCCACAAGGAAAAGAGGCAGTTTTAAATTTCTGAATACACGTGGAACACGTGAACAGAAAGTCATCAGTGACTGCAGACAACACTTCCTAAGGGGACCTGGTAGAAACACAACCTTCTATCCTGGAGGTAACAGGAAATAATCACAGCTGCTTGTAAACTGTACACATTTCTGTAAAAAAGTATAGGGAACGTTAGCTCCACAGATGAAGAAAATAAAAATCAAGATACTTTCTAAAACCACTTAGCCAGGAGTCACAATTCCTCAATTATTTAAATGTCAATATTTTAGTCTGAACTTGATTTCAATGGCTAATACCTTATCTTGAACTCCAAATCATGACATCTGTAAACCCAAGTAAAATTTCCTATACTTTGAAGGTGCTAGTGTCTGAATGGGAAATGTTCCTCACAGGCTCACATATTTGAACACGTGGTCCCTGGTTAATGGTGCTGCTTGGGTGGGTTATGGGGAGGCGTGGCCTTGCTGGAAGAAGTATGTCTTTGGGGGTGACTTTTGTGAGTTCATAGCCTCACCCCACTTACAGTGGGTTCTTTACCCTACGTGTTTGTGGTTGAATGTGATCTCTCAGCCTGCTACAGCGACATGCCAAGCCTCCCCAGACATTATGGACTCTCCCTCTAGAACCATAAGCCCAAAGAATTGCTTTTAGTCAGGGAATTTTATCCCATTAACAGACAAGTAACCAATAAAGTCTATATTGTGTTTCTGTGGAAAGCACCTGACCATCAAGCAGGTACTCTATGACAAACAAGCACCCAGCTACACAAGTAGAGAAACCACTAGTCCACCAACACATTCCAGTTCTTTGAAAAAAAAGAAGGAGGTTAGCACATGTACACATGGGGCTTTGAGGGGAGATGGAGACAGAGACATGGGAGTGGGATTGAAATTAGATCCAGTTAAACATCATTATTATTCCTGGTTTGGGAAAAGCACCTGTCCACATATCTTTTTCAGCATTTATATTTTACACCCTCATCAGGAGCCACACATTTCAATACAATCCAGGATATTCAATAACTACTTGTGACCAATTTATTACTTCACTTCAGTTTCCTTCCTTTCCTCGCCCACCCCTCTAAACTAGGGGCATTTAAAATATCCTGGATTCCCAACAGAATATGATAAAATGTATTTTCTTCCTATTGCCAATCTGAAGGGGCTGGCTGAGAACATACAAAGTCTATTTGCTCATGTCCTTTAAAAAAAATCATTCAAAACATATGACAACAGAAATGGATATGGAATCCTAAATTACCAGTTGTGTAGGTCTCTCTCTCTCTCTCTCTCTCTCTCTCTCTCTCTCTCTCTCTCTCTCTCTCTGTCTGTCTGTCTTCTTTCAAGACAGGATTTCTCTGTGTAGTCTTGGCTGTCCTGGAACTTGCTCTGTAGCCCAGGCTGACCTGGAACTCACAGAGATCCACCTGCCTCTGCCTTCTGAGTGCTGGGATTAAGGGTGTGTGCCACCACCGCCTGGCTTTGTGTAGAACTCTTAACAGTTGAATTCTATGGATTCATCTACGGGTTAACTCTTTGAAAAGAAACAGGAGAATGCAAACAAGGCTCTAAGAACAACATTTCCAACCCCTGATAAACCACCTCTCCAGTGTGGAATCCTGTCCACCACTGGAATTATAGACAAGCCACTCAAGACTTTCAGGGATAGCCCCAGGACTTTTTAGCATTTAAAGCCAAGTATAAACCCAATCAATCCTAATTACCTATTTCCTTAAGTAATCCAGTTTCCAAATCCCTTGGGTCCTGCACTCCACATTTATTTTTAGTTATATATAAAGTTAACAGGTGTCGTCACTGAAAGACCTTTCAGAACAGCATTCTAAGTGACTGCAAATGTCTCTGCTTTTGTGCATGTCAAACGTCACTGGAAAACAAGCCATAGCAACATAAACAAGTTCTTAATAGCCACATTCATTTTTTAACAGGTCATTTCTGGATCTAATCTAATTTCTTTGTTAAATGGTCAGGCCATAATAAACAAAATCAGAGATGTGTTTATTCCAGAGGTTTCCTGTAGCTAAAGTGAAGAAAATTTAGATGACAACCTAGAACAGGACACCTCCTTAAACATCACACATTACTTCATTATACCGAATATCTTCTTGCCCAGCACTGACCGTTCACATCACAGGCCTTCAGCATCTCAACAGCCACATCTACTGACTTAATCTCCTCAGAACAAGAACAGAGGAGGGTGAGCAGCTGCACCAGCCCTGGGTGGTGGAGGCTCTGTTCAGAAGCCTGCTGACTGGACCCGCCCGACTGCAACTCCCGCAAGTAGCCTGTGAAAATGTCAGCTTGGAGTCTGTTCTGCAGGGCAGGGTCCCTAGAGAGCCTGAATGTTGGCCTGTTTGTCTTTTCACATGCTTCACAATCTCAAAGCCCTTCCTTGTAGACACTGACTGATGCCCAGGGAATGCTAGGATTGTGGGAACTGGCAGGACCCACGAGAGACAACTTCATGGGAAACCTGTGCCCACTGCTTTTGCCTTCTCAGGGCTCAACAGATAAGCTGGTTGTTAGTGCTGTGAAGGTGAAGGACTGGCAGGAAGAAGCTGTGTGCCATTTTATTTTCTTTAAAAAGAAATAATTGTGGAAACAGGAACCAAAATTACTGGAACTACTAAAAACAAAAAAGCAAACACATCAAGTTAAAAAATATCACTGGGGGAAACCTATAAAAATGATATCCATTTCTCATGAACAGATTCTCTGAGCATCTACAAGTTTTAAGCACTACAGAGATTCACCTATTCTCCTGTCAAAGCAATCCCACAGGGCAGGACTAGGTGTGGCTCCCAATCTGCAGGTGGGAAGCAGGCAGAGGGAGGAAAACACACAGCTAGGAATGGTCCAGCTAGGCACTGGCCCCTGGTTGGCACTCTTAACTGACCTGTGTGTTGCTCCTTGGAGGCTCTTGCTGGTCAAGCATGTAATGTGAGCATGACTGCTCACAATGCGCCTGCCCTGTGTGTTCTTTGAGAATCATCTCTACACTGCTTGTCTGTGTATGGCCAGGGGAATTGCTTCTAGAGACCCACATGTCCAACAGCTTCACAGGACTACACTGCACTCTGAATTTCTGACCTTGTGCTAGCAGCTAGAAATCTAAAAATTATTTTAAAGCAAGGCACACAATGGTCATCTCAATAAATGCTTGCGAATAATATTTTTAAAAAATATCTTTTGGTAGCCAGTAAGATGGCTCAGCTGGTCAAGACACTTACTGCCAAGCCTGATGACCTGAGTTCAAGCCTCAGAGCCCATATAGTAGAGGGAAAGAACTACACTGCCTTTACACGACATTAGCACACGTGTGCACACACTCATACACATTAATAAATAAATGTAAAATAAAAAGCCATCTTTATTTCTGTCTTTGGAGTGCCAATTTTCAACACATTGGGAGAAGCTGGCTAACTGGCAGCCCAATCAGTATCTTAATTGCCTTGTCAGGATGATGGTGTCTATTCCAACAGACAGCAAGCCTGCCAACCACGCAAACACTGGCAGGCTCTAAACGCAGGCTGTGAGAGCCAAAGGTGAGTGACAAATGAGATTCCCGCTTTCCTTATAAACACAAGGTCAAACAGCAAAATTCTAAGATGGCGAATAAAGATATTAGCACTCTCAATGAAAACAGCAACATATACATCAAGAAAAGAACATCTATCATTTGGGCTTAAAAAAAAAAGTGAAATAGTGCCTTTTAAACTGACAGACTGATGCCACCATCAACACATAACACATACCTGGCCAACCTCTGAGAGCCACAGGAAGAGATACTGCATATTCTAAAGTAGACACGTTATTTTAAAAATAGCATCCATCAAGTCAATTTTGCTTTCTTTTTGACAATGAGGAGCATTTGACTAACAGAGAGCTCATATGTATGTTTAATAACATGACACGTGACTACTCTGGAGCTATGGAAAATTCATCAGTTGGCTGAGATGGAAGCATATTTATGGTTCTGCTGCCTAACAAACACAAGACCAAAGTGAAAAAGAGACAGAGGAGTACATGATGTGATGAGAAAGGGCCGAGAGAGACAGACAGTGTGATGGGTGGACTATGACACAGAGTGCTTCTCGGACTTACCAGTGCTCACAGACTGAGCCGGCAGAGGAAGCTGGAGTCCTGACTCCCCAGTGACTATACTTCCTGTTAATAACAGTGAGGCAGGAGAGCCAAGAGCATGGTTAAAGGAGTTAGAAAACACTGGGTATGACTGCTTGTTAGTTTGAGTGATCATTAACTAGAAACCAAAGAGAAAATTCTAATCCATTTGCTGTTCTCATCCATCCTGTTGCTTTCTGTTACAACAGTACCATGGTATTGACATCTTAAAGTATAAGCTAAATGACACTGAATAAAAATACTCATGGGCCATGTTTCCCAACACCCCTCCTCTATTAACAGGGTCTTCACAGGGAGGGCAGAGTGCAAGTGCAAATGTCTCTTTTCTCTTCCTCGATCCTCACTGAGGGACAGCGACTACTACTTCACACATCTGTTCACTCTTCACCAGTCCAATGTGTCTAATAAAACATGCAGTAGATTCCAATTTTAAGAAAATCATCTCAATTTATGTAAAAAATATACTTCTTGAATCTAGTACCTAGAAAAGCCTTTTAAAGTGTTTAGGTTATGCATTTCTATGTGTTATGATGATATGATTTCAATGCTAGCTTAAACTAAATTGCTCATTACTATCATTCTCTGAGTTGCTCTGTCTTATATAAGGAAATCATCGATGTCCCAGGAGCATTTCTGTAAGAGACACCAGATAAATGACTCCGAATGAGGTGTCGGGGGTGCTATAAGCCGCGTCTGTGGTCCTGTGAAACTGTGGGCTCCAGCGACCCCTAAAACGCATATGGATAAGCATTATGAGCATTCTGGCCTTCTACTGCTGCACCATTTAAGATTCCTGCCTAGCTCAGAGGTGTGGAAAAGAGTCCATCTCCTGCTCCCTCCCACCAGGCATATACTACAAGGATGTGTTTGACAACACACTGAAGCAAACTAAATCCTTACCAACAACTGTCTGAATAAAAAACAGAGCAGAAAAAAGAGGGCAGACAGGTTATAGGTGCATACTGACACTGTGAAACAAACAAGTTTTTAATAGGTGACCCCAGGCCATTATGAAAGGGAGCACCTCACCTTAGGGCTTACCAGGCTTCTTTTTCCTTCTGAAGGAAACACCACTGAAGAATTTTGTTTGCAGGTGTCACTCTAGACTTTGTTTTTAGACTCTATAATTGTTCCTAATCTAAGTCCTAAGGCTGATTGAAAACATTAAAACTTGACTAAGGAATATTAGAAATACACAGTTATATTCTTAGTCTGATTCCTGAAGAAAAACAAATGATCAAAATTCATCAGACTGTTTAATGATGCCCTGAAGAGTCCCAGTAAGTACTTTGGATCCTAAATGCCCACAGGAGAGCACCTGAGGGGAGTTTTACAGAAAATGATCCACTGCTGTTGTCTCCAATATAAAGGACCAGGAAGAGCCTCAGCTCAGCTGCCTAGCACCTACTCATCTCCTGTGATACTTTCCGAGTTTTGTGGGTTCTGGCTCTAGAAACAGAACCGCCTGTCTCCTTGCATCTCCATTCCACTGTGCCAGCTCATGTGCAGTCTGAGGAGCGGAGTTTGCACAAGAACAATGTTTATTACCTTTGCACATTTCCAAACACCTGGACCAACAGGTTAATGAGGGGTGGGGAAATGTTCTCAGAGAAATTGCAAAGAACAGAGCAGCTGTGAACAGAAGCCATTATTCACTAAGGTGCAAGGCAAGTGGCTGCCCTTGGCACAGTCTGGAAAGTTCCCTGTCTGTTTGTGGCTGGATAAAGCCCTGTGCTGAGTCCAAAGCCAAGAGCTTTCTGTGTTTGCTTGTGTGCAACCAACTTTTGAGTTTGTCATTTTCCTCCAGTAAGGGGTCACTGATGAACAAAGCAAAAGAGGGTCTAGGTTTTTCACTATCAAATTTAATGGAAGAAAGAAAATCTCGGAAAAAAAAAATTAAGATGCTGCTGTAAGCTCAAGTCCCTAACTACGATAACCAATGATGTGAATGTCTGAAAAAGAAGTGTCTCCTTACCAGGACCCCACACATGCTATTTCACAGTAAACGCTTCAGATGAGATCAGGTGAGTTAGAAGTGGGAGGCCACAGTCAAAAGCCTGTCAGGATAGGCAGGCAGCAGGCACTGACCTCACTACTACTGAGTTACTGAGCCTGAGGCTGTGTGAAGGGCACTGAGTTTCCCATCGAAATACCCAAGATGCTCCAGAGAGTGTGCAGTTCTTTATCACAGCAGCTACATGTTCTGCCGTCCCACCCTGCAAACCGCCTAATAGAGTGTCCACTGGAGCCATGCTCTCCTTGAGTGTGGATGTAGGAAGAGGCTGCAGCTCCTTTAGGGAATGTCCTCCACCTGAGCTTTTCATATTGAACACTAAAGGCCAACATAAATATAGAAATAAGATGGGGCTAACTGGTATGTGATATGACACCATGATGTTTGGTGTCTCTGTGGATGGTCTGTTTTCATAAAGAAACACGGCTTATGTGTCTATGTATCTACTTTCCTTTATAGGGTCCATCTAGAAAAGCTAACTACCTAAATGATCATCTTATTGAGATGTTATTAGCTGTAATTTTAGCAACATTCAGACATAAAGAAAAATCTAGTGTATTTGTGCTGAACATCTTCCATATTTACTCCAGAGTTGGAACATTCTGCCACTCAACTAATGGAATAACAAAATGTTTCTAAAAAGATACTATGAGGGGAGATACTAGAATCATTACCTAAATGTGAACTCATCTGTTCACAGAGCTGAACTACAGGCTATGATGACATTATCCTTCTAATCCCTAATCACAGACTTAACTACCTATAATTTTTCCAACAGAAAAGAATCTAACATCAGTGAGAAAACTTAAATACTTAGGACTAACAACAAAACACACAAGCAGGGACATGTGAATGTGATGCTTTTATAGTGGTCACACAATACTTTGTAAGTGGTTTCAAGACCAATACCTCCATTTCATTATTATTTAAACACAAGAGAACAAAGAGCTAAAAATATGAACAACATACATGAAAATATCAAAGAAAGCAAGTTAGGGTCTATCACCTATTTTTATTATATATATATATATATATATATATATATATATATATATATATATATATCATGTTTTCTCAAAACCCAGATTTCTTTTTATTTAACATTTTAATTGGACAAAATGGTACACATTTATAACATATATGTGTACTGGTGTGTTTTGAAATATACACACTCTATGTGAAGCCTTGTATTGTACTGTTTTTGTAGTTGAGGACACTTAAAAGTCTCCTCTTAGAACTGTTCAGGAAGGCCATATATCATTATAACCACACACTGCTCCAACTCACTCCTTCTGACTCAGGTTTTTAATCCTCTGACCCATAACTCCCTAAAAATCTACATTTCTGGTAGCATGTACACAAAGATCTCCTTTATACCTTGGAATGTGTATTTAAAGCAGGCAGCTGCTATGAGCCTGAAGTTAGAACACTTGCCTGAACATAAGGCAACGTTTCAAACTTCTTGCAGTCATCTCTTAGAAAAGGGAGCTAGCTCCTGTTTGAATCCTTAGATGGTACCTCACTGTGAGATGGGCTTCCATGTCTTAACACTGAACAGAAATTGCTCTTGGGGAAAACACATTGGATGAAAACCCACTTCATTCAAAATTAATTTTATGTTTATAGAATCACTATAGTGATAATCAAAGAAAAAAATCAATACTTATTTTGAAGCTATAATCTTAAAGTACTACATTGTTGTTAAAAATGTTTTAAAACTACTTTTAAAAATAGTCAATTTTTTATTATTTAATTAATTTTTATTTTATGTGCATTGGTGTTCTGCCTGCCTGCATGTCTGTGTGAGGGTGTCAGATCTTGTAGTTACAGACAGTTGTCACCTGCCATGTGGGTGCTGGGAATTGAACCCAAGTCCTCTGGAAGAGCAGTCAGTGCTCTTAACCGCTGAGCCATCTCTGCAGTCATAAATAGTCAAATATTTTTCTCTCAGAAAGGACACTAGTAAAAGTTGTTGATTCTGGGAAACAACCAGGCAGGCAAAGGGCAGACTGGAGGCCAGCATACTCTTCCTGTGTTCTCAGAACAGCTAAACAATGTCCAATTGGCTTGAAAACAGAACACAAAGTGGGTTTCTTCTCAAACACAGAAGTTCACGTCTGCACAAGACTACAAATGATGACATATCAAACAAATGATTATGTCACAGAGATCATGAACAGGAAACAACTGGAGAAAACCAGTCCTACTATTTCATGAGTGGTTCTTAAGACTCAGCACAGGATTTCAGTGCTGGATTACACATGGATTCTAAGCTGTTGGAATTCAGAGTGACAGAAATGAAGGTGTATCCTAGAAACTATAGCTCAACAGATGAATGTGGGTTGATAAAACACTAACCACATAGAGTTTTGGGCAGGATGGTTTTAGTAACTGTGAGAGTAGAAAGAGCAATACAAATGATTGCATTATTTCATAAAACATAGCTGCCGTCTTAGTAAATTAGACATCTATCCTTTCATCTACCTCCCTAATGACATACACAGGAAGGGAGTGTTCTTCAGTGGTAGAGTGCTTGCCCAGCCTGGATAAGGTCCTGGGTTTCAAAATAACAAACTCCAAGTGTCTGAGGGAGCCTGTTCTCTATGTGCCCCTTACACTCAGGCATCTCCGTGAGCATCTGTGAGAGAACATGGCTAGCTATATGAACTACAGGACTACAGTGCACCCACTCCTGTGCATCCCTTCCCCTGCTACACATGGCCAGTTTGGGAGCAGTCTGTCACCTGATTTTATGCCAAATACAACTCAAATACCTGGGACATGAAACTGGTCTAGGGGTACTGTGCAACTGTATTTAGTCGTTACTGAGCAAATACATCTGTCTTGGCAATTATGCACAATAAGGCCAGGCTCTTGGGGACAGAACATCTAAAAAATGTCACTCAGGGCTCTTTCGGAACCAAGCCTATGTGTTGCTTAAGCCAAGGTGGCCAAGGGCAGATCCTAACAGTAAGATTCAGGACATAAAACTACATGAGCCTTAAGAGAAGGTGTTGCAAGTTCACGACAACCCTGTGCTGAAAGACTAAACATTACTCATTGTCCTCAGCAAGGAGAGGCTAGTGTGACTGGGATACATTCAAGCCCTAGAAACCTACCAGGGTAATAGGAAGCATTCGGCAGGAAAATCATTTTATTTCTTCTTACTTTTAAAACTATAATTTAAAAAATGTATTTGTAAAGGTAAACACAAAAACCCTTGAAGTTCTGGGTTCTGTCTTGGCATGGTCAGCATGTTCTTTGAACATCACACTGTTTTTACATTTGAAGTGTATTACAGTGTATTAGAACTAAGTGTAGCTAGTTTATATTTATTAGTATTGTTTTCTTGGGACTCTGGAATGCCTCTGTTATCAATGAGAATATGCAACACTGATAAGAACTGGTTAAAAACATTCATTCTGCATACAAGAATGAACTAGTTCCAGATAGAACCTAGCTCATCTTGCGCCGGTCAGTATAAAATCACTCAAGAAGTTCTTGCTTCACTGAGGTGGCTAACTCTTACCATGTCTGAAAAAAGATCTAATACACTGGAGATGGTAAAAGAGAGAGGAGGTCACGGCCACTGCCCACTTCTTTAGAGTCAGCGACTTCACAATGCCTTTCTAGGAAGCGGTCTTCCCGTCCACAACGGGCGAGTCTCAGGCTGACTTGTAAAGGCTGCACTGTTACCACAGACACTAGCAAAGGAGACGGGGAGTGAAATCCTGCCCTTCTCAGGAACCATCTTGTCCCTGTGGGGACTGCCAGGTGTAAATGACAAAGCATCACTCAAAAACTGGGATTAACTAGGCCCACAAAGACGATGGCCCTCTAGATCAAAGTCCCATATGCAGCTAAAAAAAACTCACCATTCTTCCGTTCGTTCAGAGGGGGTAAGTGCTGACTGGACTGTAAAGAGAGTTCCTGGAATTCGTGAGCCACAGCCTCGCTTTGAGGACTTGGTGCAAGGTGGGCTAAAGGCCCCAGCTCTTCCTCAGTGTCTACTGCCCCTGTGCGATCCATCGTGTTCCAGCCACTGGCAACGGGGAGTAGGAGACACCTCTTATGCGTGGCCTGTTGAAGAGACTGGCAAAATTTTAAAGTGTAAATTAAATGGTTTAAGTTTTCTCCAGTTTACACACAAGTATTAAGACAGGCTCCCAGGTTCCACTATAGTTCAGTTCTGCTGCTATGTGTCTGTTACTAATGAACTCTCTCTCATCTCAGGTTCTTTGTCCAACTCACAGGAATATGGTTCCTACCTAACAAGCATTTATACAGTAAATTTATACAGTATATATATATATATATATATATATATATATATAGAGAGAGAGAGAGAGAGAGAGAGAGAGAGAGTGCTAGGTGCTGAATAGGAAGCCAGGAGATGCCAGCCCATCCACGTTATGCAGGGGCAACTTGTCTGCTGAAACTGTGGCCTACTTACATAGTAGTATTCTCTACATATAGACTGTCAGCTGCCTAGTGGCTGGGTGGTTTGCAGTTTTGACTATTACAACACAGAAATTCTCCTATACATGAACCAGGAGTAGGATGACCAGGTTACATGACACAGTATACGTAGATTTTTTTTTTTTTTTTTTTTGGTTTTTCGAGACAGGGTTTTTCTGTGTAGCTTTGCGCCTTTCCTGGAGCTCACTTGGTAGCCCAGGCTGGCCTCGAACTCACAGAGATCCGCCTGGCTCTGCCTCCCGAGTGCTGGGATTAAAGGCGTGCGCCACCAACGCCCGGCGTATACGTAGATTTTTAAGACACTGGAAAAGCGCTTTCCATCCCTTGTGGTGGGGTACCAGATCCCAGATTGTCCATTATCCTTGCAAATCCTTTTGTAGATTCTGTTCATTTTAGACATTTTAGTGGGCATGAGGTTTTTCATGGTAGTTTTTTTTTTTTAAGTTTTGTTTTTATTTTATGTGCATTTGGTGTTCTGCCTGCATGTAAGTCTGTGTGAGAGTGTTAGATCCCCTGGAAGTAGAGTTACAGACAGCTGTGAGCTGCCATGTGGGTGCTGGGAATTGAACCCGGGTCCTTTGGAAGAGCAGCCAGTGCTCTTAACCACTGAGCCATCTCTCCAGCCTTTTTAAAATGGTTTCTCTGGTGATTAATGATGTTGGACATCTTTTTATGTACTTATTTCCCATCCCTTTATATTCTCAGATTAAATTCTGATGAAATATGCTCATTTTTAGTAGTATGCAGTTGGTTTTTTAACAATTCAATCTTGGGTCTTTTGAATATTCTGGACACAAGCATTTTGTCAGTATGCTTCTGGCAATCATTCTCTTCGAGTCAGTGCATTCCACTTTTGTGTTCATTGGTGTTTTATAAAAATTGGTTATTTTTTGATTTGGTAAGGTCCAATTTACAAATATTTTCTTTTATGTGTCATACTTTTGTTGTTGTAGCTAATATATCTTGGACTAGCCCAAGGTCACAGAACTGTGTTTCCTTCTAGACACAGAAAGACACCATATATTTAAGTGCAAGATGCAAAGTTTTGTATATGCAGTAAAAATAAATTAATATTGATGGCTTATGGATATCTGACTGCTACAGCATCATTTGTAGATCACCTTCTCTACTAAATTGTCTTTGCATCATTTTTGAAAGTCATTTAGCCTGCATAGTATGACTGTATCCCTTGGTTTTCAATTCAGTTCCTCAAAAAGGGTACACTATACCCTAGATCTTTGGGGGATCCCTAAGGCTACATGTACAGAAAAGACTCTACAGAATATAGACAATAATGTTGATTGCAAAAGGTTCTCTTAGGTAGATAAATTTGCAGGCAGAAATACTTATTTTACTAAGAAACATTAAAATACAGCTCAAAGATTTTTCAACATTGAATTTTCATTTTGAATTATTTATTCATACAAAATAAAATCTGGGGTGGCAGGAGGGAAGAGAGAGAGAGGGATCTGTGGGTGGCATGTAAAATGAATAAAACATTTCTTAATAAAATAAATAAATAAAAATAAAATTTGTTCATGCCAAAATATTTCAAAGACCAAGTACCTGATGCCCTTAAGAATGACAAGATGTACAAAGTCTGAACATCAGTGGTACTGATCCAGAGGGTCCTTTAGATAAAGATTTTAAAATATTTTCAAGGCAGTATTACCTGTTTTTAATACTGAAAGATCTCTTTTTCAACTTATGTCTTGACATTGTACTCACCTTAAACTCCCACACACTTCCAAATTGAGAAAATTATAAGCTAAGTAAATCTTTACAAAATGTAGCAAAGGGAAAAGAGTAAGTTTTCAAAAAAATTAACTTAATATTCGTGAACATTTTTGATAGAGCATGGAATATACTCTGAAATTTGCAGAATGTCATCTTAAAGTCTACCTAAGTGCTTGACAATTTCTTTTGAAAATTAAATCCAACATCCATTATAAACAACACTTTGTCTAGAAGTCTCTGAGATCTAAGGTTCAGCCATTCTGAGATGTTAAAGGAAGAGCACTAGAATGGATCGTCTCATTGGGTCAAAACTGAGCTATAAGGTAAGTATCACTCAGTCTGAAGTGGACAAAAAGTGACAAAACTGATTTGTCTGTAACTGACAATGTGGTGAATGACTAGGGAGTTTATTCCTTACAAAACTTAGTAACAGAAACATTCCAAAACAGAACATCTAACACTCATCTGGCAGGAAGTAAACACACTGGAGAATACTCTAACGTCAACCCAAGAGTCAACTTTAGTTCCTAAGACAAATCAGACATCATTCTCCAGGGTCTAGCTGGTTAAAAGTAGTCTTTAGCCCTGGTCAAGGAGATGTCTCCTTGCAACAGCCAGAGACCATTGCAGAAAATGGCAACTCATCAAAATGCACAGCTGTGGAGTCCAGTTCCAACGGATACATCCACAACACAACTCCTGCACCTAAGGCTCAGGGACGTTGCAGAAGAGGAGACTCAAAGAGTCTAAGAGCCAGAGGATCAGTTTGCTGTGAGACAGTGATTCCTTGAAGCAGAAGCTACACCCATAAAGTCTCACCAATATGGCTGCCTAAACATGACACCAACAGACACATTAACGTGGGCTGGAAAAGTTAATGAGTTTTAACCCTAGACAAAGACCTTGAGGAAACTAAGGAATACTGAAGAATGGGAGAAATCATTGTTCTCAGGGAAGACAAACCAAATGGTCAGGCCTGAAAGCATATATACAAGTAACATGATACAAACTGAACAGGTTATATCTACGAATATACAAACATATGTAACAGCAATGAAAGAAAAAGAGGTCATGAATTTGAAAGAAAGCAAAGGGTCACATGGGAGGGTTTGAAGGGAAAAAAGAGAAGAGGGAAATGATGTAATTATACTATAATTAAAAAAATTAAAATTACCAATAATAAACCAAATCACTTTATCATTTAATACTGTTGTGATAGGAAAAAAATGTAGAAAAACAAAACAGCAGGCATTAGCCTTTTGTTGTTGTTGTTGTTTTTACTTTGTCCCTTTCTCAATCTTTTTTCAAAATGGAATCAAGATAATATCACAAATAATGATTTTATATTTTTAAACCCTAGGTTATTGGATTAAGGCAGTCCTTACATCAGTGTTAACATTTGTTTCCAACTGAATGCAAATTCAAAATCAACTTTCTTTCCATAATACCTCCTTGTTTATAATGGCCAATAACTAACACATAGTCAGTAATAACTAACACATAGTCACTGCTACATATGGAAAATGCTAAATAAAAAGGTGCTCAAGCCATGTCTGTGTGGGGCTTCCAGAGTTTGATACACAACTAATCATGCCGATATGCAGATTATCCACTACACGCAGCAAAAAATGCCGTAGCCATAGTAAAGCTGTGCCTCTGCTCATCAAGTTCTCCTGAATCACAAACGTTAAGACAAAAATGAACGTCTAAATAAATAAGATAAAACATCAAGTTTGGACAAAGATGTTTAAAGACAAAGTTACTCACATACAACCAAGAATCCTTAATCACACCTGTTTGTTTTATGAATAAGTTACACAGTTGTATAAATGAATAAAAATAATCACAGAAAAGAGTATCTCATTTCAGCTAAAAGGCAGCAAATGCCAAGTAAGAGTGCTTCTTTTCCTTCACTGTACCAACTCAGGGATGGAGAGAAGGATCCAGATTCTCCTACAATGAGTATGGGACAGAGGGATTCTATTGATAGCCAGAGGAACACTATCTCCTGAGACTCCTTTCACAAAGAAATCATCTGTACTACGAGGGTAAAATGGGCAGAGAGTAATTACTGTAGCATGTGTGAAGAGGAGATGGCCTGGAGAGCAAAGTTATAGAACCCAATGTATACATGACACATCAGGACGGTCCATGAGGGTGAGCTAGCATTTGTCAGGCAGAGTTTTCTTCCTCAGAAAAGGCAGCAGCATAGGTAGAGATCCTAACAATGGAAAATGATGGAAGGGAGTGGGGAGGAGGCTGGGGTGGCAGAGTGGGTTAGGGATGGGACTCTAGTGGGGATCAGCCCGTATTTGAATTTTGACAAGGTGACTGTGGCAGAGAGTGAAATGCCAGGAACTAGGCAGTGGCTGTGCTGATGGAACTAAGTTTTAACAGTATTTAAGAGATACAATTCCAAAGTGTCAGGGCTGAACCATGCAAAAGGTCAAAGATCTAAGGGTGGGTAGAAGCCTCCAGACAGACAGTTGGAAGGTAGGTGCTATACCACACACTGAGGGGAAGGGAGTGAGAGGCAGATGAGGAATACCCATTGTACTGGGGTAAAACTGTAGACTCCCAGACAAGAATATTAAAGACAAGTATGGCGATAGCTGTCTGAATTACACTCCAGATACCAAGAAATGGAAGCTGCAGACTCGACGTAACGGTATAAATGGGGCATCTTTTACTTCACCTTTTTTCCCCCTTCCCTTCTCTGTGTAACAGCTTTGGCTGTCCTGATACTCTTTCTGTAGACCAGGCTGGCCTTGAACTCACAGAGATCCACCTGCTTCTGCCTCCCGAGTATTGGGATTAAAGGCGTGTGCCACCACCACAAGCTAATGGGGCATCTTTTGACAATAACTTGCAGTTCACTCAAATTAAACACCTCTAAGTAGTGTTGTCACTTGTAGCAGTTTGACTGTATATGGAGCCATTAAATGCAGGGCAAAGCAACTATAAATATACCAAATACCGACGATATCTTGCATAGAAAAAGTTATGTAACAACCCTTCTCTGTAGACACAGTTACCGCTCTGAGAATGTCAGGTAATGGCTTGTTTTCAACCTGGAGCAGGCTGTAGAATGTTCTTCCAACATCTCAGTTCTAATGAGCACAATGATGACTTCTAAGCAAATAGTCTGTGTGATCTATAAAGAATTAGTGGAAGCAGAGAATACATGTAGCTTTTTAACTTCTATATTAAAAAGACAGAATTAATGCCAATCACTTCTAAGTAATATAGGTAAAATGCACCTTTTAGCTTGAACATCTGTTTTCAAAGTTTTGTTTGTAGTGAATGATTCTTATAGAGTAAGAACAGATTAGAGGATTAATTTTAAATCAGAATGATTTTCACATTTTGTAAACACTACATTTAAAGCAACTGCTGATTTTGAACCCAAATTGGTATTTGATTTAGATGCTAAGAAGTAAATTCTTTTAAACAGATTAAGTATTTCATTTAGTTATTTTTGTGTAGTACTGAAGACTGAACCCAGGGCCTTGTGACAGAGTCTGCCACTGTGTCACACCTTCTATGCATTTTATTTAACTGGTAAGAAAAATTCATCATATTTTCATTTCCAAGTACTCTCCACCAAAAAAGGAATAAGAGAAAACTATAAGGAAAGGGAAAACTAAACAGAATTGTCTTCTCTCCCCAGCTGTTTGCTCGTCTTGATATTAACAATTAACAGAATTTAAGTTTAAGTTTACAATTTATGAACAAACCCGAGATTGATGCACTTGCCCAGGATGTGGTGACCAGCTAAGTGAGCAGTGGTGTTAGAGCCACAGGCTCCTCGCTTGTGACTCAGTTCCTCAGTACTTAACCAGAGAGAACACACTGCCTGATTAGCAGACTGAAATCTTTTGTTTTTTGGTTTTTCGAGACAGGGTTTCTCTGTGTAGTTTTGGTGGCTGTCCTGGATCTCACTCTGTAGACCAGGCTGGCCTTGAACTCAAAGAGATCCGCCTGGTTCTGCCTCCCAAGTGCTGGGACTAAAGGCGTGCGCCACCACTGCCCGGCTAGACCGAAAATCTTAGTTAAAAGAGGAGACAATAGAAAGGGCAGATCTTAAAACTCTTTTCTTTACATTAAAGTGTGCAAATGACCATTTACTGTCAGCATTCTAACAGAGAGTCAAAGCTCATCTCATACAAAATGCCTGTGATCTCGTTTTTGCTTTGAGAAATAGAATAAATAATTTTGAGTTCAATATATATTTATACTTTCAAATTTTCAACCCACTTCTTTTGTTTGTTTTTTTTGAGATGGGGTTTCTGTGTAGCCCTGGCTCTCCTAGAACTCACTCTGTAGACCAGACTGGCCTGGAATTCTGAGATCTGCCTGCCTTTGCCTCCCAAGTGCTGGGATTAAAGGTGTGTGTCACCACTGCCGGGCTCAACCCACTTTCCCCACCACCAATTTCTCGTTTCAAAAGTATATCTGCAGCATGACTTTGTGTGTCTAAACATCAAGTATTTTGTGCTCCAAGTATATCTGTTTACATAACATTTCAGTTACTGCAACAGTCTAAGCAGATTAGAAGTAAATGCAGCTGACTTCTACTTAGCAAATGACTCCATTGGTAAGACCAGAAATGCAT
Source organism: Peromyscus leucopus (assembly GCF_004664715.2). NCBI lineage: Eukaryota > Metazoa > Chordata > Mammalia > Rodentia > Cricetidae > Peromyscus > Peromyscus leucopus. The sequence continues at coordinate 28,540,756 of NC_051086.1, read as the reverse complement.
CACCAAACTCCAGCATTAGCTCTTGATCACAGCTCTGTCCTGGGACAGAGGGAGCAGAGAAATCAAGAAGTGGTAAGCCTGTAGCGGAGGATGGGGAGATTTGACCACCAAGCACTAAAGAGTCATCTCTAATCAGAAACCTAGACTCTGTTAACATAAATTACAACCCAAATATTATTTTAATACTCTTTGATTTCTTGCAAAATGTATTAGCATTGTACTTGCAGACAACACCTCAGGGCTCAATTTTAGGGTGTTAAAAGAATACCATCAATAAGCACCTGATATCATTAGCAATATATGAGATAATTTACTGATTTTACCAGTCCTTCAAAACATTCATGAATTGTTTGTGTCAATCTCATCTCACATATAAAATAACAGTTGTATATCTACGAACATTTTATCACTTGCTCTATAGCTGTGGATAGGAAACACCCATTTTTAAATATTTACCTTTGTAATACTGCGTTGTAATAAGGTATTACTTTCTTGTTTACCAAGAACTCAGGGCTATTTGTTTCCTCCTCTCTTCTCTCAGTGCCTGGCAGTCACTAATCTGCCATTTGTATCCCTGCTCTACAGATTTCATTAGCAACAGAATCACAAAGTGTGTGACCTTTTTCTGTGTAGCTTCTTTTATTTAACATATTTTCAATACTCACCCATATTGTCACAAGTATCAGCATTCCATGGCTTTTTGTAGTTAAATAATTCACTGTGTGGATTTACCATATTTTGCTTCCCCATGGCTGGCATGATGAACTTCGGCTATCGTGAATTATGCTGTGGTGAACACTAAAGTACAAGTCCTGTGTGAACATATATACCTTTGATACCTTGGAAGTACACACAGGCATGGAACTGCTGGGTCACAGAGTACTCTACACTTAGCAGTTTGAGGAAATGCCCAATTGGTATCTACAAGGCAGAACTGCTTGATGTTCACCCCAGCAAAATGTTACTTCTCCAATTTCTGCACATGTTTTAAATTTATTTTTAGACAGTCTCATATAGGCCAGGTTGGCCTTAAAACGTTCTATGTAGCAGACAGTGACCTTGAATTTCTGACCCTCCTGCTTCCACCACCTGAGTGCTGGATTATTGGCTTGCACCATTATACCCAGTTTATGTGGTACTAGGAATTGAATTCAAAGCTTCCTGCATGCTAGGCAAGCACTACACTAACTGAACCACATACCCAGCACCAATAAACCTTTTTTTTAAAAAATGATAGCCTAGTAGATGTGAATTGACAGCTAATTGTGGTTTTAATTTGCATGCAACTAACACCTAATGATATTGAAAATCTGTTTTGTGAGTATTAGCTATTTATGTACCTTGGAGAAAGGCCCATTTTAAAATGTTTATCTTTTTATTATTTGAACAGTCATTTCTATTTAAATCTGTACAGTAAACATAACTAATACTACATCTTAATAGATTTGCTGACCACAGGCACACCTGTCAGAAAAAGAGTCAATGCCATCCAGTACAGAGTGAGAGCTAACATTGAAATTTCAAAGATTTGGAAAGACTTTGCCAGAGTTTTTCTGATATGAAATATGCATGATTCATAATGTTCAAACTCCTAAAAACTCAAAAGTGTGATTTAATTTCAGACTAGTAGATTAAAGACAGTACGACAGGTTTGGCATTGTTATTCATTTCCGTAATATAAGAAACACAATCACATGATTATTACCAAGAAAGTCCACTGAGTAACATATTTTAAGGTATCTAAACATATATGCCTAAATTGACCCCTGTGATGGGCTATTAAAACATTTTCTTTTTGTTATGTTTTAATGATATTCAATTGGTGCAACTGTTTTCTTCTTTTATAAAATAAATTATTAATCTGTCTAAAATAGATTTGCTAATATTCTCTCCCATTGTTCAGACTGACTTCCCTCTTTCTTAATACTGTGCTCTACTAGTATGTCTTTAATTCTGATGAAGTCTAATTTAGCCATGCTTTGCTTTGGTTGCTTGTCTTATTGTATTAACTAAGAAACGAAAACCAATTCCAAATATATAAAATTTGTTCTCATATTTCCTCTTAAGTGCTGTAGCTTTCTTTGATCCATTTTTGTTAATATTGTATGCAGAAGGGATACAACCTCACTATTCTAATGGTAACATCCAGAACCATTTGGAGAAAAGAGTTGTCTGTTTTGTTTTTCCCTCAACTGATTGGGTCTCACTCTGGCCTAGAACTTGTGGCCGCCTGCTTTAGTCTGCTGGGGGCTGGGATGACCAGTGTGTGCCTCCACTTAAATGGCCTTGCTGCTCTTGCTTACATTTAACTCACCATGCATTTGCTGGTGCATGTTTGGACTCACAGATCTATATGCTTATCCTTAAGTCAGTACCACAATGTCTTACTGCAGCTTTGTAGGAAGTTTTGTTTTGTTTTTGAGACAATCTCAATGCAGTCTTGGCTGGCCTGGAACTCATAGAGATCTGTCTGCCTCTGCCTCCTAAATACTGGGGAGTGACGGTGTATACTACCATGCCGGACTCCTGTAGTTAAGTTTTGAAATTGAAAAATGGGCATCTTCCAACTCTTGTTCTTTTACAAGATGTTTTGGTTATTCTGGGTCTCTTGAATTATCATGAGAACTTTAACACGCCCATTTTTTTTTCAAACACAGATTTGTAAGGAAGCCCAAGGATATTGTGTTGAATCTATAGAAAACTTGCCAATATAGTCATCATAATATTAATTCTTCTGATGGTGAGACGCCTTTCCACTTTTGAAAAAGATTGTCTTTGATTTCTTTCAACCATGTTTTATGGTTTTAGTTATATTTTGGTTAAATTTCTTCTGGTGATGTTATCTTTTGGATGATTTCTTCTTGAAGTCATCACTGTGAATACAAAGACGTGCACTTCATTTTGCGCTTGAGTCGTTTCCCCTTTAACCTGAAAAGCCTTAACAGGTTTTTCCTTTTCAGGTTCTTCAAGGATTTTCTACATTAAAAAAAAAAAAATGTCATCTGCAAATTATGGTAGTTTCCCTTCTTCCCTTCCTACCTAGACATCTTTATCTCCTTTTCTTGTTTAACTGTCCCAGCTACACGTTATACAATGCTAAACAGGCCAGAATTTCTATCTTCACATTCACTCCTGATTTCAGTAACTTGAATTCTTTCCTTGTCAGAATAGCTGAAAGTTGATGTCAAAGTACCAACTTTTGTTATTTTTCCATTTCCTGTATTATTATGCTCTATTTCCATTTCCTGTATTATTATTCATCTTCATTTCCTTCTGTCCACTTGGGTTGTGTTTGATTTACCCCATTTCTATGGTATTAAGGTGGGAAGTTGGATTATAAGTTTGAGATTGCTGGATGAGATTGACTTAAAGTTCTAAAGGCTCACAAAGTTCAACTCTTCCTCCTTGCTGGGCAGTATCTATATTATTTCATATGTGGGATTCATAAAGGGTAGGGACCACTTTCTATGTCTGAAATACTTCCTGAATTGTCTCTCTAAAGGTGGAATGTAAAAAGTCCAGATCATTTCAGAATCAGAACTAGCTTCCTCTTTGGACAGCCAACGTATGGATACCTATGTGAAAATGTTTAATTCTTGCAACTAGAAGTCTCCTTCCATTGCTGAAACAATAATAGCAGATTGTTTTCCCCAAAGAATATGATACTACCTGTCATTTCATCTATTCATATACTGCAAATGTAGCTATTCCCATGAAAGTGGAGCATATAACTTTCTGCTTGAGTCTTGGCTAGTTTCTTCTACAAGAAAGAGATAATTCCATGTGACTATTAAGACTAGGTCATTATAGGTGTGCTGGATAGCTTTATGTCAACTTGACACAAGGTAGTCATGTGAGAGGAAGGAACCCCATTAAGAAATTGGAAAGCTTCTAGAATACTTTCTTAATTAGTGACTGCTAGGAGAGGACCCAACCCCTTGTGGGTGTCCCTCTGGGTTGATGGTCCTGAGTTCTACATGAAAACAGGCTGAACAAGCCATGACAGCAAGCCTCTATGGCCTACCTCTGTATCAGCTCCTGCCTCCAGGTTCCTGCCCAATTTGAGTTCCTGCCTTGGCTTCCCTCAATGAACTGAAATCGAGGGTATGTAAACTAAATAACCCTTTACCCCCCAGGTTGCTTTTGGTCCTGGTGTTCATCACAGCAACAGAAACCCTAACTAAGACAATAGGTCTTCCAAGGTCTTGTGAGACACTCATCTTTGGAGTAAATGAGATATACTGTAAGCCAGTTGACTGCCCTGAGGCTGCCACACCATGAGGAAGCCACAATGACACCACATAAAGCAGTTTTGAGATGACACCGAGAGACAAAAAGAGATACCAAGTCAGACCCAACTATTTCAGCTATATTTCATTTGTGCTCTAGCTTCCACCTGGCCACAATCATACCAGAGGCCAGTCAGAACTTCCCCAAGGAGCCTTTCCCAAATCCTGCAGAAATCACAGGTTTGGAGGTGACCTGTTGCATAGAAATAGGGACTAGGACTCTCTCTAGTATGTCCTTAAGATTGTAAGGGGCCAGTCAAACTGGACTTGGTGGTACAAGCCTGTAGCCCTACCTACTCAAGAGGTGAGGCAAGAGGGTTGCAAGCTCAAGGCCTGCCTACTCAACAAGACCCTATCTTAAAAAAATTTTTTACAGAGGGAAGGGTGGCAGGGATAGAGCTCAGGGGTCAATCACTTGCCTGGCTTGTGTAAGACTCTAACTTCAATCTCAGCACCAGTAATATATAAGAAAATAAACAAAATACTACCATGATATTCCATTTTTAATTATATCTCTATGGGCCAAATGCTAAGAGTTGGTAACACATGTCACTGGCAAGTCTGAGCCACACCTGTGCAATGCAAGTATAAACTGTCACAGTTTTTTGCAAGAAAAAAAATTGCTAACATCTATGAAAACTACAAATGCATCCATCCTTTGACCCAGCACTTTACGTTCTAGGAACCTGTTCAAATGAAATGGAAGCAGGACTTCCAGAACAATAGAGAGGAACAGTGTCAAAATGATGACTTCAGAACTCTAGAGATTGACAAAAGGCAGACAACAGAGAAATGTTTATGCAAGAGGAAACTACTGAATCTTAGTGAGAAGCAGGAGTTCTGTAGTACTGTTCAAATCTCAGATCTGGACAGAAATCCACAATACAGAGAACTCTTGCAACTAAACAAGACACCACAATTGTAAGCTGCACAGAGGATCTGGACAAAGTTCTCTAAGGAAGACATGTACCTCCCTGGCAAGCACCAGTTTGTAGGGGAAATGCAGCTAAAACCACAGTAGAGCACCCTTCATACCCTGCAGAACTACTATTAGAATAGCAACAAAAATTCACAGAAACAAATAGGGAGTGAGGGGGGAACAGGAAGCCCATGAGTGAGTGCTTTGGAAAACTCCAACTCGTCCTTGAAATATTAAGCATAATTTTCATCTAAGTTCTCTGCACAAGAGAAACATCCACACAAATACTTGGAGGTAAATGTTAACAAAATGTCAGGCAGTGAATGGTACACAGTGTGGGGTATGCAATGGCTTCTGCTCAGCAACAAGAAAGGAAGCAGTCTTGACACACATGGAAAGGGACAAAACTTGGAAATATTATAGTAAGTGAAAGAAGCCAGCGGCCAAACAATACACTGTGTGGCTCCATTCATATGCAGCCCCCAAGTCAGCCTACAGAGGCAGATTAAATTGGTGGCTTCCGGAATTGGGGTCCAGAAAGAGACTGACTGTATACAGGTACAATGGGGGGTGGTGTGGGGGGGTATTGTTTTGTTTTATTGAAAATGATGTGAACTATATCGCAGTGATGACCATAAAATTCCATATAATTACAAAAACAATCAAATTTTATACTTTAAATGAGTGGATATTACGGTATGTAAACAATATGGCAGTATTTTTCACAACTAAAAAAAAAAAATGCAACCCAATGACCTTTACCTTTAAACAGAACCATTAACTGGTGCTCGAATACAAGAGCATGCTGAAATAAAATGACCTGCTGACACCCGAAACACAGCCGAGTCTCCTTGCATCACAATCAGTGAGAGGCTCCACACTCAGAGGCCTTCCACTGGACCAGTGATGGTGAAAGTCTGCTACCAGGTGGGCCAGGATGCATCTAATTCCAGACCTGAAACCTTCCAAGTGGACAGCTACTGGTACCTTCAGAGCCACAGGAGGTAGTTAGAAGTGAGGGTAACAGGGTGCTGACTTTGACAGGATAAAGAAACAGTAACAGACTTGTGTACAGAGGAGATCTGAATAAATCAATCCACGTCAATAATGTGAGCAATTAGTGTTATTATTTTGTCTGTCACATTCCTAGTTTCCGGCATCTATTATGTAAAATAACACAAAAAGTACAGTAATCATTTTTTAAAAATCTCAAACTACATGTCAAACTTCATTTCTAGCTTGTCTTAAATTGTACTTCAAACTTCCAAATGGAAGGGAAAGTTTATTCCTACCAACTATTCTGACACATACACAAAAAAATTCTGATGAATAATAACAATAAGTTTTTTAAATTTCCATAAAACAAGAGCACCACAGGCTGGTTCTAAAATGAATACACTTGGCTAGTTCAATTTTCAACAATAGTTTTATTACAGCTTTGAGAATGTCATACAATGTACTTTGGTCATATTTATTCTCCACTCTTCCCATATCTACCATGTCCCCAGCCCTTCCCAACACTGTGTCCTTTTTTTTTTTTTTAAATAACACACCAAGTCCAATGTGCTGCTCATATACTCCTGTGTGAGACCATCTACCAGAGCATGGCCAATCCACCAAGAGCCTCCTGATTCCCTCCCTCAGAAGCCATCCCACAGCTCTGCAGTTGGGGTACAGTCCCCTGACCCTTCCCACTCCATCCTGGAATGCTGACTGGCTTGGTCTGGTGTGGGTCTTATGCAGGCACAGCTGTTGAGTTCCTGGGCACAGTGGTCCTGTCGTGTCCAGAAGAGACTTCCAACCCGGTTCTCCCTGACCTCTGGCTCTTGCAATCTCTCCACCCCCTCTCCTGAGATGGTCCCTAAGCCCAGCATAGGTGGGTAACAGAGAGGACTCATCTGGGGCTGAGCACATTACAGATACTTATTTTTACACTTTGATCAGCTGTGAATTTCTGGGTTAAGCACAGTCCATTGTGCATAGAAACATCTCTGGTGAGGTCTGGAACTGTAGCAATCTATGGGCACAGGGAGTTTAGAGGGCAGCTTGAGTCTATGTCTGTTTTAGCATAGTGATGGTATGTTCACCTCGAGGGTACAGCCTAGTTCTAAAAATAACAGAAGCTGGAAGTAGTTACTTTTGCATAATTTTTCCAACCTTTAGGGTGTAACAAGCATTTAGATGTCAAGATATTCGGCAACATAACATGGTTATATGGCTAAACTATGATTTTGTTTTGTTTTGTTTTAAGGAAAAGCGAGCACAGTTTTAGTAAGGGATCCGAAAGTGACTTTTTAAACCTAATCATTCAGTCTCTATAGACTCAAACTTTTCACAAATTTTTATTTTATTTCAGCCAGCATAGTAAAGCTCTTCCCATGTACTGACTTCTCCTTACACTGTCAGCACTGTCCCTCTGTAAGGTGTCAGGGAGTCATGGGGCTCGAGTTAAGTTCCTGAAAGCAGGTATTTAGAGAAGGAAAGACAGCTTGGATTTCTAGTCTCACAAATACTTTGTTTTCAAGCAGCACTGTTTTAACTATTTCCTATAAATACGTCAGCCCTTAGGAAAAATATTTTCACTTGAAAGTTTAAAATCTATAATCATGACTTGGAAATGACCTCAGCATATTATCAACCTTCTACCATGGGCCTGCTGTGTGGAACCCACTCCCGGAAGATGAGGGGCTGCTATGCAGCCACATACACTGGCCAGTTTGTTATTTTATGATTTTAAAAAGAGAATAGTCTTTATCAGAAGACTGAGAACAGGATATTTTTGGAAAAATTATGGAGGATAGTGTAAAAATTACTAACTGAATAAAACTGAGGCTTTGGCTAGAGAATAACCCTGCCAGCCAGCCTTCACCACTCCCAGAACTGGGCTCTACACTCAGAGCACCTCCTATCTGCCCCCTTGCCTGGCATGACTGCTCTTTTAGCCAGGCTGGATGACCATTAAACCATAAGTTAGAATTCCATTTCCTTTTAAATCTGGAGCAGGATGGGCTCAGTCTCAATGGAACTAGTTATCAATGAAGCAGGCTGCCCCTGAGAGGAGAGGCAGCAGTATGCCTGACTCTGCCCTCGTATCCACCTCACCACTACCATCAGAGCCTTAAGCAAGACTAAGGCAGCTGCCTGGGGCCCAAGCAAGCCTTCACAGCAGTGTGACTCTTGGGCTCCTCCCTTGCACACTGGACAGCAGTCACAACACCAGGGAAGTTAGCCAGCAGCAACAGTCCTCAAATGCAGGCAAGCATTCTGATGGGTTTTTATTCCAACTCCGTGGAAATCCTAACAGCCATCAAAATACAAATGCAAAAACAGGGTCCTCAGTTTTGAATAAACAGAAAGGCACTCAACATATAGGCAAAACACGAAGTAGGAAAACATGCTGCTTAAAAAATATTAATAGAGAAAAACTGAAACAACCAGACAGTTAAAAACATGCTGGTGCATTCATCCTGCTGAAATCACACAACTGACCAAAAGGAGATAGATCCTTAGGTACTTTCAAAATGGCCTTGATTAGTAACAAAGGAAAACAATTGGCTTATGGACAGAACAGATTATGTGTGTATACATAACACGAACATGGAGAAAGACAAGGGCAGGTAGGGAGTGTGTGCATGGAAGGTCACATGCCAAAGAAACAGAGGTGCAGCAGGGGAAGGGGCAGGTACAGAAAAAGCCACCCCCCAAGGCAGACTTGGGAGTGAGAGAGCCAAGCTGTCTTGGGGGGGGGGATCTTAGTTGCTGCTCATCGTCGTGTCCTCGTCCTCCTCCTCCTCCTCCTCCTCCTCATCATCATCATCATTATTTTGAGAGGCAGTATTGCTATTTAGCTCTGGCTGTCCTTTGTATACCAGGCTAGCCTTGAACTCACAGAGATCCTTTTGCCTCTGCCACCGGCGTGATGCGGTTATAGACATGCACCACCATCCCTGGCTATGACTATGTTACAGTGACATAAAAGTCAAACCAGCTCCACAGCTGTGCTGTCACATCCCAAGAGCTGCAGACACATGTGGCTGATGGCCACACCAGACCTCATGGGCAGAGACCGCGCACAAGCAGGGCTATCCCGCACCATCAGGCACTGCTGGGCAGTCAGCACTGTGCAGTACTTCTACAGTCTGCACAGTCAATGAAGACATTCTCAATCTGAAAAGAAAACAAACTTTGAGCTTTCTCCTCTCACTCAGTCTCTTTCACTAATTCTTGTCCAAACACTACATAAGTGGCAAGGGTTCCACATAGCCTCAGCAACTGCTACAGAGGCCAGTCTTCTCCAAGTGTCCAGAATAGACAACTACGTCTGGAACATAGTCATGCACTCTGAGACCCAAAGAAGTCATGCTACCCATGTTCAATAGAAGCAGGGCAGCTGACAGATACCCCTGTAGTTTAAACAAACATTTTAAATGGAAGCTTTTCTTCAAAAGAACGACATTTAAATAGAGCACCTTTTTTTCTGATTTAATTCAGTGCAGAGTAAGGAGGCAAAAAATAGGCCTTAAGTTAAAAGTTTAAAAAAAAGAAGGGAGGGAGGGACAGAGGGAGGGAGGGAGATAGTGGGGAGGGAAGGGCGGGCAGGTCCTAGGAACTGAGAGGGAAAATGGCAAGAACAAGAGGCCACCTCCAAGGGAAGCCGGTGCCTCTCAGTGATCTTCATGATGGTAGTGATGGGGTGCAAGCTTGAGCGCTGGGTAAGGAGGGTCAGAGTTTAAAAAGGAGGAAGCCGAAAGATCCTCAAAGATAGTAACAAGTTGGGAATGGGGACAGTGGGGGTGGGGTGCAAAGTGCAGCATCTGAGACTCTCAGCCCCAAGTCTGCAGCTAAAAGGTCACGGCCTCAGTCCTGACAGCTACATCCACCAGCACCCAGTGACCCATTGGATACCACAGACAGATCTATTCTGTGCCCTCAAAGCCTCTGCCTCTGAAGTGTCAAGTCCCCCGACTTTCCTAGGGCACACACTGACTTCTCCACTCTAGGTTCTAACCTCATCACGGCGGGGCCTCCTCCCGTGTCTATGAGATACACAAACATATGAAGCCGTGGGTATGAGGAGTGTAGAAGGTATCAAAAGTGTACTACAGCCCAGTGAAGAAGGGGCCATGCACGGTGAGCAATTCAAACAAATGACAAAGTGGCATTAGCAATCAGCTGGGGAAAGAGGGACTGTGACGTTGGCTCATGTCACTAGTATGTTTTCATAGAAACTTATTCTCTATCTCATGTCACACACAAAAAGAAAGTACAGATGGATTAGACTAACACTAAAAAGCAGGACAAACTTCTGGGAAAAAAAATAGTGTAGCTTAGAGTAAGGAGCTATTAAACTTATGTAAAGAGCCCTGCCATGAACTTGCAGACGATAAACACAATTATAATGTGCAGCTGCTGCACAGCAAAGCATGTCACATTCTGGAAAGATAAGCCACCAGAGAGAACATGCCTTAAAACAGAAAAAATCAATAGATCTAGATTACATAGAAATCTAAAACATGTATGAAAAAAATCCAACAAAATAAAAGAAAAACCCAAGTCATAAAAAAAAGAAGAAACTAAGATAGTCAGATAAACAGAAGACACAATGCTCAAGTTTAATAGAAATTAAGGGAATATACTTTTTCAAATTGGTAAAATTTCAAAAGCCTGACAAGACCAAGCCCTGGCAAGAAATTCTCAGGGATTAGGAAGATATCTTAGTAGAATGACTTCAGCTTGACTCCCAACGCCCATCTATGAAGTTGAGTGTGATATGTACACTTAGAATCCTGGATCTGAGGGGGCTGGAACAAGAGGATCCCCAGGTTCACTGGCTAGCCAGTTTAACCTAATTGGGAACCTCCAGGTCACTGTGACTCTGCTGCAAGAAAAGAAGGTGGACAGCATCTGAAAACAGGCTGGCCTGTGGCCTCCACACACATGCATCTGCACACACAGGACTACCCACACACTTCTAGTTACAAACCATGAAAGAGTGGGTGAAGGGATGAGGCAGTGGTGGGCACCTGCCTAGCATACATATGGCCCTGGACTGTGTCTCCAGCACCACCAATAACAGGAAAGAATTAAAAGATGTAGAGCCATGAACCTACACTGCAATGTTCAGAGCAACTGTCTAACAGCCAGGTGCAGAAACAAAGTGATGTTGTCCTAGGACAGCAAAACACAAGACACAGCACACACACACAGTGCACTACCACTTACAAGATCAATATCTCTAAGCGGAAGATGCTGCTGCCTATAAACATACATGTAGTGTTAAGTGTAAGCCATGCATGGGAACAGCAAATCCCATGAGGATGTGAGGGTTGCACTGTATCTCTTGTTTCATTTTATGTCATCTCTAGCTCTCAAAGTAAGGCAAAAGGAGCAAAGGATAGAGGCTAATTTTTTTCTCTAAATTTTTTGTTATTTACGACATTTTTCAAGTATCAAGTACCTTCTATTTTGAACAAAGAGAAAGAGGGGGAAGCAGCTGAAATCAGCAACCGGGCTGGTGCTTGGTTGGTGCTTGATCTCCGACGCACTGTGCTTTGTCAGTTTGTGAGCATGACTCTAAACATTCTGAACTAGGTTGTTTGACATCAAGCCTGTGGATAAATCTATTTTTCTTCTTTCCATCTTCTTCGGGTTGGTTCCAGCTTTATAGTCAACCCAGTGCTGTAATCAAGAATATCCTCACCTCCACCCAGACCAATACTACACTTTTGCCCTTTTAGTGAAGAACCTGACACTGTGGCTCACACTATCTTCTGGAAGACTTTGCAGCAGCATTCCCATTTTTACAATTATATGTTGGATGTCCACCAGGAGCCAACAGCTAGAAAAACATCAATGAACATAGTCTCACACAGTAAATAATTTCTAAAACTAAAATTGTGAGGAATGCTATTTAATATTTTCATACTGTTTTAAACAATGTTTCCTGGTTGGTTCTACGGTCTTTCCCAACAAACCAGAAGGTGCAGGGACCAGTGACTAAACTCTATGGCAAGAGAGGGTTCCCCGGCAGATGTTCAACAGGCAAAAGGATGTCAGTGGTACCTCACCCTCTGAAAATGACTTGGTGCTAGGAGAGTGGAGTCAGTCTCTCCACCCACTGCCCGCTTCACTCAGTGAATCTGCACGAAGGAGACTGGTGTGTGTTAAGGTGGAAACACAAAGAGCACCATAGAATTTTAATTCTAAATCAGTGGGTTTCAGCTGGAGGAGAGTGCCCTTGTTCCCAGGGAGCATTTGACAGTGTCTGAAGACATTTGTTCTTGTCACAGTTGGGAACAGGGTTACTAGGATCTAGTAATAAAGACCAATGATCTAGTAATAAACATCTTAGAGTGATGCTCACCATGAGGACCATCTACATTCGGCTAGAGATGGCAACAGTGCCAATGTGGAAAAGCCTGAGGCATGATGCTTAGAATCCTATCTGCTGACTAACAAGGAGAACATGTGTCTAGGCCCAGGAGACCAAGTACCAGTGGCCTGAGAAAGTATTCAATGCCAGGTGAGGAGATGAAATGCAGGCTCCAGAGAAGCTGCAACTTGAAACATCACAAAGCAACGAAGGGATAAGCTCTTGTAAAAGTACAAAGGTGGGATGCTGGATCTAGAGCTGGAGTGAGCAATGTTTCCCTGGAAGAGACTTCTACTCCCAGAGTGTAAAGACACATGACTTTGTTCACATTTCCAGGTGGCTGTGGACTAACTAAGGGACTGTTCCAGATGGAAGGCAGAGCCAACAGGACTGGAGAATATAAAAGCAGGGAGCTGCTGCCACTGGATGGTGACCCTCAAGAAGGGGCTTATCTCCAGGGCAGAAAGAGGCTGCTCAGAGGATGGCTATGGAGAATCGAGCTGCCTGAGAAAAACCAAGAAGGAGGAGGATGAACGGAGAGGTTAAATGGAGGCTGTGTGGCCGGGGACATGAAGACAGAGGTCTTTGTGCTTACAGATAAGCACGAGAACTTGGAACGTTAGCACACAGGGTTGTTCCTTCAAGGGAAGAAATGAAGAACCTGGTATCCACACAGAAGGCTGGAGGAGTGGAGTTCTCTGGAGACCTCTGTGTTACTGTGTAGCTAAAGAAATTTCCAGCACCAACACTAGCCACTCCCTCATCGCAAGTTTGGGTTTTTCAGTCAATCTATAGAACCTATCTTTACAGACTTCAAAAAGTTTCAACCAGTCACATCTGATCTGTATTTCACTTACTTTGTTCCTCAAAGAGATTTATGTATGCTTTGTTGTGCATATAAGATTGAGTTAATTATCACCAGAATTGTTTTTGCCCAATTTTGCTAGACTTAACTATGCCTAAAATAAACCACTCAGGGTCAGAATCTTGAAGTTTGAACCAACACAGGCTACTGAATCTTGCTGAGCTGAGCAGCCTTCTTGCCTCTCAAGACTCATCACTCTTCTGGCCATGAAGGTCACCCCCAAAAGAGGAGGTACTTGATGAACGATGCTGAGGCAGGACAATCATATCGCCAATGTGTAGACTTATCTACACAGCAATTCTAAAGCCCCAAACTGCAAAACCTACACACTTTTTCCAATTCATCAGGTGCCCGCCCAAACTGACCAGAACTGTGTGGCGGCATAATTAGAGCCTGCCTGCCTTAGGTCCATGTGGATTCTGTTTAATACTCAGTGCTCCTATGGGTACTGCTCCATCTTACCGGGAAGTTCAGTATCTCCTTAGAACTTAAAACAGTAGTGAGGAAGGTAGTTCACATCTGTAAGTCCATCCTCCGGAGGCTGAGGCAGGGGGGTAAAAAGTTTAAGACCAGCCTTGACTACATGGTAGTATCTTATCTTTAAAAAAAAATTAAATTTAATAAAAAAAAAAAAAACCTGGGAGAATCATATTAAGCAAAAGAAGACTAATTCAGATGTTTTCTCTCATGTAGAATCTAGAGTATTAAGAAAAAACATGGCCAGGCGGTAGTGGCCCATGCCTTTAATCCCAACACTCGGGAGGCAGAGGCAGGCAGATCTCGGTGAGTTCAAGGCCAGCCTGGGCTACAGAGTGAGATCAAGGACAGGCTCCAAAGCTACACAGAGAAACCCTGTCTGGGGGGGGGGGCAAGAAAAAGAAAAAGAAAAAAACATGAAGCCAGGCAGTGGTGGCACACGCCTTTAATCCCAGCACTCAGGAGGCAGAGGCAGGAGAATCTCTGAGTTAAAGGCCAGCCTGGTCTACAGAGACAGGGCTACACAGACAAACCTGGTCTCAGACCCCCTCCCGTCCCCAAAAAGGACATGAAACTATAAGGGAAACTATTTGGAAAGGGAGGGCCAATAGCAGGGGCAGGAGGGTCAAGAGGGCAGTAAATGGGAAGATCAAGTCCTTTGTGAACATGGAGGGAAAATCATAACGAGATTCAGTTAACATGTGCCAATGAAAGACAGGAGAAAGTCTGTATTCTGACATGCATCTGGTGCAGGGTTCAATAAAAGAGATCATGGAGCTACACAAGAAGAATGAATGTTTGCTAAATTAATTGAATTGAACAAATGGGAGAATGTGTTGGCACAAACAGTGCAAAACTCCATGGCACATGCGGATGCCATGTGATTAAGTTTATGGAATTGTTCCTTAAAATCTTGGCAATTTGGCAATAGGATCCCAGTCACTATGGGATTCAGATGATCTGTGGAAAGATCTAAAATGAAACAACAATAAAAACCCATTGCACAGAGTTCACTTATTTCCTTCCTGACTCCTCTGGTTGTTGCCCAGAGGACAGAGAACGTTAATCAATAGCAGGAGCCCCCGTCAGTGGGCTAAGTCTGGATGCAGCTGCTGCCTGGAAGATGAAAGAGATGTGCAGTCACTCTCCAAACCACTGCTGCACACCAGTCGCTGACTCTGTTGCAGCGGTGAGACAGATCCTTCCTGCACTTGGGTCAATGTGCTGCAGTGGCAGGGGCTATGGCCATGGCTGCAGAGGAAGACAGAGTTCTCTAGACTTTATCACTCTTTCAGTCCAAAGTATCTGGGAAGAGATTTCTGGGGGGCCCATAACTACTTTTATTACCCTAGGTGTTGAAAACACAGCAAGACAATCAAGATGGTCCCTTGGAGGCTAGGGATGTTGGAGGCTAGGGATGTTGTCCAACACATGGACATGCTATGATGATAGAAGCCTAAGCTGTGGTGAGTATGACAGCCCATGCATGGGACAGGGACCCAGCATCTATGGAAGGAGGGACTTTATAAAAACTTCCCTGAGAATGTAAAGCTGAGAGCTAAAAATGTAACCAGAACTCCTCAGCCCAAGGGAACACAAAAAAAGAGGAAGAAACTGGATCCAAGCAAAGCAGAAGGGTGAAAAGTAACTGCAGAAAGCTGAGGATGGGAATAAGACAGAGAGACCACAAGTGCTGGCAGGAGAGGGCTGCCATCCAGAGGAAATCCTGTTTGAAACTGGTTTCGACTTCTGAGGTTCAGGAAGATACTTCAACCCTAAAATACAGTGCGAATAGGACTTGAACATGAAGGGTTGACATCTTTGTTTGCTGTGAGGAGAAGCCCCCCACCCCCGTCCCCGCAAAGTGATGTCACAGTGGCAGGAGGAACGGCTGGACACTGAAGCATCCAGAGAGCTCAAGAGTCTGGGCCAGGAGTGAGGTCACTGCAATGTGCTGCTGATGATGTTGGGCACTTGGGACCATAAATACCAGAGGCATAATTTGAGTTATTCAGATGTCAATGGGAAGATTCTGACAGTGTCCAAGTTTCCAACCACAACCCTAGCAGCATAAATGGTACTCTGTATTTTGAACCTGTGAGTTTGAAAAGCAAATGCTGGCACTCTGTCCAAAGATCCAAAGGCACCAGTCAGTCACACCAACCACTCTACTGACGTATTCTTGGCATCCCCATCTGAGCAACAGACTCAAACACTAGCTTAACACATTTTAGTTCTATACTGTAATATTTCTTATTCTTGAAAACAAAACGAGAGACTAAGTCAGAGGAGCATACAGGGAACTAAACACACATGGTGGAGAGGTTCTGCATGTGTGTGTTGGGGGGTGGGAGGGGGTGCCTCACAGCCACTCTTCTGTGAAACCATCACCACCCTCCATTCTTGTCAAGAGTCACTGGTGACCTAACCCCTCCGAAATTACCCAGTGTTCTGGGCCTGACTTGCAGCTTTGCCATCATGCCAGGAAGTGGAATTCCTAATCACTCAACCCCCCCAGCTGGACTTCCTCAACAACAGGAAACCTTCCTATTCTCTGCAATTCAATCCCCCTTGGTGACAACCCACCCCATGCCTCTTCCACCCTCCACTCCAAGGTTTCAGGGTTAGCACTTCCTTTCCCCTTACTGTTTGCTAACTGCTCCCTCCCCCAATTCCTTTCTTCACTTATTTGGCTATGTACACTCTGCACTCTACTAATGTTTACAAACATCTGTGATCTGCCAACTTCCGTAATAGGTGCAGAGAAAAATGCACCATTAAAAATAAAGATAGAAATCTCTGCCCTCCTGTACCATATCAATCAGCAATTCAATAAAGTATAGGCTGTCAAATAGTGATCTTCAGGAAAAACCAAACCAAACCAAACCAAACCAAACAAACAAAAACCACAGCAGATCCCTGGGAATGCTTACTAAATCAGATGGGCTCCCCTCTGCCCAATGGAGCCCTTGAAGAGGGATCTGAATGTGGAAAGGAGCAAACTACAAACACAGAGAAAGAGTGGTCCACGCAAGTCCTGAAGGCAGGGGCACTCGAGTGCAGTCCCGGCAAGGAAGCAGCCGGGAGCAGTAGCCGCGAGGGAGCCTACTCTTCCAGTCCAAGAGAGCTGAGAATAGATACTGGACCCGTCCTGCAAAGCAACCACACCACTGCTGAGTTAAGACTAGGCTGCCAGTGGAGTACGAACAGGACAGGAGTCCTGCTTCTCACCTTGAAGACATCGCTGGCCATGCAGTCCTTCCAAGTGGCCATTTTCCTTTCACATGCCTCAGCACAGTTCACTAACCCATCTCACCATCATTTCCAAAACACTACCCCGCCTCACAACCATCCTTTAGCTCTGAGCCACCTGCCCTCACACCATCATCCTCACCACCCTCATGCGGCTACTCTCCACAGGCCATTCACTGCAGGATAAGCCCCTCAACAAAAGCACACTTATAACCACCCAAAGTCACAAGCCTACCCTGGCTTGCCTGATCTCCTTTTCTTCAGGGCCGAGTCTCAAATCCTGCAACCTCCTGGGACCTCCACACTGCAGATCCCACTCACTGCCTTGTTTACTGCAGATCCCACTCACTGCCTTCTGGTTTACGGTCACTCAGTGGCGTAGATTCTCTGTGCCTGCCCAGAAGAACCTCAGCACAGACCAAACTGCATTCTAACCTGCCCCACACCCAGCCTGAGCAGGAAAAACACTGGCAGGGCAGAAGACACAAGTTAGTGGAGCTACAACCCTGAAGAGGTAAGAGGAGAAGGCAGCCATGTGTAAGGAGAGCCTTGGATGGCAGCTGAGAATGTCCATCCCAGCATGGATATTCCCACCTGGAGGCTCCCTCTAGAAAGGGTGCCTGTCCTCCCTCGTCTCCGAGAGAACTCCACTTCTCTCTCTGTTGCCTCCAATATGTGCTGCTGATGAAGAACAGGGTCTAGGTGCACACACCGACGCACGTGACGGCAGGGGAGTCAGAGTGTGGATGGAGTCACGGACAGACATGGGGGGAAGTGAATGTAGAATGAAGGGAGATGGGACCTCTCTGAAGCCTTAGTGACTCTCAGTTAACCAGCCCTCTCCACTTTCCACTCACATCTTTGTCAAGTCTAGAAGCTGATGTGATGGTAGAGAGGATGCAGCCACTCTTCAGCCCAACTCTGGGTTCTCCTATCAGATCCACAAAGACGAACACTCAACTGAAAAAAATTAATGATTCATACCACAAAGCCATGCCAATGAACTGCAACTTGAGTCTCTATACCTGCTTAGAAAATCTTGTACACATTTCTAGTTGAACCCCCCACCAACAGTAAATGGGGACTTTCCATTTTTCATGCCCCTAGTACCATATCTCACCCTTCTGAGCTAATGAATTTGGCTACTCTACTGAAAACAAAGGCCATTTGGGGTGATCACTTAAAACTTCCTCTTTATGACTCAAAATCCTGCATGGTTAGTATCTATCTACCTGCCCTTACCTCCTGGCTTCCAATGCTCTTTGCTTCTAAGGTACCTAATGTAACACACACACACACACACACACACACACACACACACACACACACACACACACAGGCAAGCACACCACATACATGTGCTTACCACACATGCATAGAACACCCATATAAAGAATGAATGTTAAGAAAGTAGAAAAACGTAAGATGCTTATGGTAACTGTGATGATACTTCAGAGTCCACACGGGGACAGTAAATAAATAGGATGGAGGGCAGGACAAGCTCACAGAAGATCTTAAAAGCCAAAGTAGAGTGATGATTTTTGAATGAGGAAATGGGATCAGTCTAAGACCAAGAGCCTAGAATTGAATGGGATGGAAGAGCAGAGGACAGAAAGGGCTGGAATCAGGTGGGAAGGGACAGGAGACGCACAATCACGATGTGACATGCTAGAGGAAAGGTGGGTGCATATGTACAGCAGCTGATGAGATGCAGGACAGTGAGAAGGGGGCAGGGAGAGATGGACACAGCAAGCCTGGGGACGAGAAGCACTAACGAAGGGTCTCAGGCCTGCATGCCGACTCCACACAATGAGGGCACAGCACCACATGTGACCCTAGGTCACAGCACTCCTAAGGCTCTCCTGAGCATAAACAGAAACACAGGCCCAGAAAAGATTTGTCATCTGTCACAAAACTAGCTGTGACAGAGCAGAAACAAGAACCCAGCCATCTCTTGATGCCCTCTGAACTCTATGGCTGCCTCTTCTAGAACCCAGCCATCTCAGACAAGGACATGCATGAGGTACCACAGGCCACAGTAAACTGGCCACACTACAGCAGATGCTGAGAGCAGACAGGTCTAGATTGTTTGAACTTACTAACAGTGAGCTACCTCAACTCCACAGTGCTCAGTATTTTTATAGCAAATTGTGGAGCACTTTATGTTGTTTGTCTTCTTGCTAATCCAAAGAATTATCACCACCACCACCACCACCACCACCAACAACAACAACAACAAAGAATTATGACAAAAACATTTATGACAAAAACATACACACAAAAAAAGAAAAAGAACTGTAAAACATCCAAATCCTTCTGAGCAACTTGACAGTTCTGTGTTTCCATGGACAATTTTTCGAAGTGCCAGCCCCACAATGATGGCAGTTGCAGCTGGATGCACCTACTTCTGACCTCAGACTTGACCATGGGTTTGCTCCCATCTTAACTTACTTCCTCATACAATTCACACTGACATTTGATGTTCTGACCACACATGTATGAAGCACCTCAAAACCCTAACCTGAGTGCATCTGTTTGCTTAGCAACTTGAAGATGGTCTCTCTATGACTAAGTGGCAGGTGCTGTTCAGTTTGTTTTCATTCATGTAAACTGTGTCCTTAAACTTACGGGCAAGGAAACACATTTGGTTTAGAGTTTGGACAGGAAGGAACCATGCACCAGTCACCTCTAGAACAGGCTGCTCTTTCAGTTTCCTGGATGAAAAGAATTCTGTGTTTTTAAAGGGAATACTAAGAAACAATGAAGACAGACATAACCCCGTCCTATTAAAGAGTGATTTCTTGCAATGATTGTGGTATGTAAATCAAGCCAGGTATAGAAAGAGAAACTATAAAAATTTATATGGATTATACACTTTTTAGATTGCTATATAGAGGAGCTTACATTTTCTTCCTAGAAATGGGACAGTAATACTTTCGCCATCAAATGTCCCAAATACTGAGACACTATTCTTGATAGGGCAGATAACAGCAAGGTTTTCTTTGTTGACATAGTTGTTGCTATTGTCATGAACTGTTTTGACCAAAACATAAAAACACATGGACCAAACTCACTGTTCAACACAGCTTTTCAGACTTTAACTCCAGTAACATTAATTGTTTAAAAAAAAAAAAAAAAAAAAAAAGATAAAATGCACCCAGGATCCTGAATCTGAGGGGAGAGAGAGGTAACACCCCTGAGGTACAGGATTTAAATATCTTTTTCCAGCCTTCTACAGAGTGAGCATGTTACCAAACAGCCAGTTCCCACAGCCTCACTCCAGCTAGCAGGTGCAGGGCCAGGAAGACTACTGGTCTGTCTACTAGTACTAATTTCCTTGTATGCTTCAGGACATCATTACCACGTACTTGGAAATCCTCTATCAGGGTTGTTAACTGCACTTAACTTTATGATGAAATCCATCCTCAAGTTCTCACAGTAGCCTTTCCTAAACACTGCAAGTTCATCTCTAAATATCTCTAAAATATCTCAAAACTTGCATGTAGCAGAGAATGCCTAAGACTAACTCTAGGAAAAAGCAATGTGCATGCAAAACTATCAATTATTCAGTCTCCTGGATGCTGTTCAACACACACCAACCCTACCCTTCCACTGCCTCTAGCATTATGCCCAGCAGTTATCTCAAATGCAGAGCTCTTTGAGGCATGTAATCCTGCACTAAAACAGAGGCCCAATGTAAAGCAGCTCAACTGGCTGAATGCTCCAGACCTAGGAGAACCAGAGTCCATCACTGCTGCCAGCAGAGGTGGTGGCAGGTAAAGAAGGCAATGGCAGTCTTATCTGGAATGAAGTCAGTATGTCCTGTCCTCTGGGACTGGACACTTGGAGAAGACAGGAGGCTGTTCTAGAGGAGGTTAAGCAGATCCTCTAGCGTTCCCTACAGCTCTCAAAGTGCCCTCTCCTTGGGGACCTTGCATTTGAATCTTGCTCTCTCTGCACTTCCCTCTGTAGTATCTGCCTGGTGTGTCCTCCACACTCATTTTGTATCCCTTTCTTTTCTCCTGTAAGGCTGGTAAGGAGACCATGCCTTCTCACCTGTGCTTTTATTCCTGGTTCAGCAGCAGCTGGCACAGGACAGCAGCCATTTGACATGTACTGTAGAACTGCTTGCTGGAGAACAACATGAAGTCTGTCACTGGTAGATTTCCACCACTGGTCCCAACTATACTCTCCTTCTGTATCTCAACTCTGATGAAAATCACTGTCAGAAAAGGCTGGGCTGAGCCCTTTTTTTCAGGTATGTAGTTACCCTCTGCAGTGGTGGACTGTGGATGACCAGCCCCTCGGCATGCCATGGGTACAACTGCCCTCCCACACACACACAGGAAGAAAAAAGTTCACCTTCCCCTCAATCTGCCACTTCTGTGCTTGGTCTTTTCCGGCAACCATGCCAAGGCTTCCTTGAAAGGAGAGCACAAGCCACATGAGCAGCTGTGCTACCTCCATCAGCACACTGCATGCAGTGTCATACCACTGTGATGTCCAACACTGTCTCGTATTTGTCCATGTACACTCTGAACTTGCTGGAGGCTGAATAAGGACAGGAGCTACATACACTCCCCTCACTGAATCCCAGTCCAGTACTCAACACAAGGCAGGCATCCAACAGCTAACTATAAACAATCTCTAGTACTGTTTGTAGTACTACGGTGAGCTAACCCGTTAGAAAAACACCTTCCAGCAGCTAAATGAGCAGTGACAGAACCACTGCTGCTGAAGCACAATCCACAGGTGCCGCAGCCTCTCTCAACCACAGAGCAGCCCTAGGAGGCCCAGGTACATGGTCAAGTGGCCCATGGGCAGGCTGACCCAGTCCACACATTCACTTATTTAAGAACCCGCCATACTTCCTAGCGATGTGGCTAAGGCTGTAATTTAAAAGAATGGACTCGGATGAACATTCCCTCTCTTTTCGGCCCATACAGGCAGCTTCCTTGGTGGGAAGACCATCTTTACCCCTGCTGTCAGGGTAGCATGCTTGACTTTCTGGCACAGTCCTCCGGCAGCAGGCAGGATGCTTCTGCCCCTGCTGTCTTGCCCATCTACCTGCTTGCCATCCCCAGGACAAGCCCCCAAGGCACTGCTGGGGTGGCATTAAGATCCTTGGAATGTAGTACCTATCTTTCACAGATCAGTATCAAAATCTACATTATAACTTTCAATAGTTTAAATCTGTCTCCATGGCAACTAGGTAAAGTGAAGGCAAGCGCTACATTAAGGTTCAACCCACTAAACTACTTTACAATCATCTGCTTTTGTTCCCAAGTGCAAGGAGACAGAATGACAGCATATGACCTCCCCCAACAAGCTCTCTAAAAACTACCTTTATTAATAACAATACAATTTCCATCTTCAAACAAATAACTAGAGCACCCATTAACAAAAGGATAGAATCTCACATCTGATGGACAATGTATCTAACTGCCTTACTACTATTCGGATCCTGACCTGCAAAAAATATACATCACAGCATTTTATTTTTAAAACAAACATCACTTATTTCTGAAACTAACCTTTATAAAAGATAGCCCCCGAAGTCCCACCAGGGAGAAACCAGAGAAGGGCTCTCAGAGTTGATTAGAAGACGATATGAAGGAAGCAAAGGAGACTGTTTTACTAACTCAACAAGCAACACACAAAGAAATAGGCTCAAGTTCTCTTTCTTTGGTATTTGATTTCTTGAGATGGAATCTCACGATGTGGCTCAGGAGGGCTTGAAATTAGCAATCCTCCTGCCTCAGCCACATAAGTGCCGTGACTGCATATGTGGGCAGCCACATGTGGACAACTTTTCATTTTGAAGCTGTTTGGGAGTGCTTACTAAACTCCTACGATGTTACATTTTTAATTTCCGGATATTAGTTCACTTTTTTTTTTTTAAAGATAGCTTCTTTCTTTCCATCTGTTCCCTCTCCTCCTAACTATCAGTCCAATACTGATGGCACCCTGAAGCTCCATGTTCTAATAAAGCTTTTATGGCCAGGCAAAGGTGCAAACGCACCTGAGCCAGTGGGACGGTCCACTGCATTTTCAGAGCCAAGGAGACCTGGAGGGCCAGGGAAGCAGGCAGGCCACAGACAGGAGGCCTACAAAGTGGAGGGCCCACAGCAAGCCAGACCTTGCGGGAAGTGGTCTCAACTACAACTCAGCACCAACCCCTCAAAGCTCATTTTTTATAAACCTATTGTTCTCAAATCTTACTACTGTAAGAAATATTAAATATTCTTTCCTATTAAATACTGCAAGGAATTCAAATATTTTTATCTCACTACCTTGTAAGACTTTTATGCAAATGTTTCAATCCTCTCTCCCAGGTACACCCTTTGTTTACACAAAGATCCTGCTGCCTTCCCAGAACTTAAGTGACTCAAGTGGCCGACCCCTTCCCACTTCCCTTCATGTTCTTTGACAGGTTCTTTTTTCTCCCTTTGGAAAAATATTTTATTACAATTTTTACTTTTTGAAATTAAAATATAATTACATCATTTTCCCTTTCCACCCTCCAACTTTGCCCTTTAAAAACAAACAAACACACAAAACAAACAAAACAACAAAAACTAGACACTTTTTTTTTTTTTGGTGAGGGGAGCTGAGGATCAAACCCAGGGCCTTGCGCTTGCTAGGCAAGTGCTCTACCACTGAGCTAAATCCCCAACCCCAAAAACTAGACACTTTCAAAAGACTATGAGGTCAACAGTACCCAACCATGGGGAAAAGATACAGACAGCACCTGAGTTAGAATAAAAACCACATGCATTTTCTGCCTGGGTGTGCTTTCTCCTCTGCTTTTATGAGCAGCACACCCTCTTGATCAAGAGTAAACTTTTGCCTTGTCAAGACACTTTGGGGAGTCAGCAGAGCCCAACACACTGAGCCTAGGAGCCCCTTCCCACTGCACCAAGGCTGCGCAAGACGTCACACTGCAGACACCAGGCTCCCAAAAGCCTGCCCATGCACCAGGGATGTCCGGGTGTCCCCCAAACAGTTTGGGCTAAACAACTGTCTCCCATATCCAGAGGGCCTAGTCCAGTCCCATGGGAGCTCCACAGCCACCAGTCTACAGTTCATGGGCTTCCACTAGTGTGGCCAATCATCTCTGCATGTCTTCCCATCATGATTTGGGGGATGTGGGGTGGCTTGGGAGGGAGGGTTGAGGGGTGGGAGGAGGGAGAAGGTGGGATCTGGGGGTGGTATGTAGAGTGAGTAGAAAATTTCTTAATAAAGAAAAATGAAAAAAATCAAATAAAAGCAAAAAATTTCTGTTGCTACAAAAAAAATTTGAGACAGAATTTAATCCTTTGCATTTATACAATAGTTTATTTTGACTTTTATATAAATCAAAGTTTCAGTTCTGAAACAACTGTATACAAAGATAAATGACTTTAAATATATTGTATCATAAAATAAAAAACAAATTTTTGGTGGAAAAAAAGATACTTTGGAGTGGTGGTCTTTCTTTGCAACCTCAAACTTTTTCAAACATCATTCAAAATAACAGTGCACAAATGAAAACAATGCTCAGTTTGGGGGTCCTGATTTTATTATTATTATTTTTTTTTTAGGGCAGGGAACAGGGTCTGGTAATGTAGCCCTGGCTAGCTTAGAACTCACAGAGATCTGCCTGCCTCTGCTTCTCAAGTACTAGGATTAAAGGATACATACACCTTGTTGGGTCCTGATTCTTCCTGACAACTGGATGCTTTCTGGTTTAAGAGGTGAAAGCCCTTCAAATAATGAGGCTTAACAGCTCACTGTCAGGGCGCATGGGGAATGAATAGACTCTCACATCCCCACTATACCCTGACTCCCTGGGGAGAAGGGAAATAAAGGAAATGAAGTCAGGCTAGACACCCAACACCCAGGGCCTTCCTAGATCCTTCCAGCTGAATACGCACATCACAGCCCCACTGCAGATCTTCAGTTCAGGGTCTGACACCACCCTGCCCACTCAGCATCCTATCGGCTTCATTTGCAGTTTGTCTTCTGTAAGCTTTTGTGTTCTGGGTCAAGAGTACTCAGTGAATCAAAACTGCTGTTTATCAACTACAGAGCCTATAGAGTAAGATAGTCTCATCATGTGATTCTCTTGTTTATCCTGTCAGCCAACATTCACTTGAGTATTGATGCTCTCAGCAGCCAGAAACCAGGCAAAACGCCTTCCCAGGGTAACCCCGTCACCTAGGACTGAAGCAGAGCTCACACACTCCATGCTGTTCCATGGGGCACTTGTCTCTAAAACCACTATTCTCTTCATTTCTATTTCAATACCAATGTTTACTTTATCGCAGTCTTGCTGGGCTGGCTTTGTAGGATATTAAAAGTGGCCTGTGTCTGCAGCCATTTGGCCAATGTGTGTAACACAGAATGAAAAAATTCAGTGGTCCTTGGTGTCAAAAGTGGACATGTACAGGATGTGTTCCAAAGCTCTACAGAAGCCCTGAAAAGCAACAGCATGGAGCAATGCCATGATGGATGTCAAGATCGTATGGGAAACTGAAGGCTCGTGCTCATCCTCAAAACAACAAACTGAAAAGGATGAGGATAGAAAACACAGAGGCCAGGGAATTGGTAGCATTCTCTGAATTCAATTCACTGAGCTTAATCCTTCCTGCCCAACACCATTTTCCTAAGAATCCTTTTTGTTGTTTCTGGTGGTGGTTTTGTTTGTTTGTTTTTTGAGACAGGGTTTCTATGTGCAACTCTGGCTGTCCTGTTAGACCAGGCTGGCCACTGCCTCCTGAGTGCTGAGATTAAAGGTGTTTGCCACCACAGCCTGGCCAAGAATCTTTTATTAGAGGTCTGCTAGGTGGCTGACGTGAGCTAAGACTCATTCCTCACCTACTATTAGGAAGACTGACAAGAACAGACAGCTATAACACAGTGTGCAAGGAATATGAGAGAGCAACTGTTCTGAGAGCAGGCAGGCGCAGGAAGGGCTCAGGTGCTGGTGTGGCGGCACATGCTAGTAGGATTTGCTGAAGGAGGCTCTGCTTTGTTTCCACAGAAAGCAAGAGGCTATAGATTTGTTCCAGATTAAGGTACATCAGGTTTGACCAGCCAAGACCCCCTGAAAAGTCTCCAATGACACCATGGCCCAGATGATCCAACATCCAGAATGGTTCCAAGGCTCACACAACGCAGCCTCACAGACTACCCCATAATCCTAAAATTACCTTTATGTCCTCATAAGAATACAGTGCCCTTATCCAGAAGGAAGTAGTATGAGAAGCTACGCCCAAATTCCCAAAAATACCAAGCTGGCTTTGGAGATGCAATTGGCTCACTCCTTCTCTAAACCCAAGCATATTGCTAAAAGAAAAGGTTGAGAGAGTCTTCTGTACCATATCAGAAGAGCCCTCTGGTGTGGGACAGAGAAAAACCAATATTTTTATTTAAAGAAGGTTAATTATGAACACAACATCTTTCTAAAAGAAGAAAGGGAGATATGATATAGATATATAGGATATAGATATGATAGGATATAGGGTAGATTGTTGAACCTACTTTTAAAGAGCAACAACTTGTTTGAAATGTTTTACATTGCTATGGATTTTAGTTTATTGATACAAAATTAAAAGTTAATTTTGTTATACTGTGTGTATTTTTCTACTCTTGTTTAAGGTATTATGTTTGTACAGCTCATTTAAAACTGTAATGGATAATTAAGAAATAGATTAATAATTAGTCATCTATGATAATCACACTTGTAGTCATGTTAGTTAAGTTTTCTAGGTATACATAGATATAATTCAATTAGGTAGGCAATCTTCAAATACTTCAAAGACCTACAGAATATGGCATTTAAAATGTTTTAAAAATTTAGACTTTCTGGACAGTGAGACATGTCTGCTCCTGGCAGCACCGATTTACTCCAGAGAGGAGGTTGGGCATCGAAGATACTCTGTATCTAAAGCTCTCAAAACTATGAAAACAAACCAGTAATTAAACATGTAAAATACATGACACTTTATCAAAGGATGACAAACCAGCACAAGAACATGCTCGGTCTTCAGCCACTGGGAAGACACAAGTTAGAGGAGCCACAATGGGAGATTACTGTATTAGAACGACTGGAAGAGAAAGACACCTGCCCTAGCAGGCAGTGACCGAAGCGTCTGAGTTCCCGTGCACTGTGGTCAGATGTAAAAGTAAGCGACTGCAGCGACAGTCTGGCCGTTTCCACGGCTAGCATAGGGCTCGACACTTCCCTCCCAGGTGTCATGAGTGCATATGATAGTGTGCAAGTTCAGACGATCACTCTTCGTAAGAGCCAAACACAGACACATCCAAACAGCCGGGAACAGTGAGCGGATCCACAAAGCTTAAACATGTACACACCCCAACAGCACTGACGGGAAAAACACTGCTGCATCAACATCATCAAAACATCTCAGGATATACACTGCGTGAAAGCAGCAAACAGGATTCTGTTAGAGAATCCAGAGACACTAACTCACCTAAAGTCACAGAAATGACATCAGTGGTTGCCTGGAGACGGACAGAGGACCATGGGGGTGGATTACAGAGCAGTACAAAAAGCCTTGGGGGATGATGGATACGTTTATTCCCCTTATCTGTTGATGGTACATGGGCATACGAGTGTGTTGGAACTGATTAAACTGCACATTTGAAATGGTCAATTCATTGCAGATGTCAATTACACTTCAAGAATCTGCCAGAGGCTCAGTGGTGGAGTGCTCGCCCAGCACACGTGAAGCCCTGGGTTTAATCTCCATCACTACTTTTGTTTTTGTTTTTGTTTTTTCGAGACAGGGTTTCTCTGTGTAGTTTTGGTGCCTGTCCTGGAACTTGCTCTGTAGACCAGGCTGGCCTTGAACTCACAGAGATCCGCCTGCCTCTGCCTCCCAAGTGCTGGGATTAAAGGCGTGCGCCACCTGGCTCTCCATCACTACTTTTAAAAATAAAAAAAAATAAAAAAAAAAAAGTAAATTTTAAAAGATTATGGATTGGTGTGCTTGGTAGTTTTGTCAACACGACACAGACTAAAGGAACCTGGCTGGACAGTGGGCAAGACTGTGGGGCATTTCCTGACTGTGGGCCATGCCACTCCTGGTCAGGTGGTCCTGGGCTGTGTAAGAAAGCAGGCTAAGCCAGCCTTGGAAAGCAAACCTGTAAGCAGTGCTCCTCTGTGGCTGGGCTTCCATTCCTCTCTTCAGCCCCTGCCCTGGTTTCCCTCAGGGAGAACAAGCTAAATGAACCCTTTCTTCCTTCAGGTTGGGTTTGGTCAGTGTTTTATCACAGGCTAGTAAAAACAAAGTAACTAGAGCAGCTGGGGCAAAAGCTCAGTGGAGAATGCCTACCTAGCACACACAAGGCCCCGTCAGATACCAATTGCCATTAAAAATAAAGAGAGGCACATCTTTAATCCCAGAGGCCAGCCTGGTCTACACAGCAAGTTCTAGACTAGCCACAGCTACACATAAACCCTGTCAAAAAAAAAAAAAGAAGAAGGGAAGGGAAGGGGAGAGAAGGGGAGGGGGGAGGGGAGGAGAGAGAAGGGGAGGGGAGGGGAGAGGAGAGAAAAGGAAAGGAAGGAAGGAAGGAGGGAGGGAGGGTCTGCCTGAATCCTGCAGCTCTTTCGACAGCACAGGAAACTCCCGTTGTAACCAAGTGACTGATGTGTGTCTTCAACACACCTTTCCCTCTGACCTTTACTCTACATAAACACAACTGTAAAAGTCAATGACTACTGGGTGGAAAAGTGAACCAACTGGTCTCCCTGGATTCTGCTGACTGGCTTTGAAGGAAGCCTGAATGTTTAGCTCAACCATGAGCACGGATTGCTCTGTCACTAGACATTGAAATCATTACTACTGCACCCTGCCCTAAGGCAGTTCATTAATTCAGGTAAACACTCGCCGTACATGCCCTCTGTGTCTGGCATCGTTGAAGTGCTGGACTTCATGCAGCATGGCCAGGATCACATTACAAAGCTGCTGTGTGTCTTCTCGAGGATGGACTTAGACAGTGTACTAAGCACACAAGTGGAGGAAGGATGTGGGGAAAAGGCACTCAGCTAGCCCAGTATGACCACTCTTCTAATGGAGGTGGCTGGCTCCGAGAGGTCCTTCCAGCTTGGAATAGGAAGCAGCATGGAAAGCTAATAAGGACTAGACCTAAAGGTTTATTAGGTCTATTAATAAATAATAATAATAATAATATATAATAATACAAATAATAAAAAATAAATAACTATTAATAACAACTGAAATTTAAGTAAATTCTTAGGGATTATAGCAAAGATAATATTCCATATAATAGCTTTTCCTTTCTGTTTGGGGGGGGATGTGTTTGTGTATTTTCTGGGTTGAGACCGGCTCTTGCTGTGCAGCCCTGGCTGGGCAGGTACTCATAATGAAGCCTACCTAGGCCGACCTTTTTAGCCTCCTGAGTGCTGGGATTATAGATGTGTGCCACCACACTGGGCTTAAGAACATTTATTCCTGATTTTAGATAATTCTATGCTGTGGACCAAGTATGGAAATTGCATAAGACATGTGTGCTTTATTTATTTATCAGTAAAACCCAAAAAGACACACATCTTTCAGCAGACCATCCATTTGAAAACGACTTTCTCTATTCCTAGTAGTGATACTGTTTCTGACTTTTTCTCTAAAAGACTCCACTGAACTCATTCAAGAGACTCAGATTCACCAAGAATCTCTTCCTGGAGATAGGCAGGTGCCACTGGCACGAGCTTCAGCCTGCCCTGGGAAAGGTCCTCAGCTGCCCCTAACACATCACCGTCTATCTTCTCAGAGGGACAGTTTTACCAACAGCAGGCTTTTAGTGGACTCGGCCTGACAGAACCCCTTCCCTGCAGCACGTTCCACAGCGTCACAGCTGAGCCAGACCCATCCCACCCTGCTAACCAGAAATTCACTTTCTGGTTTTTGTTTTTCTGAATTTCAAAAATGAAGATCACTCTGTATTAGGTAAAACAGTAAGAAAATAAATTATCCAGAAGGCAGAAGCATACATCTGACAGATTTAGACTTTCACTTATGTTGTCCTGTCTTCCATCACTGTGGTGGGAAGTCACCTATTGTGGTTTGAGCCACTTAAGTTCCAGAGTCACCTGTGCTTCCACATGATGTCTCCACTGTCAAATACAGTCCCGGTATTTCATTTTACTTTGAAAGGGAACACTGTTTCATGCCATGGCCCAACATCTGCCGCCAGTTACTAATCATTTGGCACTTCATACACAGTGGCCCTCATCATCCTCACAATGCTAGGGAACATCAGGTAATAGTGACTGTGTCACAGCCACAGAGCTACTTCACATTGCTAACAGCTCAGAGGACAGCTAACGTATCAGCTCCAATACTATGCAATAGGGAGTCTCGCAGGCCAGGTGTAAGCACATCTCACCATGTACCTACCATTTAATTATTCTCAATGGGGTCAATATTCTTTCATTTGCCTCAATCAAAAGGTCTGTCTTAGTGTAGAAGAGATGAAATACAATGACAGAGCTGGCTGCAAACACCACTTTACATTCTGAGCAGCTCAAAGTATAGAGCCTGGGCTACTATATTTATGCAGTGAGCCAGGTCTTTCTGGTAAATGGCTCAATGGATCAAGTGTTTGTTGTAGAAGCATGAGGCCCTGATTTTGATTCTCCAGTACTTCCACTATCTCCCTGTACCCCCAATCAGCTGGGCATGGAGCTGAAGGGATGGCTCAGTGGTTAAGAGCGCTCACTGCTCTTGAAGCAATCTGGGTCACAAACAACTGTAGCTCCAGTTCCAGAGGATCTGATGCCCTCTTCTGGCTTCCACAGGTTCCTACACTCACATGGTGCACAAACATACACTCAGGCATACCAGATACACACAAAATAATTTTTTAAGAGTGGGACATAGGAGCACACTCTATAGCCAGCCAATCTAGCCACATCAGCAAGACCTAGGTTCAGTGAAGGACCCTGTCTCAAAATGTAAGGTGGACAGCAACACAGGATGATACCTGATATCACCCTCTGGCCTCCACCCCAACATACTTATTCTATATCGATGGAATGCCTTTCTTAGCAGTAATGTTACTTCTTATCATGCTTAAAGTAGCTTTAAATTATGACAATTCTGATGGTAAATGTTATCAGTGCTTATAGATATATAATTCGTGGAAAGCTATATCAAGATACATATTGAATAATGTAACACAAATTGCTAAATAGTCTTATTAATAAAAAATCCAGAGCCAGATATTAATATTATTTCCTTCTCGGGTCTCTGAGGGTGTTGAAGATTAGATAGTTATATAGTTTTCTTTGTTAACAAATTCAGAAAAGAAACTCATTAAAGAGGTGTAAAGTGTGTAAGTTTGAAAGACATCAAAGGATAGTTTTTGGTTGGTAATACAAGTTAGGATAGAAAGTGAATTAGGTACATTTTGGACTCACCAAAATAGGATAGATAATGTAATATTTTCTCTGAATTTGTCAAATGTAAATGGACTAGACATTGTTGATATATTTATTGCCTGTATATATTGTATATAGTCAATGTACTTACTATATATAGTTTTTCTTATATTAGTTATAACTTTTTATTTTAGACAAAAAAAGGGAAGATGTGGTGATATTTTATTAGTGCTCTAACAAATAAAGCTTGCCTGGGGATCAGAGGAAAAGCCAACCACTATATTAAACATAGAGGTCAAGCAGTGGTAGCACACCCTTTAAATCTAGTATTCAGGAGGCAGAATTTCATCCCGATCTCTGTGAGTTCAAGGCCAGAGCCAGGCATGATGGCACACACCTTTAATCCAGCACTAGTTAACCACAGAGGTCTGGAGGTCTGTACAGACAGACAGGAAGTGATATAGCTGAGCAGAGAGGAAGATGGCAGGGCACAGAAAGGTCTGTAGGCGTGAGTATACAGAAAGTAGCTCTCTCTTGGGCTGAGGATTTCCTAGCAGTAAGTTGTGGCTGTGGCTTGTTTTACTCCTCTGATCGCTCAGCTTTCACCCCAACATTGGGCTCCAGTTTTTTTGTTTTTTATTAATAAGTCTGCTCAGCAATTTGTGTTACAGAACACCTCTCAGTCATTCTTCCACTGTCTACGTGGCACAGCACAGTGCTCTGAGTGGTGCTTCCGGGTCAGCAGCCAGGCTCTGGAGTGAAACCCCCACTGTTAGGATCCTGTACATGCGCAGCTTGGGGGTCTTGTGTCTCACGTCATCGGGGGCACTGGCGACTATGTGGTCACGCAATTTGCACCTTAAAAAGCCGGATGTGGACCCCCCACCCTCTCTCTCTACTCCCTGCTCTCTGCTCTGCTCCCGTCATCTCTGCCTCCCCCGCAGGCCTGGCGCCCCTCTCTCTCCTCCCCATTTCCCTTCTAATAAAGCTCTAAAAACTACTACTGGGTTCTGCTGTAACCGTGACCTTTCCACACGGCAACCAGCATCGCCACCAGCGCCATTTATCTATCATTTGGTTGCCATGACTCGGATAGGAAATTCTGCACACTCAGCATCCAGGGCTGAACATTGTCGGATGTCGGAAACCTAATGGAGGACCTGCGCCACCACGGTACTGCGTCAGGAGTGTGCTCCCGACCACCGCCGCATCTCCCTCCACCACACATGCAATTGGTGAGTCCCCCGCCGTTTCCCACGGCTGCAGCCTAAGTTATATTACTCACACTCGACCCCCCCGCCCCGGGGGGGGGGGGTCCTTAGGTGCACTGGCACCGATTCATTCTCTCTCTTGGGGAAGAGGTCAATGCTGTCGGACCCCCGGGGGGTCCATGTGCTGCATACACTTCCAGCCCTTACTCCTCTCTTGAGGAAGGTGGGAGTAACTTGTGCTGATTCATAGATCCTTCTACCTCAGGGATGCATGAGATTGGAGCGTGATCCCAGTTTGTTATTTTAATTTTTTATTTTTTCTCTCTTGGCTGCAGTCATGGGACATAGGGGCGGATACCAGTAAATCTGGCTGCATAACGACTTCACGGGAAGTATCTAACTTCTGCCAGCCAATGGGCAAAGGAAAGCAGTTACCTTATCCCCAAGCTTTCTACCGAAGCTCTGAACCCTTCTCCCTCCCATTTCTGATTCTTTCTCTGCCATGTGCAACCACTTCTGTCTATCTGACTTCCGCTCCACTCTCCAGTATTGGGTGGGCATCTTCTGCCCAACCCTGGTTCTCACCTTAACTCACCTTAACTCCTCCCACTCGTTCTCAAGCTGCCCTGAGAAGCACAGACGGGTCTGAAAGCAGGCTAGGATGCATGCAAATAAGTTTATGATCAGGACCCACATGGGGATCACAGTAATCAGGATGGATGGCTCTTTAGCCAGAGATCAGTTTATACCCTGCCTCCTGGCAGGTCTTCCTAAAGCTGTCCTCAAGCCAGCAGACATCAAGGGAAAAAAAAATTCAAGATATGGAATAAAATCTGTCTCTTGTCCCCTAGACCTCCCCAATATAAGGGCTAAAACTTAAGCATCTGGAGAGCAAGGCTCCTGACCCCACAGGTGGGAGTGTCAGCTGTGGTATTTAAGGTATACCAGGGGAGAGATGAAAAAGCCCGAGAACAGAATTGCCAAGTGCTGGCACATGCTGGCTCCCGAAAGATGTTGGGTCCCTGTTTTAAGTGCGGGACACACACACACACACACACACACACACACACACACACACACACACACACGGGCTAGTGGGTGCCCTGCCAGGCCATCAATTGAACCTTGTTCAAAGTGCCACCTAGAAAGACAACCGGTCATCTGACTGCACCCAGGCACCAAGAGACATGGGAGCATCAAGCTAAGACCTCCAGCAGACCTCTAGGCTTGGCCACAGGCTCGCTTGCAGGGAATCCAGAACGCAGCATGGAAGCGATCCATTTCCTTCTTTCTGGACAACAGAGCCACTAACCCAGTCCTGGGAGTTTTGGGGTCTCACCTCTCCTCGTTTCCCTATTGTTGGGGTAGGGAGGACAGCCTTAGATTTAATTGTACTTTCAGGGTTACTTAAATGGGAAAAGGTTTTCCAGCTAAGGTAGGAGCTTTCATTCATTGCTCCCTCCATGTGCCTCACTCCAGACCTGTCAGAAGTGCTTCTTCTCCTCATGCACACAGACAGGGCCCTGCTCTCTGCCTTGTTCATAACTCCAGAAGAATGAGGTCTCACCCCACAAGCTTTTCTCCTCTCCTAATTAACTGCTCAGCTAATGGTTACAGAATCACCACAGAACTGGAGTCCAGGGATCATCAAGTAAGAAACTGTAACAGCTAAAAGGTATTTACACCCCCAGACCCAAAAGTTCTGGGCTCTACAAAAACACACTTTAATATAACCAACTATTACTGTTAAATGCTCTCAACAATTGATCATTTGTGTCTCCTAGATGATAAACTAGTAAAGAAAACAGGTGCCTTAAAATAATCTGTCTTGCCGGGCGTTGGTGGCGCACGCCTTTAATCCCAGCACTCGGGAGGCAGAGCCAGGTGGATCTCTGTGAGTTCGAGGCCAGCCTGGGCTACCAAGTGAGTTCCAGGAAAGGCGCAAAGCTACACAGAGAAACCCTGTCTCGAAAAACCAAAAAAAAAAAAAAAAAAAAAAAAAAAAAAAAAAAAAAAATTATCTGTCTCTGATAAAACTTAAAAACATGTTCCAATCTCTCTGTCTCTCTCATTAATACTAACCAATACAAGCAGAATACTAAACACTACAATGGTCACCAATTTTCTCATGGCTGCTTCTTAACATGTTCAAAATTTTTCCCAAGCTCCAGAAACCAGCTTAAATCCATCTGGACAGGTCGGATCTACTTCAGGCTTTTCCTGTCTCACCAGCATCCTGTCAGACACAAAAGCGGCCAGGGTGCCCAGCCAAGAGGGATGAACAGCTTCAGGGCACCAGGACAGCCCACCACCCCAGGACACCTGTCTACCTCTGAAGACCCCCTTCCCTACCCCCCAAGAGCCAACCGACGCCCACCAAGTCAGCTGGAAGCAGTTTTTCTGGGAGAAATGACGCCTCTATTCCTATTCACTCATTTTTTTATAATAAGCAAAAAGTCGAGAATGTTAGGATCCTGTACATGTGCAGCTTGAAGTCTTGTGTCTTAAGTCATCGGGGGGCACCGGCGACTACATGGTCACGCAATCTGCGCCTTAAAAAGCCGGATGTGGACCCCCACCCTCTCTCTCTGCTCCCTGCTCTCTGCTCTACTCCTGCCATCTCTCCCTCCCCCCAGGCCTGGCGCTCCCCCTTTCCCTTCTAATAAAGCTCTAAAACCTACCACTGGGTTCTGACGTGACTGCGACCTTTCCACGTGGTAACCAGAGCCTCCACCAGTGCCATTTATCTATCACCTGCTTTACCTGCTACAGGCTGAGCTTTCCATGGGTAATACACCCAGAAAAGGAGCTAGCAGGCCACAAAAATCCTCACCCTCTTAGGACTTCTGCTATCTTTGAGATAAGACAAAAACTGAAATTCAGACCTCACTAGACAGAAACAAGAATGACCTCAACAGTCCCTTTGTCCATGAGGAAATCAGACAGCATGAACACACCTGTCATGGATGCTTGAGAAATGTGTGTTTATAAATTGTGTGTTTACCCTCCTTCCCTCCCTCTCCTCAAAAGAAATTTGGGGAGGAAAAGGGTTTATTTGGCTTACACTTCCATACTGCCATTCATCATCAAAGGAAGTCAGGGAAAGAACTCATGCAGGGAGGGCAGGAACCTGGAGCCAGGCCATGGAGGGGTACTAATTACTGGCTTGCTCCTCATGGCTTTGTCAATCGGCTTTCTTAACAGAACCTAGGACTACCAGCCCAGGGATGGTGCCACCACCCACAATGGGCTGGGCCCTCCCTCATCAATCATTAATTAAGAAAATGCCTTACAGCTTGATCTTAGTGAGGCATTTTTCTCAACTGAGGTTCCTTCCTTTCAGATAACTTTAGTTTGTGTGTTAAGTTGACCTAAGATTAGCCAGCACATAGCCTGTCTTGTCTTTTCCTTTTGTATTTTTGGATCATGCTCTTCTGTAAACACAGGCACTCAAGTCCTGACTCCCCTTCCTCTACCTCCCAGAGCGGCCACTCAGCTCACCTTCTATGTGCACTTTAGCAGAGTGCACTGAATGATTTCTCCCTCAAGTCTTTCTGACTCATCTCCACAGGGACACATCATTTGGATCTGCCACCCTTCCATTATTTATGCTCTGTCCAACAGCAAAACAAAAAACAAACAACAACAACAAAAACAGGGCTGGCAAAATGGCATGAGATTGTGGTTGGTTTTGATGTCAACTTGTCACAAATTAGAAGTGCCTGAGTAGGGAGCCTCACCTGAAGAAGTGTTGGTATGGGAGAGCCACCCCACTGTGGCAGCCCAGGTCAAACGGTTACGGCAGAGGGGAATCAGTAGCCCTTTTCTCGTGTGGCCTGCTCTAGCCACCCAGGTGATTTGTTGCTAATGCTGCTGCTGCTTTCTTCAACAGTCTGGAGTTCCCAGATTTCCATTGTGGGCTGAGGATGAGAGGCAATCAGGAATCTTCCAGCCTTGGGGGCCAGACTGAAGCACCCAGCCCTATGACCTGACCGGCTAGCCACTGGGTTGTTGGCTTCTCCAGTGAGAGACTACTACTACTGTGGTATGACTCTAACTGCTGAAGTACCCCACCTCAAGCACCAAGAAATTACCAGGTTCTCAGTTTCTCAGCTGTGAGACAAATGCTACTATTTTAACAGAAGCTGACTTAATAAATTCTTTTATATATAATAAATATAATAGTAACATAATTATTCATCCCACTGCTTCCCTCTGGAGAACCCTGACTAACACACATGACCTGAGTTGAATCCCCAGAACTCACGTGAAGGTGGAAGGGGAGAAGTGACTCCACAAAGTAGTCCTCCAACCTCTACACGTCACTATGGCACATGAATGCACGCACATGTATGCACACACACACACAAAACTGCTCTTGATATCACCTACATAATAGTATACAAGTCAAGTAAAATAAAGCAAATCCAAAACTTAATGACTGTCAAGAGTGTGTGACAAGTGGTCCTACTGTAAGCAGTGCATCCAGCAGAGGAGCAGCCCTGGCAAGCCGAGGCTCTTCTCAGCAAAGCCTGTGCTTAGCGTGTCTTGATAACAGCTGTTTACTCATCACAACAGTGGGGTTGTGGACTCTGTTTAAATGGCACCACTTTTGAAAAGTTAATCGGTAAAGATCAACACTAACTACTTCCTAAGGAATAATATCACTTTGGAAAACAGAATAAGCTGTAGTGTAGCAGGTACACTTTGGTTGCTTTTTGCAGGAGCTGGTAAGGGTATCTCCTCAAATCAACAGTCTTCCACTACTGTTTGATAACTGATTTAAAGTGTGATGTTCTATGTAAAGGTCTGAGACCCTGGAAAAGGAACTTCCTACGTGATTACTTAACCTATGTAGCAAACTCCACACCTTTATTTATTTATGCTTTTAAAATATTTTAAATATTTGTCTGTATGTGTAGTGTATGCATGAATGCATGTTTACATGTGTATGCATGAATTCAAGTGTATCAGATGTGCACGTGTGTGTAGGCCCAATTAACATCTGATGCTCAATCACTCTCTATTTTATTTCTTAAGGCAATTTATTCTCTCAGCTGAAACCCAGCGCTCCCTGATCAGCCCGTCTCACTTGCCAGTGTGCCTGTCTGAGCCTCCAGAGTGCTCAGATTACAAGAGGCCACCAAGTCTGCCCAGTTTTTGTGGCTTCTGGGGATCCACACTTATGCGCTTGTGCTTATGCAGCAACTGCTTTAGACAGTGGGCATCCCCAGCGCACAGTCTCACTCTGTAGCTCTGCTGGCCTGGACCTCACTTAGTAACCTAGGCTAGCCTAGAACTCACAGTAACCCTACCTCTGAGTGCTGGCATTAGAGGTGTGAGTCCTGAGTCACCACACCTGGCCTGGGTTATTCTAGGATAGACTGTTTTCTCAAAGCCTTTGAGTAGCTTTGTGGAAATGCAGACTATGCAAGGCCTTAATCCATCTGAAGCAGAAGCAGACAGAACAAGCATTTGTCTACAGTTCCAATGAAAAAGATCAGTTATTCTTAAATAATTACAGCAACATACCTTACAGTAATTTAAAAGGCTGTGACTTGACTTCTTGCAGAGAAATGTCTATTAAATTACAATGTGATAAGAACCTGCATATGCAGCCAAATTTAATCAACACTCTTTAAAAACCAAACAAACAAAAAACCAAAAAAAAAAAACAACAGCAACAACAAACAAAAAAAAAACCACACCTAACCCTGGGAGGCCAGCTCTTTTCTGAAGGGAAATGGAGGTGGGGTTGAGGTATATTGAAAATAAAAAATAAATTTAAAAAAATAGTGAAGATTCAATTAAACAAACAAAAAACCTAGATAAAAATAGCTCACATCTCTACTGTATGGCAGAAAGAAAAGATTCTAGGCAATAGGCAACAACACTGAAAATGCAATCTGCCTTCTTTATCCGTCAGTTCTGCAGCTATGGGTTCAACCAAGTGCACACAGGAGGTATCTTTAAAACACTGCTTTTACCCTGCACATGTCCTCCTTTCCCTAACTGTCCAGTACAACATTTACTATACTGGACACAATAAGTAAGCTAGAGATGATTAAAGTAGACAGAAGGAGCTGGAGAGATAGGTCAGCACTTGAAAGTGTGTGTGCTGCTTTTGCGGAGGACCTAAGTTCAGTTCCCAGCACGCACACACTGGGCAGCTTACAATCGCCAACAACTCCAGCTCCTGGGGAGTACCCAGGCCTCCACAGGCATGCACTCTCATGCATATATCCTGCCACACACATAATTAAAAACAGATCTTTAAAGTAGACAGAAGAATGTGTATAGGTTATATGTAAACATTACATCACTTTATATAAGGGTGTCTTAGGGTTTCTATTTCTGTGAAGAGATACCATGACTGTGGGAATCCAGCTCCCACCTTTCCAAGGGTTCTAGAGGGGAGGAGAGAGGAATGAGGAAATGATAGAAAGATAGAAAAGAGATGATAAGAAAAACACAGGATAGCTTCAGGAGGGCTCTGGGTCAATACTCAGTCGCCTCAAGGTTTATTCCAAAGGGCCTTTGTGCTTTGATCTTGCAAGGGGGAAGGCTTTTGCTTTTCCCCTGGGTAGTGGCTAAAATGTAGACCCTTCAAAACACTTGATAAATATTCCCGTGGCCAAATCATCCCATTATGCAGCCCTGCTGGGTAAAGCAAGCTCAGATTCTCTGACCTTGAATAATTTGGGCCCCCACACATGACCAAGGCAACTCTTAAAGGAAAACATTTAATTGAGACCCGCTTACAGGTCAGAGGTTCAGTCCATTGTCATCATGGCGGGAAGCACGGTGACATGCAGCAAACATGGTGCTGGAAAAGGAGCTGAGAGTTCCTTTTGGAGACTTCAAAACCTGCTCACACTTCCTCCAGCAAGGCTACAACTACTCCAACAGGACCACACTTCCCAATAGTGCTACTCCTTATGGACCAAGCATTCAAACACATCAGTCTAGAGGGCTATACCTATTCAAACCACCACAAAGGGCCTTGCACATCCTTGGATTCTGTTACCCACAGAATGTTTGGAAACAACAGTCATAGATACTGATGGCTGAACATGCAGATACCAATAATAGCATGCCATTGGTAGGGTGGTGAGACAAAAGTATTTAGCCTAAGCAGCAACACAATTGTATTTTTTCCATAAAAAAACTTTGCCCACTGGGTGGTGGTGGAACATGCCATTAATCCCAGCACTCAGGAGGCAGAGGCTGATGGATCTCTATGAGTTTGAGGCCAGCCTGGTCTACAGAGAGTTCCAGGACAGCCAGGGCTACACAGAGAAACCTGTCTGGAAAAACCAAAACAACGCAAAACAAAAAAAAACTGCTTTGCCCAAATAAGAACATAATATTGCTAATATATATAAACAGAAGTATCCTTTTCTAAAACTTAAATAATAAAAATTGTAGCACACCCAAGCTACCAATAGTTTGGTTTTCCTGGATATGGAGAGAGGATGGAGCTGGAAGCAGAGTCACATCAAAATTAAAGGGTTTAAAAACAAAGAAACAAAATAAAAACGTCAAATTGTACTCGTGGACTAGTGTCTGGTGGTTATTAAGAGATAGAAATAAGGAGTCTGATTTCAAGGTGCCAAAATTTGAAACCTGCAATTCATTTTATTTTTACATAAAAGATGGAACTAAGCTAACATCTGCTTTTGGAATACAAAAATCCTCAAGTCTGTCTTGCCATGAACAAAACTCTTACTCTGAAGGTGAACTTCCAGTCTTAGCAACACTTGTGCTTCATAACTCCATGGCTGATTAGAGCATGTGTTCTGAGTACAATCTATATCACTCCAAGCGTTTCATAAACATCTTGCATTTACCGGAGAGATCTGAAGTCAGATGGGGCTCAATTACCCTTAAGTCTCTCCGTCTTTATCATCTTTATTCCATAAGTCTAATTTTAGAAAAAAAAATGTTTTTTAATTTATTGACAGGGATGTCAACAGGTAATTAAACAGCATTAACTGTCAGGTGGAATAAAAATGAAAAACAGAAAGGAAGAAATAGGTACAATAATATTACGTGAACATGGAAATCACAGACTACAGAGTATCTGAACTGGAAATGTCCCTTAGTCAATAAGATCCAAAGCTTTTCAACTACCTGGCCTGATGTAATAACTCCCCATCCAAGAGAGCATCCACCCAAACACCTGCTTCGAACACCAGTTATGAGGCAAGTGCATGACACAGGCTCTGGAGACACAACGAAGAGAACAATCCCTAGCTTTTAGCAGTGAAGGAAGACAAATCAATCCGATACTTAAAATGTTATCCCCAGCAGTGTTATACCAGACTACCAGTCTAAAACTGTTCAGCTGACTTCCTACCTTCTGCTTTCCCCAATCCAAACCTCCTTACTCTTGGGCAGAATGATTCCCAAAGCCACAAACTTGTGAGGTACCCTTGACCTCTCCCTTCATTTCAGATCCTGGGCCAGCTCACATTCCCAGCATGATACGCACAGGAGAACTTTCTGTGAGAACTCAGTGATGACAGCAGAGGACTCCAGCAGAGATGGCACAAAACTCAAGGCTGGAGTCACTGTGACTCCTGGAGGGATGGCTGGGAGGAGGCTCCCTCACTCTCCCCTGCCCAGGAACCAGGCCCCCAATGCTAATCTGCAGCAGGGTGCCTGCAGTCCCTCTGGTTTCTGTGGCACTGTTAACTTGTGCACCCTTCTCCAGGGATCTTCCGAAGAATTCTCTTACTTGCAACAGTATGTGTGAGCTTCCTGTTCACATGCAGCCCGGCATCCTGACTAACTCCTCCCGTGCTTTCCGCCTCTGTCTTTCCACTGCACCCCCAGCACCCAGCTCGGGTCCTCACCAGCTCTCAGGTACAGCAGCACAAAGCCCAACTGTTATCCTCACACTTGGGCCCTAGCATACCAGAACTACAATAACCGTGTCATCCTCTGTCCTCTGTAGATAACTCGATGCCCCTACCTACTGCTAAGGACAAAATGTGAACTCCAGAACAGGACACATCCAACTCCCACAACCAACATTCTTCCCCAGCCAACCAAAGTGGCACTCTACAGAGACTGCTGTGCCCTAAGCACCTTGGAGCAGGGGCCTGAGCTCAGACCACCACCTCGCATGCTGAACCCATTACTAGGAGGATGTTTTCATTCCTGTAAGCATGAGGAAACTGAAGCCAAGTGGCTTGCTTTGGGCTTATTCCTGGGCATCAAAGCATCGCATCTGAATATACACTTGACTGTGACTACACTGAAAAGCCGTTTTAGTATACTATTTCATTTCTTATTTGGTAACTAGATACAGTGTATTTTGATCACATTCATTCAACTCCTCCCCTTAAACTCACCCTCACCTCCCTACTCCCTACAACCTCTTGTCCTCTTTTTCTGTTTTTATGAGCCAGAGTCCAATCTGTGTAACCCACTTGTTGGGGTTACAAGTGACTGCACTACCAGGAGACACACCCTTAAGAAAACCTGACTCTCTCCTCCCCAGAAACCATCAACTATCCACAGCCCTTCAGTTGGGAGTGCAGGATCATGAACATCACTCCATGCTAAAATGTTGACTGGCTTGTTCTTGTGTAGGCAACCCCAGGTGCCGTAAGCTTGTGAGTCCTGTCACTCCCGGAAGACAGCTTTGCTCTGGACCTCCCTAACCTCTGGCTCTTACAATTTTTCTGCCCGCTCGTCTGTGATGCTCCTTGCCCCTGTGAAGAGGAGATGATACAGATGTTCCATTTGTGGCTGGGCACTTCACTAAACCTACTACTCTTATTCTGCTAAATGGACATAGCAGCAAACCTCTCTCTGAATTCACATCTCTTGCCCACACGTAGCGCAGCTCTCAGGATTCATCAAAGAAGTTTCTCTGTGCAGTGGATGGTGGTTAATGAAGAACTTACAACTGGTCCAAGAGTAGAGTGTTAGTGGGGTGCCCTATGCACATGGCTTAAACATGCCATGGATGGCAGGTCCACTGTGCACAGCACACCCAGCAGCAAGGACCAGAAGAAACAATCACTGGAGATAATGACAAGTTCTTGTCCCCACCTAGCTTTAGAGTCTGAGCCCATTCTGTGCACCTCCACTCCCCACCCCAACACACAAATTAAAAGCCACTACCAAAACAAAACAAAACAAAAAAAGAAGTTCACAAAAGCACTATTTGTAAAAGCCAAGAAGTGGAAAGCACCCAAATGTCTACCAACTGATAAATAAAATAATGTATATCCACACAACTGAATACACTGAAGTAAAAATGAGGCTCTGATATCTGCTACAATGTAAATGAACCTCGATAACATGTTGTGCTGGATAGTTTTATGTCAACTTCACATAAGCCAGAGTCATCTGAAAAGAAGGAACTTCAATTGAGAAAATGCCCCACTAGACTTGCCTGTGGGCAAGCCTACTGTATATTTTCTTGATTAATGATTGATGGAGGAGGGCTCAGCTCACTGGGGGCAGGGTCACCTACTGGGCTGGTGGTCCTGGGCTCTATAAGAAAGCAGGCTGAGTAAGCCATGAAGAGCAAGCCAGTAAGCAGCGCCCTTCCCACCAGCTCCAGGTTCCTGTCCTGAGTCAAAGTGTGTGACCCAAGAGTTTAAACCTCAAGTAAATCCTTTCCTTGCCTAGCTGTTGACGGGCATGGTGTTTTATCACAGTTATTCAGTTATTAACTGAAACTCTAACTAAACGGGCCACATACCGAATGACTACACTTGCATAACACATCCAGGATAGCTAAACCTATGACGACAACAATTAGTGCTACCAAG
The DNA here is from genome assembly GCF_004664715.2 of Peromyscus leucopus. Lineage (NCBI taxonomy): Eukaryota > Metazoa > Chordata > Mammalia > Rodentia > Cricetidae > Peromyscus > Peromyscus leucopus. The sequence goes on along the minus strand of NC_051086.1, from coordinate 28,497,168 downwards.
AATGGGATGATGAGTGGGAAATGACTAGGGGGCTGGCATTTCTTCATGGAGTGCTCACGGTATGCTGGACTTAGACAGTGGTGACTGGTGTAGACTCTGTGAACACACTAAAAACCCTTTATGAACCTTGCAGTATATGAACTAAGTATGAGTAAAACTATTACTTTAAGAAATAATGGCACAGAGGCATAGCATAGTGCCCCTGCTCAGGGGCCTGCTTGAATCTGCCTGCAACAGGATAATCTGTCTTAAGAACACATAGTCTGTTCAAATGAAGAAAGGATTGATTTTCCTACCAATAAATCCCCATTGTGACCAACCACAAAATGAAATCCAAGGTAAACAGAGCCAAGAACAAAAGAGCATACAATGCAATCAGCCAGCAGGTACAGGATGGAACCAATGTAAGACTGCACAAGGAAAAGGGTTCTCCAACACACAGCTCACTCCCGCTGCTCACAGCAACCTCAACAAGTCCAAGCCCTCTGCCACATGAGGAGAAAATCTGCCAGCCTCTTGACTGGCACAGAATGAGGGAAATAAGCATTCTCTCCTCTGACTACATCAACATCCTGCAGAAGGTCTGTTTGTACTTGGCTGTCAGGAGCCTTTCACCTCGGAGCATTGCTAAATTAAACAAGACTATGATGTATTGAACATAGCCAGACACCCTGGCCAGCCAAGAGAGTTCGTCAGGCAATGGCTAAAGATACAGGAGATCAAGAGAAAACAGCACTGGGAGGGTGACACAGCTTGACTGTCACTCTGTTCAAAACTGCAGTCTACAACGCCATCCCTAACATAATACCCACATCCTCTGTGGACATGCACAGACACACAGACAGATGGGTCTGGGACCAAAGAAAGGATTTGAGCCATGCATTTAAAAACCTACAAGGACAGCCAGGCAGTGGGTGGCGCGCGCCTTTAGTCCCAGCACTTGGGAGGCAGAGCCAGGCGGATCTCTGTGAGTTCGAGGCCAGCTTGGGCTACAGAGTGAGTTCCAGGAAAGGCGCAAAGCTACGCAGAGAAACCCTGTCTCGAAAAAGAAAAAAAGAAAAAAAAAAAAAAAAAAAACCTACAAGGACATATTCCACATCTCACTGTGCCCTTCTATCAGATATTCAATGAACAAAATGAGGTCAGGAAAGCAGGGCACAGTACTCAAGAATGCACCACAAGGAAACTTCTTCCTGCTCACAGCTCCATGTGACACCCCAGACAAGGCTTATCCTCAGTCCCAATCACTGAACCAGCCACGCTTCTTCCAGAATCCAGCTTCATGGAACAACCGCCAAAAGACCCCTCGAAGACTTCATACTAAGTAATCTCCTTCCTCCATCCAGCCCCCGCCATAGAACTGAAGACAAGAAGCCATCAATAAAGTCTCTCATCAAATGTATTAAATCAGGGTGTGACACAAAGCCTTCATTCACCTAGCAGGCATTTAAAAGCACTGAACCAAGACACTTGAAGTGCATATTGTGCAGAACAGTAATTGGTAACCTTTCCATAAGACTGATGCAATCCGATTATAATTCCCAAGTGTCAGCAGTCAGTTCTGAAGGTAAAAGAAAGAGGAAGTGGGATGGCTTCAAGCATTCAGGGAGAGGTGTGGGAGGGGACCCTTTCCCCTGACAGCAATTCTCATTTGACTGAAGGCTGCTAGAACAAGCTCAGACTGAAAAATTCTGTCACATTAGAATCGATTGAAATGCAATCAAGATGAAATTTACTGTGGGTTTAACATACACACTTAACTTTCACCTTCCCGTCTCTGAAGACACAGGAGGAAGAAGAGCTTGTGTGGAGCTGTGTCTATGCTAAAGGGGAAGGCCGGTTCGCACTGTATACTCAGTTAGATGTCAAATCAGCAACCAGGCTCCACAGTGGCAGCCTTCTTCTGCCTAGCTCCAGAGAGATTTCCATCACACCACACACAAGGCACAGCTTTCAGGGCTGACAAGGAAGCAAATTTTTCAGTGAGTATGGGACACAGAGCTGAGGGATGTGGAGTTTAGTAAATAGCTTGTGGCTATTGCTTTCTTCACCCCCTACCACATCCAAAGTTCGACCTTCAGCCTAAAAGTACAAGGAGAGAATAAATCAGACTGATTCTGGGAACCTCCTGTTCCCACTACACAGCTCAGTTTGACTCCTTCCTACAAGTTCAGTCTTACTGATGGGGGAATGTCTTTTTGTACACTGCGAATATGTGTTGCTCTGATTGGTTGATAAATAAAGCCGTTTGGCCTATGGCAAGGCAGCTTAGAGGCAGGCAGGAAATTCAAAGAGAGAGACAGGAAGAAGGCAGGGAGAGACGCTAGCAAGCTGCCCAAGGAGCGACAGGTAAAGCCACAGAACATGTGGTGATACATAGATTAATAGTTATGGGCTAATTTAAGATATGAGGTAGCTAGCAAAAGGCTTGTGCCATGGCCATGTAGTTAAAATTAATATAAGCCTCTGTGTGTTTACTTGGGGGGGCGCGAGTGGGAGAGATTTGTCCCGATCACCAGCAGGCCAGGACACAGGAAATCTTCCAACTACATCTTACCTCCCTCACTGCAAGACAGTTTCATCTAGAAAGCTGACAGTCACACACCCTGAATGCTCAGACTCAACCTCCCCCTCTGCCCAACTTTATCCAGTGACCACCAAGTCTGCCAGTTTAAACTCGAAACTGCCTGCAATGGGAGGAAGCTGCTAGAGACACCGAATTTGAACCAGTCACTGTGTGAGAAAAGTCTTGAGATCAGCTTACAGTGCATTTCACCAATGCAATGAGTTTGAATTAAGATTTCCATTCACTACTCACTTCCCACAAGTAACTTAGAACTGGGGTTTCAAGGCATTCCACCAATAAAACAAAAGGGCTATATAAACAACTATGCTACCACAGAAAAGGATCCAGAACTAACAACGGCAGAATCTTAAGGAAATGTAGGGGATTATACTATTATTCCCAGTAAGACATCAGAGGGAGTGTCAGAGGAGGCACAGGAGAGTCTCCTTCGTTCAGGACCTAACACTGCCCATCAAGTCCAGCTCGGTTTGCCTGTGCACTATGAATATAAGGAGCTGTTAGGGTGACAAGTCAGCTCAGCTGGGGGGAACTTGCCCCCAAAGCCTAAGCACCTGAGTTTGATCCAGATCCCATAATGGAAGGGAAGAAGCAACTCCCCAAAGTTGCCCTCTGACCTCTACACATGCACTCTCCCTCCGCGCGTGCTCATGTGTGTGTGTCTTTCTCTTTCTCTCCCCAAGATGGCACAAATTTAAAATGTAGCCTCTGCATACCTCACCACCTCTAGATTATATATAACCTCAAACACTGGTAAGACAACCACCACATTAGAGAAAAGATAGCTGTGAAGAATTTATGTCTTGAAAGGAAATTGTTTTAAAATCATAAAAAAGACTTACCTCAATAAAAAATATTTATTTTCCTGTCTTACATTATCTTCCTTAGCACCTTTATTATGAACCTGAAAAAAGAAGTAGAAATTACTTTTTCTTGACCACCTACCACATGCCAGCAGGTGATTACAGACAAGCCAGAACACTGAGGTCACCAAAAAGGGGACCCTGACCATGAAGGAAAAACATCTAAACCCTTCAGGGACCCACAGATAACAGGTACTCTGCCTCTGGCTAAGAGCTGGGCATGGTGTTCAGACTACCTGCACCAATCAGGGTATCCTCAGTCAGCCATCACACCTCTGGGCCCATTTTCTGTGTGTCTACCAACAGCATCCAACAATAGACACAAGGGTCACATTGGATGACCCAGCCATAGACTCCTTGGCGGCTCTTGAACATACATGTTGAACAAACATTCATGCTTTTTTTATTATAGCTCCTTGTAAAGAGAAATCAGCCTCTCATTACATCTCTCTAATGTCTGTTATGGTTCCTATGACTCTCCCCAAAGTACTAAGAGTATAACAGATGGGATGAGCTACCTGACTTGCAAGACAAAAAGGAAGACCAGAGTCGATTCTTCCTTCATTTGTCTAACACTGGTTTGCCTCTACCAGGTATTCGCTTGGGTTCTAGGTGTTCTTCATAGGAGGAACATGGTCTCTCTTCAGTTCCCAACCTACTGAGGTACAAATCACCAGCCGAACAAGCCTGAATGCCACACTTTACTGAATGCCACACTTGACTGGCAGCATGAGGCAACAGGACATTCTGGATGGTTTTCTAGAAACCCAAGGCCTTTGGGAAATGCCTACCAGCATCATGGCCAGGGTGTTTGCAAGAGAGGATTAAGTAGTGAAAGGCCAGAAAGCAAGAAGGAAGCCTTGAATGCCAGACCAAGCCTAATTCTCTATTCTCAAATTGATTAGTGATTGTACTAGGGCAGGTCTGTAATCCAAGGTGGTGGGGAAGCTGAGGCAGGAGGATTACAAGCACAATGCTTGACTGAATTACACAGTGAATTCAATACCAGCTTGAGAAACTCAGTGAGACTCTACCCCAAAATTTAACAAGAAAATGAGGAAGAAGCTGGAACTGTTAGCTCAGTGGTAGAGTGGTTTCCTAGCAAAAAAGACCCTGGGCTACATCACCACTGCAGCAAAATAATTGGGGAAAAAAAACAAAAAACAAAAAAACACCAAAAAACAAACAAAAAAGTGATGATGACCCTGCATAGACTAAGATCTTAATTCTAACTTGAACTCTAACATTCCTGTGGCTTTTCTCTTTTAAAAATGTCAATGAGAGTAGGAAACAGAATGAAAGAAGGCAGAGGTTGTGCATACTTTGACGTAAGTTTGCCCCTTCCTCCTTTTACAGATGAGGCAATCCAGGCTTGGAAAAAGCTAAACAGACTTTTGAGTTATTTATTTAATGCAATTTTACTTCTTTTATTTTCCCCTAGAAAAGCAGGACACAAAGTGCAAAGATGTGCCTAACACATACACACAGCAGCCAGCACTAAGTTCCCAGCAGGCTCTGTGGCAAAGGCACCAGAGTATAGTGGATACTTGCAGAGATGGAACTGAGTCTGTGGCCCCCAGAACACTAGACTAAATCTTGGACCAAAGACTGAAGTGTAGAAGTAAACCCACAGACTTAACAGAAACAGAAATGAGGACACCTCTCAGCACATCCAAATTCAGGCTCCATGGAAGAAGGACAGAAACCATGCAAACCTTAAAGAAAACACGTGGAGCTAGAGCACTGGCTGCTCTTCCAGAAGACCTGGCTTCAATTCCCAGCACCTGCATGGTGGCTCACAATTATCTATCACTCCAGTCCCAGGGAACACAGCCTCCATGGACACTGCATGACACTGAGCACAGATATACATTCAGGCCAAACACCTATAGACATAAATAGATTGTTTTTTAAGAATATCTTTTTTTTTTCTTTAATGGGGATGGAGAATCAAGGTAGAAGGTGAAGACTGACACCCAAGGTTGTCCTCTGACTTCTACGTGCAGTCCCCCCCCCAAAAAAAGTGGCATGGCACACACTGATTCAGGCTGTGTATGTGTCTTAGGGTTGCTATTGCTGTGATCAAACACCATAACCAAAGCAAGCTGGGGAGGAGAGGGTTGATTGGGCTTACACGGCCACATCACTGTTCACCACTGAAGGAAGTCAGGACAGGAACTCACACAGGACAGGAACATGGAGGCAGGAGCTGATGTGGAGGCCATGGAGAGGTGCTGCTTACTGGCTTGCTCCCCATGGCTTAGGGTGCCATGTTTAGCCTGCTTTCTTATAGAACCCAGGACCACCAGCCCAGGGGTGGCCCCACCCACAATGGGGCCTTCTCAAATCAATCCCTAATCAAGATAATGCCCTGTAGGCTTGCCTGCAACCAGATCTTGTGAAGGCATTTTCTCATTTGTGGGTCCCACCTCTCAGATGACTTTAACTTGTGTCAAGTTGATATAAAACTATCCAGCATAGCATGTAATCCACAGATTATTTCACAGCCTGTGGAGTATGTTTATGTGTTACATGTAAACACTATCTCAAATTAAGTTACAAGCAAACCTGGATTTCATCATCTACACAGGCGTCTTGGAATCAACCCTCCACAAAACCTGAGGACAAGCACACCTGTGTAAGTTCAAAATGGTGCAACTTATGAAGAAAGTATTTATGAAAATTAAAACACACAGCCCACTAACCTGGCAACCCCACTTCTGGGAGGACATTACCATGGCAAGGAAGGTCTGTAATACTGAAGACAAAATGAATGTCTCCAAGTGGAGCTAGCTAAGCAAACCCAGGACAGAACAGATGCCTAGAGCTATTTAAAGATGTTTTCTGGGGCTGAAGTTAAGAGCACTGGCTGCTCTTGCAGAGGACCCAGGTTTGATTCTCACCACCCACGTGGTGGCTCACAACCAACTATAACTCCTATCTCAGGGAATCCACTACCCTTTCTGCCTTCTAAGGCCACTGCATGCATGTGGTACACAGACATACGTACAAGCAAACACTCATACACATAAAATAAAAATGAATACAATCTTTAAAAAAAAGTGTTTTCTGTAAATGAACACTACACACTTACTAAGTGCTAACATCAAACACTCTCAAGAGCATATAAACTAAGTAACTAATGGAGAGCCAGGGCAGGACAGGCTACATAGTGCACTGTACTTTATATAAAGAAATATTACAGCCCACTGGCATTTGCTTGTATCTACAAAGAGAAATGATGAACATATTTATAGGAAACAGATAAAGGCTATATGGGGGGGGACCCAAGAGAATTGGAAATTTGGCTTTCCAGACATGCCCACATTATTTAAGTGTTTGAGTCATATGAATATTTGTCTATATAAACAGAATCCTTAAATGTTTAAAAAATACTCACACAGAGAACTGCCTGAAAGCCAGAGTTCAAATTTAATGATTAGGAGGGAATATTCTCTTAAATTCGATATTGAACGGCAAGCAAAGCATGTGATGATGCTAAAGTGTGGCTTCTAGAACAGCAGCCATGGCTGACTTGGTAAAATGCAAAGTGCCCCCACTTCCCTGCCCAGACTCCAGTGGTGGCCAGCAGTCCTGGGGTATGTGCTCCATTCTGCTGCTGCTTCTGCGTTTTCATGTGTATGTGATGGACACTGTGTATACCCACATGTCTTTGTGTATGTGTGTGTGAACGCATGTGAAGGCCTGAGATAGATAGATGTCAGGGATCATCCTTGGTTGCTCTTTCACCTTATTTGTAGAAGCAGGTTCTCTTAATCAAACCCAGAGCTCACTGATATAGGTATGCCATCTCTGCATACCTATATATGACAGGTGGGCTGCCACACCCACCCAGCATTTCCCTGGGCCTCTGCCTAGCTCAGCATTTGTCTGCTTGACAATCAAGCCCTAGAGTCTTATGATGAGCTGCTAGTGGGGGACCAGCAGACCTGAGAAGGGGCAAGCTGCACAAGCACTGTTGTGCAGTTGGGTTTCCTAAGACACCAGGGGACAGCTCTCCACATAAACTGCCTGCTTCCTACAGTCAGTGTTTTCAAACACATTTCTTCCTAAGCAGTAGCAACTGTTAATCTAAGGATGACCCATCCGAGAAAAAGTTATCAGAGGAACAACAAGCTTTACAGAACGGAAGAGCAAATAAAACAGCAAATAACTCATGTTAACCTCATGCTTGCAGAGGCTTTCTTCTGAACACTTTAAAAAATGGTTCTGAGAGTGACAGTGATCTTTAAATCTTCAGAGTGAAGAATTCTAGTTAGATGAGGATCCAGAAGGTGAGCAGCTTTGTTTTGCAAGCCCTCCCTTGGGTCCAGTTTTTGTTGTCAGAAACCAACCAATGCATGAACATGTTTGTACAGTCCCTATTTCTCTGAGATGGCTTCATCATCCAGACATGCTCTTAATTCATAATTCATACTTAATTCATTTAAGAACAGGTATGCTGTGCTGGCTAGACTTATGTCAACTTGACACAAAAGTAATCCGAGAAGAGGGAACCTCAACGAGTCTGGCTTGTGGGCAAGCCTGGGCTGCATCTGCTTAACTGATGACTGCGGGGGGAGGGCCCAGCCCCCAGCCCACTGTAGACAGTGCCACCACCCCTGGGCAGGTGGTCCTGAGGTTATAAGAAAACAGGCTGAGCAAGCCAGTGAGCAGTACTCCTCCATGGCCTCTGCATCTGCTCTTCTTCCAGATTCCTGCCCTGAGCACCTGCACTGGCTTTCTTCAACAATGGGCTGTGATGTGGCAGTGTAGGCAAAATAAACCCTTTCCTCCCCAAGTTGCTTTTGGTCATGGTGTTTACCACAGCAATAGAAACCCTAACTAAAACAGGAGTGTTTTTTAAAGTAGTGATTAATAAAAACAAAGCTACCAAAAGTATCGGCCTTTTTTTTTTTTTTTTTTTAAATCCTGGAAGTGCATAGTGCTTGCTTGGAGCAATAAAAATTAATTACTTTCAATTTAGATGACTTTTCAACTCAAAAGAATGCACTGTATCTATGATGAGACAACTTTAAATGGATCCTACTCTCACAAGTCTTTAGATATTGATTTCCAGCACCTTTCTAAAGTAACAAGCGTCTATGGCGAGAAGCAACTCATACCTAAAAAATAAGTAAACTTCTTTTTCAAACATAAGCAAGTTGGAAAAACTTGCTACACTATAGCTACAAAATGGACTGAGCTCAACTTTCAGCAAGAACTTTGCAGTGAAGACAGCTTTTTTGTGAGCCATCCCCAGAACTACTTCCATGGGTGATTTCAGTTTTCACTTTTGAGCACATCTGTACTTTCCAAATTGACTAATAAGAATATCAAAATAGAAAAGGCCACTTAAGTAGGGCTGCACTGACTGGTACTCAATGCCACTCAGTTATCACCATCCGTGAGGCTGCTGAAGCTGCCAACTCCATTCTCACCTCAAGCTGCTAGGCAGTTCAAGTGTGACCAACACTCCCAACAAGGACTTCCTCCGAAGAGAAACAGCTGGGATGAACAGGTACTAACACGCCTCCTGAGACTTGAAGATAACCAATCAAACGTCATCAACCAACCAACCAGTCTTTTTTATATATCAGACACATCAGAAAGAATTTTGTTTTTAATTCCCAATGAAAAGTGTGTATTAAATTCTGTTATAATTAGCTAGATAATGGAGTGTGTGCTTTATATAGTAGTCCTCAAGAGTGCAGAACTGTCCCCAAGGCAAACTGTTAATTACTGAAGAGACTCCTAGATGGAAGCAGAAAGCATATGGATTTGGGATCCAGGATCTAGACCCATACAACATATGGGTGGTGGAGGTGATAATCCAGGCTATCCTTACCCATGAGCTCACTATAGATTAACATTACTTTAGGATTCAATACTGAACCATTTGGCAAGATACTCTTGCACCGTCTGCCCCAATTATGAAGGACAAAATGGTGAGAGAACAGGGAACTGTGTGAACTTCCACACAGCACATTTCACCTGCACCCCAGCGCTAGGCACAAACTGAGCCGCTACAGCCAAACCAAACAATTCCAATGTTCTATTTCCTTATTATCAATGATAAACTAGGGATTTGGTGTGGTCCCTTAAATGGCGATAACTCAGAGTTTGTGATGCAAAGGGTGGGTTACAATGTAGCATGGAGTACTGCATTCCTGGAGGGCTGTATTATTTGAGTGTTGACTGAGACAGGCTGTGATTTATCTTGTATGCTGTCTGTCATTCAGGCTACACTGTTTTTCATTAGCATCAATTATCCACAGTAAGATGGTTTGCTCAGGTCCCAATCTTTGCTCCTGACTTTGAGACAAATACATGTGTACATATATACATAACATATGTCTGTCTTCAAACATACTCACTGGCCCATTGCGTCTTAGCAGGGCGTCTGGGCTATACAACGCCACAGCACCTCTTTCCTTTATTTCTTCCTTACACCTAAAGGGGAGGGAGTACTCCACGGACCTTGGGTCATGTTTACAGAGGTATTTTATTTACGAACTTCGTGTCAGGGTGGCAAGGTGGGCTTTACCAACTTTTGCCTCAGAAGGAAGAGGCCTTGATCACCAGCATCACAATCACTCATCCCAAGAGTGCGATCTCAGGCTTCAGAAAAAAATCAAACTTTTCAAAGTTTGCTTTGCCCGAAGCCAGCCTCGAGCTCTCGGCCTGGCCTGGGACGCCCAGCGCATCCCTCGTCACTCTGGGCACCAGCTCTCACTCAGGGCCAAAGGTCGGTTCGGCTAGGGAACCTTCTGGGAGGGGACAAACTTTCTCCCTAGAAACGGGACGCTGCGTGCAATTTCGGGAGGGCTTCCAGACGCACCCTCTGCACCCCTCGGGGGCGCAGGAGGAGAGGCGCGCGCAGGGCTAGGAGGATGGAAGGTGAGCCCGGGGCGTGGGCCGTCCCCATCCCACCACGTCCCCGCAGTGCGGCTTCGGCCAGGGCGCTGCGGCTCCCTGCAGTGCCAGCGTGGGAGCGCGCAAGGAGAGCGCCGGTACCAACCAAGCCGAGGCTGCGGGGGGGATCGCGTCGCGCCGGCGCGCGGGGACCCCGGAGAGGGACGCCTGGCTCCGGGGGCCCCGAGACCGCCGCCGCGCCCCGCCCCGCGCCAGTCCCGGGACAGCACGCACCGGGCGGCGCCGCGGCAGCCTCGAGGGGCCAGCGAGGACGCGGGCCTGCCACCCGCCCCTGTCCCCGAGCCCGGCCTCGCCCTCCGGAGCTCGCCCCTTCCTCAGCCCCAACGGCCGCCTCCTGCCCGTCCGCCGCTCACCTCCCGGGCCACCACCTCCGCCGCCGCCGCCGCCGCTGCTGCAGCTACCGCCAGATCTCGCGAGACTTCGCTCCGCCCCGCGCTCACCCCCCTCCCACCCGAACGAGGAGGGCACGGATCCCGGCTTGGAAGCTCCAGGAAGCGCCGTGCGGACCCTGGGGGCTTCACGACCTGCTTCTCTTCTCCCACCCGGCATCCACCCGCGCCGGTGGCCCGGAAGGGTTAAAGCCCAGGTGCGAGGGCTACCACAGCGCACTCACCTGGCTGGCCCGGGGCGCATGCGCAGGCCCCGCTGCGGAGCCGAAGCTCCGAGGTTCCAGCCTAAACTCTGGCTGCGCCCAAAGTCAGATGGTCAGCCAGTTAGTGCCTGCTACCCCAGCGCGCTCACAGAGCCTCAGTGAGTGCATTCTTACCGCCTCCCCATTCCAGAGTGGGGGGCAGCCAGGACGAGCCGACCTGGTTGTGAAGTTAGGGCTTTTCCCATGCACGACCCGCACCCTAGAGCCCCCTTCTTCTCTTGAACCCAGCTTCACTCCCTACCCCACAAGAGTTCTCCAGAGTAAAAGAGGTGACCCTGGCAGGTGGTCTGTTGCAACCCGCCTTTGTGCTGCTAGATATCAAATGCCTCTCACTTTTTGCACCAACTCCCTAGAGCCCTAAAAGCAATATATGCTTTCCTTAGAGTATAGTGGGAGAAAGTAGGAGAGAATGGATCATGGACATAGAACCAGAGCATAAAAGGCGTTAGGGCAGCAGTACTCGACCACAGGGGTCACATATCAGATATCCTGCATATCAGATATTTACATTATGACTCATAACAGTAGCAAAATTGTAGCTAAGAAATAGCAACGAAGTAATTTTATGGTTGAGGGTCACCACAACATGAGGAACTGTATTAAAGGGTCACAACATTAGGAAGGTTGACTACCACTGTATTAGGGAGAACCATGTGACTTCTTCCCAGGAGAAGAGAGGCGGGTGTATTGAGGTGCATCGAAGTGGGTACCCATAATATCCCAAGCTTACAATGAAGAAAATAGCCCATATGTTCATAGTAAGGCAGTATTTGGATCTGCATTGAGTCCAGGGCCTGCACTGCCTTTGGGAAGGTCTTTGTCTTAGTTATGGTTTCTATTGCTGTGAAGAGACACCATGACCATGGCAGCTCTTATAAAGGAAAACACTTAATTGGAGCTGGCTTACAGTTCAGAGCTTTAGTACATTATTGCCATGGTGGGAAGCATGGCAATGCGAATGTAAGCATGGTGCTGGAGAGGGGCTTAGAGTTCCACATCCAGATTGGCAGACAGCAGGAAGGGTGAGCCACTAAGCCTGGCTTGAGCTTCTGAAACCTCAGAGCTCACCCCGCAGTGACACACTTCCTCCAACAAGGCCACACCTCCTAATAGTACCACTCTCTGAGCCTATGGGGGTCATTTTATTCAAACCACCACAGTGTGTTCTGCACATTCCTATGAGCTGGCCCTCTGTGGCAGCTTCTGTAGACTCAAGAGCCTGGGAGATTCTAGCTCATTCCTGCAAGCTGCACTGAGGTTGTCTGAGCTGACCCATCCTGACAGTCATATGTCAGCAAATGTGGGCCCACCAATCTTCCCATCCTAGTTTCCCTAGAAAGCATTCCTCTTAGAGAGACCAGAGCATATGGAATGTGGCAACACAGCTCAACAAAATGGGGATGTGGATGAAGAGAGGAGATCCCATCCAACTGGTAGCTACCAGTTCAAGTCCTGTTCATTTGTGAGCTTGGTCAGTCCTCCCAGAGACCCCTATCAGGCAGTGTTCTCCAGGAAAGAGACAAGAGGGCATAGATGCATAAGGGGGTTTATCGTCAAGGCTAAGCCCCACAATATGTTGTCAGCAAGACTAGCAACCATGGAAGTCTGTGACAGCTCAGTCCAAGTCCAAAGACCCAAGAACCAGAAGAGCTGATGACACAACTCTCGCTTTTAGGCTGGAGGTGCAAGAAAATGCAAGGGCTTGGGGGGAACTTGTGTAAGCCTCCGAGTTCTTATGTTGAAGGACAGAGGACAGATGTCCATGGCTCTAGAGGACTGCCAAAGTTTGCAGTTAGCTAATTAAGGTTTACTCAGCCCACCAATTCACGTTGCAGTCTTTTCCAGGCATGACCAGTGAACACAGATATAATGAGCCGAGAATTCCTTAACCCAGTCAGGTGGATGTCTCATGTTAACTGTTACACACCTATGTAGAAGTATGTGTTGTTTCTTTTTCACAGATGGAGAAACCAAGAGTCTAGGAAATGAGTGGATTTGCCTAAGGACACACAATGGGTAAGTGGCAGTTAGGAATCATACTCCAGGTCACTGACTCCAAACCTACAAAACTTGGCTTTGGTTCTTTCTTAAGGAAATAATTTCCTAAGAAATAGGAAACAGATTCTTTCCTATCCCAATAACCTATTGTAGGTAAAGGCACATGCTGCCAATATGAACCACCTGAGATCCATCCCTGGGATCCACACAGTGGAAGGAAAGACCTGACCCTCAAGTTGTCCTCTGAACTCCTGCTGTACAAATTGTACGAGATCAAGACAACCTAAAGTATCCAATGTTTTTCTCTGTCTCATATGAAATAAGGGCACAAGTTTTGGGAGATGAATTAAATACATGATGCATATGTTAAAGTATCTTACACAGTCACTCTTACCATGGGAAAGTTCCCTGTAATAACTGTCTTATTCCTCTTCTCCCAATATAAACTCCAAATCATGCTGGAAGATGGGCTTGGGTGTAGGACTACAAGACTTTCTAGCACAATGGGGAAAAATTGGTATTATGTAGCCCAGGTTGTCCTTGAATCCACTATAGTATGAAAGGAGACTGTGCCATCAACAAATCTCTCTTCCCAACTTCCTATAAGAGGAGCAGCATTTTTTATAAAGGCTCTCCCGTTTATTCAGGAAAATCTACCCAGGTGTTTTTTAATATCTGACTCTGGAAGTCACTCCACTGGGGGGTAAAGAAGCCATAAACAACAAGAAAGAAAGATGAATAAAGCTGAAACTTGTTAACAAAATTCTAGGGGGATTTGGGGCTAACGTCTGTGACTCTGTAAACACAGAGAAGGGTTCACAGCAGCTGAAGGTGTCACATGTTCTTGCCAATGGCAACAGCTTGTTAGGGGAGTGACCCTCAGAAGGGGTAGGTGTAGCAACATCCACAAGGGTATTATTATTCAACTACTAAAATGGGAGAGGTGTCTAAATGTGTCCATTCTTTGTTTTGGTTTTGGTTTCTCGAGACAGGATTTCTCTGTGTAGTTCTGGCTGTCCTGAAACTTGCTCTGTAGACGAGCCTGGCCTTGAACTCACAGAGATCCACCTGTCTGTGCTTCCCTAGTGCTGGGATTAAAGGTGTGCACCATCACCTGGCTAAATGTGTCCATTAAAGGGTCAAGGTTTACTATATATTATGTGGTATAATTGAGGATGTAAGGTATCAAAATGTCTTTTGATACATGAGAGACTTTATAAATGCCAGTAATAGGGTTTGGTTAATGCTCCAGTGAAACAGTTTAAGCACTAATTGGCAAGTATTGTGTTAATAGCTATGAGCATGACCATCGTTTCTTGTTCTTCTGTTAGAGAGAGAGAGGTAGGAATCAATAAGAACAAATGGGCTCTTTAAAAAGGGCTTGGGGAGATGGCTCAATGGTTAAAGCTCTTGCCTGTGCCATGTGAGGGCCAGCATTCAGATCTTCAGGACCCACATGAAGTCTTGCATGGTAGCCCACATTTGTAATCACAGTGCTGGTATAGCCAGATAGGAAGGAGAGACAAATGAATGTCTGGAAACTCACGGACCGGTGTAAGAGTTAGCCAGTAAGAACTAGTTAATAATAAGCCAGAACTATTGGCCAAGCATTTATAATTTTGATATTAAGCCTCTGAGTCAATTATTTGGGAAGCGGCTGCCAGGTCTGGAGAGAAATGTCCAGTTACACATGGCACCCAACCTGGGCCTGGAATTTCCACATAAGACCCAACAAAACTTAAAAAAGGATTCTAAACACACAAAATTGGAGTCAAACTTGGTAACTGCTTTTTCTCTAGGGGCACTGTTTGCTGGTGGCGAGCAGAGGCGCTGTTCCTTTAAGAGATGGCTTCCTGACTCAGCACTAGTTGTAGTAGAATATTATTTTAAGGTGTGTTACTTTTGTTTATGTTACTATTTATTTAACTCTGTGAAGATGTGTTACTGTGCCTGTCTAAAACACCTGACTAGTCTACTAAAGAACTGAATGGTCAATAGGAAGGTAGGAGAGAGAGATAGGCTGGGCTGGCAGGCAGAGAGAATCTATAGAAGGAGAAATCTGGGAGGGAGAAGAAGAAAAGATATGGAGGAGAGAAGGAAGAAGTAGCCAGAGAAGGAGGAGGACCCCAGGGTCCAGCCACCAGCTACACAGCAAGCCATGGAGTAAGAGTAAGATTTACAGAATAAGAGAACGGGAAAAACCCAGAGGCAAAAGATAGACAGATTAACTTAAGATAAGGAATCCTGGCTAGAAACTAAGCCAAGCTAAAGCTGGAGGCCCCCCAAAAAGACCAAAAGAGCAAAACAATCAACAACAGTTAGTGGCAAAAACCGAGCAACTCTTTTGAGAGGTCCTGCTAACAAATATTTGAATGGAGTTTTATGAGCAGCTGGTGGCACATTACTTAGTGGCAGCATGGTCTCAAAAACTTCCCTCGGCTAAACATGGCTCCCAGAGCTAGTGGTAAACATACCTCTGTCATAACACTAGCCTCTCAGGGAACCAAAAATTGGGGCAGAGCCAGCCGTCAAAGCTCTGTTTCAGTCCTAGCCATGCTTCTTAGCAATTTAAAGACTCGTGTGGTCAGAGAAAGATGAGATGTGCAGTAAGACAAATTCAGACAAAAAAAAACAAAAAACCTGTTAACAATTTACAGTGTGTTAAAAACATACATAGGCTAAGAGAGAAAAGAAAAAGAGTAGAGAAAATCCTAAAAAAAGAAATACAGTAATAAAAAAATATAATAAACCACATAAAAATGGCTAATACACAGAGAGTCTGGAAACAGTATGTTATTGTGTTGTCTTTAAATCTTTTTGACTACTAGTGAATAAATGATAACTGCCAAGAGACATTTGATTATGAAAACTACTAGATTAAATCAACCTATATATTTTGAAAATGCCTTGACTTCAAAATTTAAGTCAAAAGATATGTTACTTTGGGAAAGAGGTTAAGCTTTTGTTTCCACAGGAAACTAGAGGCTCTGGATTCATTCTGGGTTAAGAAAAATTAGGTTTGATCCAGGAAGACCCCTGAAAAATCTCTGATGGGAACGGATGGCCCAGATGATCCAATGTTTCAGAGAATCTCTGTTGCAGTTTCCTCTGAGTTCTGCATCTAGAACAGCTTCAAGGCTGCTAGCTGAGATGATCCAGCCTCACAGAATACACCAGTCAGGACTTGACCATAATCCTAAATTTTCTCAGGGTCCCCCAAAGATTACCAGTGCCGCCAATCAACAAGAAGTAGTCTAGAGAACTATACCCACATTCCCAAAAATGCATTATGAATATTTGTCATTGTTTAGGGGGTTTGGTTGCAAGTTGTTATGGATAATGGTCAGGAAAAAAGCTAAACAAAGGAGATTAGATTCAGGGATCTTGTTCTGAAAAGAAAAAGGGGGATATAGAAATGATAGGATAAAAGGGTAGACTATTGACTCTACTTTAATCCAAAATCAACTATGAGTCTTACATATTTTATATTGGTATGGATTTTGATTTATTGATACAAATTTAAAGTTAATTTTGTTATACTGAATGTATATTTCTACTCTTGTTTAGGGTATTACATTTATGCAGCTCATTTAAAAATGTAATATATAATTAAGAAATACAGATTAATAGTCATCTATAATAGCAAACTTATAGTCATGTTAGTTAGGTTTTCAAGGTCATACAGAGATATCTTTTAGATAGATAAGCAGTCTTCAAACACTTCAAAGACCTACAGAATATGGCATTTAAAATTTTTTAAGAACTTAGACTTTTCTCAACAGTGAGACACATCTGCTCCTGGCAGCACCAATTACTTCAAAGAGGGTGATGGTTATCGAAGAAACTCCATATGGAGTTTGTTTTCTTCATGGCAAAAGCTAGCCATGTGGGCAAAGATGCCCTTGCCTCAATTGCTGACAATATATGGTCTAAACTGGACCAGCAGGACATAAGAGGGGTGACTGCCAAACTTTGCCAAGACAAGGTAGGACAGTCCTTCAAAATTCCCTGCTTTACAGGAAAGTCTATCAGATATGCTAGGCCTGTAGGTCAGAGTTGGATACCCCAATGTTGCAGAGAAACTTTGGGTGACTGTCCAGGCAGCTTGAGGTCCCTGTCATTAGGTAACATTTCACCCTTCTGGGGTCTTTGATGGAGTTGAAGACTAAATAGTTATAGTTTTCCTTAGTCATAATAGAAAGTAAATAACTTTAGACTCACCAAGATGAGACAGATAATTATTTTCTCTAATTTTGCCAAATGCAAATGGGGTAGATAGTGTTACTGTAATTCTTACTTAATAATTCTTGTTGTTGTATATAATCTTCCTATGTTAAAGATAAAACCTTTTTTAATTAGACAAAAATGGGAAAATGCTGTGGAATAATCCTCTTGTATACTATAAAGATTTGTCACTTGAATTGGTTTAATAAAATGCTGATTGGCCAATAGCTGGGCAGGAAATGTAGGCAGGGCAGCCAAACTAAGGATGATGGGAGGAAGAAGGGCAGAGTCAGAGGAGTCGACAGCCAGACGCAGAAGGAGCAGGAGATGGATGTGCCATGCTAATAAAGGTGCTGTCACATGGCAGAATATAAATAAGGAATATGGGTTAACTTAAAATGTAAGAGCTAGTTAGTAATGAACCTGAGCTACTGGCTGAGCATTTATAATTTATATTAAGCCTCCAAGTCAATTATTTGGGAAGTGGCTGCCAGGTATTTGGAAACAGGAGAGAAATGTCCAATTACAGACCAGCTATCCTGGCACACTCAGACAAACAACAGAGACCCTGTCTCAAATGAACACCTGAGGTTGTCCTCTGGACTACATACATGTACTATAGTATCTCTCTCTCTCTCTCTCTCTCTCTCTCTCTCTCTCTCTCTCTCTCTCACACACACACACACACACACACACACACACACACACACACACCACACACCATTCACAAAGTTTTTTTTAATAGCTGGAAGGGTATGGGGAAAAAGTGATTGAAATTAGTTTTTAAGTATACACCAGAGATGGTAGGTGTCTTAGTTAGTGTTCTATTGCTATGAAGAGACACCATAACGAAGGCAACACTTATAAAAGAAAACATTTAATTAGGGCTGGCTTACAGTTTAGAGGAATGGTCCATTATCATCATGGCAGGAAGCGTGATAGCATACCCATAGGTATGGCACTGGAGAAATAGCTGAGAGCTTTACATCCTGATAACCGGGTAGGAGACAGAGAGAGCAATACTAGGCCTGGCACGGACTTTGAAACCTCAAAGCACACTCTCAGTGACACACCTCCTCCAATAAGAACACACTTCCTAATCCTTCCAAACAGTTCACCAACTGGGGTCTAAGCTTGAAAATATCTGAGCCTGTGGAGGCCAATCTCATTCAAACCCCTATAGTAGGCAAGGTAGAAAGAAGACAGCATTGTAGAGACAGGGACAACATGGATCAGCAAGAAATAGTGTAAGTCACTGGGAACACAGGGCGCCCTGGAGCCTCTGGAAGCATCATAAGTCATTATGCAGCCAGGAATGGTGACACACCTGAAATTCTGTAGCTGGAGTTTGAAACAGGAAGCATTTGGAGTACCAAGCCAATCTGAACTACACAGCCAGACCAGACCCTGCTTCAAAACAACAATCACAAAGACCTGTACATGCTGTGGTAGTTTGAATGTAATTGGTCCCATAAATTCATAAAGAGTGGCACTATTAGGAGGTGTGGCTTTGGGAGTAGGTATGCCTTGTTGGAGGAGGTGTGTCACTGGGGTGGGCTTTGAGGCCTCCTATGCTCAAGCTACACCCACTGTCAGTTCACTTCCTGTTGCCTGTGCGTCAAGGTGTAGGGCCCTCAGCTCCTTCTCCAGCACTATGTCTGCTTGCACGACACCATGTCACCCTATGATGATAATGGACTGAGCCGATGAAACTGTGAGCCACCCCATTAAATGTTTTCCCTTTATAAGAGTTGGCCATGGTCATGGTATCTCTTCACAGAAATAGAAATCCTAACTAAGACACATGCCATGAACATGTAGAGACACATTGGGGCACTTAGGTCCTTGATGGAAAGTGCTCCCCTCCCCCAGTGCCTCTGTGGGCACCCTAATATCCTCTACCTTTCTGCTTAAAGCAGCTAGGATTTCAGTTCAAGAACTCCGACCCCACAGAAGCCAAAGCAGGCTGGAGCCTAAGAGGCGAGTTTTATTGACTGCAGGGGCAAAGGCAGCTTTCTCTGCTCTAACTAAGCATCTCTTGGAAACCAACACACTCTGTGGTCACTGGTGTTTTGCCCATAAGAGGTGGGAGCTGTCAAGACAGAGAACCAAGAAGCCAAAAGATCTTGGCTCATTGGTGACATCAGCATACTGCTCTGGGAGGACTCCAGACCCACAGGGCCCTGGATAGTCCCTTCACTGAGCTAATAACCAACTGCATGTGGTTTCTGTCCCCCGCAGCCTAAGCATTCACACTGGAACAAGAGGAAGGCAGCAGTTTCTGAGAAGTGCATGCCCTCTCTGTGCCGAGGCTGCTCCAACTGTGGGCAGGCTTTGCATACATCCTTCTTCCCCATCAGTCTTGTTCAGGTAAGACCTGTATGGATCCACTTCTTCCATTCTAGAAAACGCATCCTCCCTGCTCTTCCCATCTGTTTGATGGGTGGTCTCTTCCCTCAGCTCATACAACTGGTAATGAGCAAAGAAGAAAGTCTATAGGATACCCAGATTCCAGGCTTTTAACTGCTACATCTAATGGCATGTACTGTCCAACCTCATTACATTAGAAAATAAAAACTATAGCCTTGAAGCAGCTTCCTTGCTGTGTGATGATCCTTCTGTACACTGTGAATATGTATTGCTCTCTTTGGTTGAGAATAAAGCTGTTTTGGCCTATGGCAAGGCAGGATAAGGTCAGGCAGAACAATCAAACTGAGGACTCAGAGGAAGAGAGGTGGAGTCGAGGGAGACGCGAGGAGCTGCTGCAGAAGCAAGGTGCCAGGGGACCAGTAAGCCACGGACCACATGCAATACACAGATAAGTAGGAACGGGTTAATTTAAATGTAAGAGCTAATTAATACAAACCTGAGCCATAGACCAAGCATTTGTAATTAATATAAGCCTCTGTGTGGTAATTTGGAAAGCGGCTGACAGGTAGTTGGAATTAGTGGATGGGACAAAAAGCTCCGCCTCCATTTTCACTTCCTCACTTTGCTGCAGAGCACAAACCCAGCTCTGTCTCTTACCCTTTGCTCCTGAACACACTTTCTATTTTGTTTTGTTTATCTGAGACAAGGTCTCATGTAGCCCATGCTGGCTTCCAACTCACACAGCCAAGGCTGACTGCAGAGAACTCCTGATGCCCCTTGTCTCTGCCTCCTAAGTACTGTGATTATAGGTATGTTACAGGTGAACACCATCATGCCTAGCTGTGAACACATGTCTTCAGGCCCCCTGTGAAATGACAAGATTACCTTCTTGGAGGCTGCTTATCATCTGTGCTGCTCAACAAAGATATCTAGATCCCCACTGTCTGGGTGTGTACGTGTTGGTACTTCCTGGTTCCCTTGGGTTGGGTCACTATCTAGTCAAAGAGCATGGGTAGAGAGAGAATGTGACATTTCTGGAACAAAGCATTAAAAGCTAGACTGAAACAGTGTTCTGTCTATCCAGCATGGCAGTGCCTAGGACAGTAGTGGGTCTACTGAGCAGAGTCTCCCAGCCCATCTTTCATGGACACACAGTGTGAGCTGAGGATGAGCTTTCTGGTTCTAAACCATTTAGAAGTAGGCCTTGATGGCTGTCCCCATGTGCATTAGTCTATCTTGACTGATAGTTTTCCCTCTATAGCTATTAATCTTGCATTTTTTAATTCAACTGAGGAGACAATGTCTTAATCTGCATGTGTTACTGAGCAGATAACCCTCTAAACAATGCAGCATGCCAGCTCTTCATATCACATTTACACTGTGGTATATTAAAGCAATCTGGAGGTGGTTTACTGTAATGATGGTTACAAATATTATGTGCAAATACTGTGTTACTTTATTTTTTAATATTCCATTTGTATGCATGTTGTATGCATATGTATGTGCAGATGTGTTTGCATGTGTGTGGATGTACATGCGGAGGCCTGAAGCTGATGTCAGGAATCACCCTCAACTGCTCTTCCACTTTATTCAATGAGGCAATGTCTCAGTCAAACCTAGAGCTGGCTGATGTGTATAGTCTTGCTGGCCCGCTTGCTCTAGGAGCCCCTGTTCCACCTTTTATGTGGGTTCTTGGGGTACAAACCCTGGTTCTTACTGCTTGCTGATAGACTAACCACCTGGCCATTTCCCCAGCCCTATTATGCCTTTTATATAAATGATTTGAGCATCCATGATTTGGGAATCCCTAGGGCCCTGGATACTGAAGAATGACTGTACATGCAATGTGATCCTTCACTCAATTCAAAGTGTTGTACTTAGCTGGACTACAGGAGAGCTCAGGCTGCAGCCCTGAAGATTCCATCTGTAGACATCTTAGACCAGCCTCCCACCATTCCAAGCTTATTCCCCTATGGCTCTGGTCCCTCCCTGTACAACTTGGTCTAGAACTCAGTCCCCACTCTTAAAGGCCACATGAACTGAGTAAACAGAGATGCGGAGTTAAAAAGAAGTTACCATAGGAACAGGGTAAGCATCTGAAAGAGACAGCATGAAGTGGGAACATATAAGCACTTTACAAGTAACAAAGCCTTCCAGGTGGTGGGAAGTCAATTGACAAAATCAGTCACCAACAGGATGAGCTTGCCAACCTAACATGGAGTATTACTTGTATCTGCTTTCCAGACATATAGCAGCTCTGCACTAGCCCTCACTTCTCTCCTCAGCTTTAGCTGCATCTTCCCTTCACCTCGAACCCTGCCTTATGCTTTCCATGTCACTCTCTCCCATGTCCGCACTTTGGCTCCCACTCTGGGATCTGCCTGGCATATCTTCCCTCCAATCTCACTACCTTGTCTCCAGAATCCCTGGGCAGATCCTTGAAGGATGGGTGATGTTGAGTGGCCCTAACTTGGCAGCCCAGTGATTCTCTCATTATATTGCACATATAGAGAGGGTGGGGCCTTGACTGCCTTTCTCTCAGTCATGGGCTAGCATCAAGAGCACATGCTAAAAAGCATCAGCCTTAGCTACCTCAGTGTTTGGTTCAGTAAAACCAAAGCCCTGGGGCTCAGTCACTGAAGTGCTTGTGTAAGCACAAGGACCCATGTGAAAAGTTAAGCACTGAAGTGCGCTTCTATAATCCCAGAATCTGGGAGGCAGGCAGGAGCAGCTCCAGTGCCTGTCATTTACCAGTGAGCCCAGGTTTAGTGAAAGACCCTGTCTCAGAAAAAAAAGGTGGAGAGCCATTGAGGAAGACATGATGCCCACATCTGGCCCACACACACATGCATGCACATTAATACGTACATGGGACACACTAACATACTTAAATCAAAGCCTAACTACCCACACGATGGACCTTTCTAACAAGACCATACAGTGAATATTGACCAAAGGCCAATATTCCAGAGTTATCTTCCAACCCTTCCCACCTTGCAGCCACTGCACTTCAGTCCTCTGGACCACAGTTTCTCAGATGTAAAAGGGGATTTATGAGAGCCCTTACCTTACACAGTGAGAATTCAGGAAGATATAAACTCAAGAGCATTCATTGTCAGGCTTATAAAGAAGGCGATTAAATCCCAGCCACCTTCAGCATCATCCCGTCATCACTGCTTCCTTGTCTCAGCTCCTGCTGTAACACTGCTCACATGCCCCTCACGACATCACCCTTGACATTACTCACCACATTTTCTGTCCCTTCCTGCCAACCCCAAGTAGCTTTGCTAAACATTCCTCTCAAAGATGGAGAGTGTTCTTGGAACTCTCCAAGGGAGTTCTATATTGTGTTGTGAAGGTTCAGTATCCAGGCAATGATTTAGATATCCAGTCCCCCCAGGAAGCTACCCAGTGGCTCCTTGGGAAGTTTATGCCTGGCAATGCTCAATCCAGACTTCCTAGAAACAGCTAAGAAAAACTGGGCTCACCCTAGGCTCTCTCTTGTGTGGCCTTGACATTTCCAGACTGTGGAGTGGCAGGAATTTGTTGTCTATTCCTGATAGGAGTGGCAGCCACCTTGCTAGTGAGAGGTGCAGGATTCAGGCATCATTGATGACATGATAGAGCAGTACATGGAACAGTTTTTCCCCCCTAGGAGAGGCTTAAAGAAGTGGGCCTCTTGGTCTGCAATCCTAAAGCTTGTAGGCCAGTGGTTCTCAACCTGTGGGTTGAGAATGTCAGATATTTACAGTATCAGATATTTACAATGTAGTTCATAACAGTAGCACAATTACAGTTAAGAAATAGCAGCAAAAATAATTTTATGGTTGTGGTGATCACCACAACATGAGGAACTGGAGTAAAGAGTCATAGCCTTAAGAAGGTTGACAACCACTGCTGGATGCTATCAGGGAGCATACCCTGGCTGCCTCCCTCGCTTTCCCACATCTGGAGAGCAGTGGGCACCACTTGGATTTCTGGTGGAAACATTCTTTGAGGTTTCATGCTGTGTTGTTCTGAGAGGACGGAAATGCAGAATATCTCCCTCCACACCCAGTGTGTTATAAACCAAGGAACCTCAGAGGAGGGAAAAAGTCCTTAGACAACAAAATAAATTCGAATGTAAGCTTGATTTCTTTTTATGGAAAACCTGAGGAGCCAGCTGTGAAAGGTTTCCGCTGGGACACTGGGGAGGGACAGTCAATGGAACGGAGACAGCAGCTCTGCTGGGACGATGGGAGGACATCACTGAGCGGGTGGTGGTGCCTGCAGGAGAGAAGCCAATGGCCAAAGAGAAACGCTACTGTTGCGGGTTCTCCGCAGAGGACCAAAGCCGCCCTGCTTTCTCCCCAGGACCGTGTTAACACAGACTGCTCAAGTGCATTTTCGTTCCCATCTCTTCTGACTCATTTGCCTGGAATAATGAGCTCACATTCCAGAGCCCGGCTGACCCTCCTGCATCCCTGCTCAGTGCTTCCTACAGAAGGAAGAGCCCTAGGGTCCGCTTCTGACATCATCATCTAGCATTCAGAGTTGCACTTTGGTGCCCAGTCATGTGAGGGGTAGAGAGAAAGGGGGAGGCATGAGAGGGAACATTTTCCACAGCTTGTCCAGATTTAAGTATTAGCCCTTCAATTACCTCACAATTACAAATAAAGAAGGAAAGCATTAAGGCCTAGTGTCAAAGGGCCCCAGGCTGTAACGCTGAGCATATTTTTCATCTAAATCTTGGTTCCTAAATGCCGTCCAGGAAAAGGAACCAGGACTCTTAGGAGGGAAGGCGATTGAAAGGACACTGGAAAGAACACCAACCATCAAAGCTGGAATAGTTTCGGCAACAAAACAATGACTGTGTTGAATTGTATGTCATAGAATGCAACAGATGCCATGGACACCTATGGAGAGGAGGGGGATTCTTTTCTTTAAGGAGACATAATTAATACATGAGAAGGAAATAAAGGAACCAGAGCAATTCCCGCTGGACATTAACTTTTAAGAGTCTATGAATCACACAAGCACCATGTTGACCAAGTGACTCAGGTTAAAAATCACATTAATAAGCCACCCCAGGGCGGCATACATAGTGCAGAGTACAGCACTTGCTGACCACCCACATGATTGATAGGACATTTCTCCAGTTTTCTAGAAGCAATATGAACCCGAGAATTGCATATTCTAAAGCTGGTAATAGACTGGAGACCCTAGGTGGTAGGCATACCTGCAGTCCCAGGACTCTTGAATCTGAGGCAGGAAGGTTGCAAGTTTGAGGCCAGCCTGGGTTACATAGTACAACTGTCTCAAAAAATGAAAATTCAAACCACAGCAAAACAAAAGTAAGGCCAATTAGAACAATCTATCCCCTGTGGTGAGGCTTTCAAAGGGGATTTGATTTTCAAAGTGTGCTGGATTCTGGGGGTATGAAGTGGACACATAGGCATGCTTACTAAGAACTCACTAAAGAAAATATGCTAAAAGTAAGAACAGGGGCTTGGCTGACTCAGTTGTTAAGAGCGATTGCTTCTCTCTCAGAGGACCAGATGTGGTTCCCAGCACCTGTGCTGGGTGGCTCACAATTGCTTGTGACCTCAGCTCCAGGGAGATATGATGCCTTCTCTTGGCCTCTGCAGGCACCTGCACACATATGTGCACATACAGACATGCATGTACACAGAAATAAAAAGACTGGAGAGATGGCTCAGTGATTAAGAGCACTGGCTGCTCTTCCAGAGGACCTGGTTTCAATTTCCAGCACCCACATGGTGGCTCACAACAGTCTGTAACCTCAGTTCCAAGGAGTCTGATGCAATCTTTATGCCTCTGCATGCATGTAGTGCACATGTATACAACACCCATACACATAAAAATAAATCTTAAAAAAATTAACTAAGTAGAGAAATCCAGAATCACTGTGAGCTAAGGCAGAGGCAGGGCGCCAGCAGGATGGCCTGGTGAGCATTCCTGAACTGATGGTAAAAAAGGTAGAACCAATGGACGAGAAAGCTGAACCTTCCGAGGGAGAAGGAAGAACGGCAGACAGGAGCAGCGTGTATGGAGCTCTGAGTCAGGAAAGATTTAGGTGTGTATCTTAATTCATTTTCTATTGCTATAAGTAAATACTAGAGTCTGGGAGGTTTATAAAGAAAAATGTTTCATTTAACTTCATGGTTTTGAAGAGTGAAAGTTCGGGATTAGGCAGCCTTATTTGTTCTGCTTCTTCTAAGAGCATGTCTGGTTGTACCATATGTGATGGAGGACGTCAGAAGTTGTGACAGGAAGCTTTGGAGACACAGGGGCCAGCCTTGGTCTGTGTGTGTATACGTGTGTGTGCACATGTGTGTGTGCACATGTGTGTGGAAGCCTGAGGTCAACATCAGGTCTTCTTCAGTTTTGAGATATAGTCTCTCACTATACCTGAAGCTAGACTGACTGGCCAGCAAGCTCTGTGGCTCCTGTCTCCTCAATAGTGCGATTACAGGTACCTCCTGCCACTCCTGGCGTTTACCTGGGTGCTGGGGATCCAGATTCAGGTCCCCATGCTTATATGGCAGACACTTCACTGACTGAGCCGTCTCCGCAGCCCACCCTCACCCCTGCCTTTGCTCTTTTGTTTTTATAACAACTTGCTCTCTCTGGGCTCCGGTCAGGACTGCACTATTCTTTCCAAGAGCCAGTGACCAAGACACCTCCCCCTGAGCCCTACTTCTTACAGGCTCCTCCCTCTCAACAGTGCCTTCCTTTCTGGTGTGTGAAGTTTTGGGAGACAAATTCAGATCCCACCCAAACCATAGCAGTGTGTTTAAGGGTTGTGGTGCCCGTCACCCTGAACTTTGACAGGTTGGCTTTAAGTTGACTTATATTGAGATCCTAAAGCCGTGAATTTGCTGCCACCACCACACTTCATATCATCCTTCCAACAAGCCTGCCAGGTAGAGGAGGAGGAAGCAAGTAGTGCAAACCCTTCAGCAAATGTAACAAGACACAGGTGACTACAGCATCACTTTAAGTCTAAGGGTGAATGACATGCCACACTATGGGAAATAAATCCCCCTGCTGCTCTCCTCTTGCAAAGCTGGGTGGGAACAGATTGGAAGCAAGAAGGGAGGCATTTTGTAGCAGTGCTTGGGTATGAGGGTAGAGGCATTGTGGGAGCCCACAAAAGTTTCCTAGTGATATCTAAGTTTGCTTTACACAGCAGGGCTGCATTAGGGGATTGCTTGACCATGTGCATGGTCATGAGGTGTTTGGGATGGTCTGCACTTGGCTGTTCTGGAGGGGGGTGTCTTTTGCTCCACCCTTTGGCATTCCTTTAAAAGCCCTTTAGTAGAGACAGAAGGGGCTGGTGGGTTTTGACCCAGGACCTCCTGAGGCTATTCTATGTTTCTAACTGTCTCTCTCCTCTATATTTCTATCTACATATTCCTCATTTCTCTCTGCTCAAGAGTACCCTGGGGGAAAAGTGGGGGCAGGCCACCTACAAGGCATACAGAGGTAATCCAAAGCAGGATTTGAAAGTAAGGAGAGTCACAAAGAAATTACTAGTTCTGATTTTAAAAATGGAGGGGGATATTTTGGGAAGCATTGTAGAAGTCAAGAGAGTAAGGATGTTCAGGGGGCTTTGAAAGGAAGGTTCTTAATATTCAACTTTGCCTTGACAATTCTTTTCTTTTTTTTTCTTTTTTCTTTCTTTTTTTTTTTTTGACAGGGTCTCACTATGCAGCACAGACTGATCTTGAACTTGTAACTACCTCCCTTCTGCCTCCTGAGTGATGGGATTACAGCAGTATGTGTACCCAATGTGTTCCCAGACCTTGTAAAGTTGGCCACACATTCAGGCCTCGTGTGTGTGTGTGTGTGTGTGTGTGTGTGTGTGTGTGTGTGTGTGTGTCCATGTGTTTCTGCTTATTTAAGAGTGTGTCTGCATTTCTATACATATTTCCACATGGGGGTATGTCTATGCATTTGTGTGTGTGATCTATGCACCCACATACATGTGTATATGTATGTCTAAATACACTGTATCTCTCCCATCCAAGCTTACTGTAATCAGACAATGTCAGGAGTGTTCAGAGTGGTGTGGCTGGAGATAAAATTTTCTTATTTTACTTGAGACAGGGTCTTACTTGGTAGCCCAAGGGGTCCTGCAACTCACTGCGTAGTGATCCACCTGCCTCAGCCTCTCAAGATCTTGGGATTACAGGCATAAGGCACCATTCCCAGCAAGAAGGAATGTAGTTATCAGTTCAGGGGAGTAAACCTAGAGCCTTACCTGTTGTGAACAAGTGCTCTACTGCTGAGCAACTTCCTCAGCTCTGTCTGTGTGTCTGTCTGTCTGTCTGTGTGTCTGTCTCTGTACCTGTGTGCATTACCCGCTCTGGGCCTACGTGTGTTGCTATGTCTGGATGTTTGTCTGTGTGTGTCTTTGTCTCCTAAATGTCGGGATATGTTGGTGTTCCCCTGCCTTTGTGTGTGTGTTGGACATCATTGCAAGGGAGTTTCTGAGAGAGAAGACAACTAAGTTGCTGCACGTGCCAGAGGAGGGCAAGAAGTCAGGCTTGAGAGGAGGGAACAGAGCCCCGGGTGGGAATCTAAGGCTCCGGGAATCCAGTGACCTCTTTGCATTGGTATTGGAATTTCCCCAAGACTGGGAACCGAGGGTGTGGGCGGTGAGTCAAGTCAGTGCTTTCTAGAGACCTCAGAGGGCTGTCGACACCCAGTTTACACTATTTCTCACCGCTTCACAGCCGTGGAAACTGAGTCTCACAGGTAATGTTTTCATAAATTGAAGAGAAGCTGCCAGCTGTTGAGCCATCGGAGACATCTGCCTGGCCAGCGCACACCCAGTGGCAGCGAGAGTGTCGCCTCTCTCCCTCTCTCGGTGGGGTAGTCTTTCACACTCTCTCACCAGCAGCAGCAGTGTCTCCAGCCAGCACCACAGCCTCAGCGGCACAACTGAAGCGTTTTTCCCACAGAGATGCACCCCACGAGCCCTGCACACAGGATTGCTGACACTAGCACCACCCCTGCCCCCGGAGGGGATCTGCCTGTCTTATCGCATACGTATGATGGTATGACGGCATGGAAAGCATCATTTGCTATCAATTTTTGGGAAAAATAGAAGTATTCAATTCATCAGAAACCATTAATATCCCAAGCCCTCCTGAGCTCCTAAAACACAGACATTTCTCATGTGAGAGGCAAAGTCAGTTTTTACTTGCTTGATTACATGTGTGTGCACACACACACACAAACGTGTGTTCTTGCTTACAAGCACATAACACAATACATTCATGTGGGTGGGCAGATGGACATGTGTACATGCTTATGGAGGCCAGAGGACAGCCTTTGGTGCCATTCCTTAGGTAATTGTCCTCCCTCCCTTCCTTCCTTCCTTCCTTCCTTCCTTTCTTCCTTCCTTCCTTCCTTCCTTCCTTCCTTCCTTCCTTCCTTCCTTCCTTCCTTTCTTTTTTTTTAATGAGACAAATCTTCTCACTGGTGTGGACTGTGTCAGGTAGGCGAGGCTGCTAGCAAGCTGCAAGGAACTGTCTGTTTCTGTTTTCCCAGTGCCAAGGTTTTAAGTGCCTGGCTTTTGTTGTTGTTGTTAAATGTGGGGTCTGGGGGTCTCTCTCAGGTCTTTGTGCTTGCAAGGGAAACATTTTTCCCACTGAACTATTTCCCTAACCTGTGCCAACCCTGCTTTTAGCTTTTTATCTTGGATAAATGTGAGGCACAGGGGTGGGGTGGGGTGGGGGAAGTACTTGCTTCACATGCATGAACCCTGACTTCCATGCCCAGCACAGCATAAACCAGGGATGGTAGTACATGCCTGTAATCTGAGCACTCGAGAGATGGGGGCTGATGGTTTATAAGTATAAAGTTATCTTCAGTTCTAATGTGTTCAAGGCTGGATCTCAAGAAAAAAAAAAAAGCAAAGTTACAAGAGTAATACAGTTTCTCTTATGTACTAGATTTAGTTTTATATTTTTGCTATATTTATCTTTTTGTCTTCCTCTCCATGTTTATTTACATGTATGTATTATACATGTATGCATCTATATCTCACTTTAAAAAAAAAAAAAGGCGCCGGGTGGTGGTGGCACACACCTTTAATCCCAGCACTCGGGAGGCAGAGCCAGGTGGATCATTGTGAGTTCGAGGCCAGCCTGGACTACCGAGTGAGTTCCAGGAAAGGCGCAAAGCTACACAGAGAAACCCTGCCTTGAAAAAACGAAAAAAAAAAAAAAAAAAAAAAAAAAAAAAAAAGGCATTTCAGGGCCAGCAGGATGGTGAAATGGATAAAAGTGCTTGCCCCAAAGCCTAATGACCCGTGTTTGATTCCTGGATCCCACAGTGGAAAGAGAGAACAGCTGTCCAAAATTGTAACATGGCCTCCACATTTGCACCATGGCACATGCAAATACCTCTAGTCATAAACATAGTAATAATAAAGTGCAACAAACTAACTTTTAAAATGCATGGAGAATAACTTGCATGGAGAACATTGTGACTGCATTCTGATCTGTTTCATGTTTTGCTAAGAACAAGGGCACTTCTGAATATAACCACACACAAGTCATGTGATGTTGACCTTCTCTGCTTCTGACACACAGTTCACATCTAGAGCTTGTCAGTTGTCACAATAAGGCCATCTGAATCATTCTAATATTTTTTTTCTGATTCAAAATCAACCCAGAATCATTTATCTGGGTTTTATCTGCCTTTTCTTTTCACTTTCCTTTAACCTAATTAATCAGGTCTTAAAGATGCTGATCAAACTGTTTTTGGGAGAGAGAAACAAGCTTCAGGCTCAGGACCTTGAAGCGGTCGAAACATTCAGCTATGGTGTAATTGTTTTTTTGTCTGTTTGTTTTTTGTTTTATGAGTACTTATTTTCATACAGTCTCCTGTTTGCCAGAAGTCACACTGGTGTGTTAATTAGAAGAGCCATACATGGTCTTGTTTTTATTTTACTTCATGTTTCTGTTTTCTTTGTGTATTTTTTTTTTTTTGCACTAGGAATGGAGCCCTTGGGTTTGCTCATGCTCAGTGAGCACTCTACCCCCGGCCCTTCTCCCCCAACCCTGCCACTTTTTTTTTTCTTCATTTAAAAAGGGAACTCATTTGGGAAGATGTGTTAAGGGAGGGGATTAAGGGAGGGGAATCTAATGAAAGAACATTCACACTTGTATGAAAATGTCACAATGAAACCCATTATTTGACACAATTAATATGTGCTAATAAGAAAGTGAATTAATTTAGCAGAAAATATTAGGGAAACAGTGGAGAAGATATTTAGATCTATGCAGGTTTTTTCAGCCTCGGAACTACTGGCATTGGGGCCAGGTCATTCTGTGTGGGGGTCACCCTGTGGCCTGTAGGGAAACAGCGGCAGCCTGGTCACTTCTCTCTAGTTATGACAACAGCAGAATGTGTCTTCAGACATTGTCAAATGCCCCCCTGGGAGGCAAAGAGCCAGTGCTCTAGCCAGAACCATGAGCGGAGTCAGGGGCAACAGGTGGAGGGATCTTGGAGAGACACTTGCTCCCGCCCAGTTCAGTTCAAGTGGTTCTTCGCAAGTGTTTCCATCACCTCTGGCCCTGCACAAGGTCCTGGGGAGAACAGGACACAGGCCAGCACTCTAGGAGCTGTGCTAGCATAAAAGAGGGGGTGGAGTGGGGGAGGATTTCCAGGAGGAATAAACCCAAAGGCAGGCACTGGGGGATTCACCCTAGCTGCAACTGCTTCTCTGAGCCTTTCGCCTCTCTGACCCCTTGGACACCAATGGTGCGTCTTAACTGTGAGTGGGTCCTGCCAGCCCCTGACAGAAAGCTCTAGGTCTACCCCACCCCCTGGATCTCAGTCTAAATGCCTCTGTGCCCCCTGTGGCCCTGTTATGTTGCTTTCAGGTCTCAGTGGCCCTAAACTTCCCTCTCTGCTTAGAGACATCCTAGCCCCACACCATCCCTACTTGCTTTCAAATAACATTGTTCCCTGCTCTGTGTAGAAAGCTCTGTTACAGATCTTTGCAGTGAGCCTGGGTCCCAGTCACCAGGCCTCTGTTCAAAGCCACCTGTCCTGTCCTGACAGACATCCTGTATTCCCCCACCCCGTAGAACTTTTTCATGGCACTTTTGGCTAGCTGACTTGACCTTCTCTTGAGTGACAATCTGGGCAGAGGTGGTTCCTGGCCGATGAGGTACAGAGATCTGCCAGCACTCCAGACAGGGCACTGAGCCCTCATCCTCCTCCCTTCGCTCCCGTCCTCTCCCCCCTCCCTCCTTCTTTCCCTTCTGAACTACAGAGTGGTGCTGAGTAGTGCTCAGGCCTACTAAGACCAAAGGGACTTTCATGCCCTAAGCCTTAAAACCAGTGCAGCATCCTCTTACTTTGCTCCTGAGGGAAAAGTAAACCGAAGAGTTTGAGCTGCTGCCATCAGTCAAAAGCATCTCAAACCCAAATTCTATTTGAAATGTCAGTGTGAATTTTGCTTTTCATATGTGTGTGTTTGTTGATACTTAACACTTACACATGTTTATGTGGTCCAGTGTGTCATTTCAACAGGTGCATACAATGTGATCAGGGTCATCAGCATGTCTGTCCATCACTCTCAACCTTTATCTTGTCTTGGAACATTAAAAATCCTCTTCACTAGTTATTTTGAAATATACAACTGAATGTTGCCAAGAAGTGATTCCTCTACTCAGCTGCAACTTCGGGCCCCTAACAATCATCTTTTCATGACTCCACATCCAGTCCTCTAGGCTTGGGACTGACTCCTGATCAAGTCTGATAACCACTGACCTGTGTGCTCTTTCGTTCCTCTTGTATAAACTAGGGATCATCTCTGGACCTTGAAAGAGTGCAAGGATGAAAGGAGCAGATGGATGTGTGTGTGTAATCACTGCTCAGAGAACTGTTATTGTCTGTTGATATCATGGTCAGGTTCACTTACGGCTGGAAGGATCTGCTGTCTGTGAGCCTTTGCAGCAGTATACTTTGGCTTCTTCTCTTCAGCTCTAAGCTCTGTTTACTTAGTTAGGCGATAGATTAAGAAAAATGATGATGGTAGTTAGGAGAGATTCACACTGTTTTCTGAGAGCTGCTGGGTTAGCACGTTTGGGGCGTAGGGAGGGAGACGATACTGCACAAAGCCTGGCAATTTCATGTACAGGCCAAGACATGCTGCTCAGAAAATGTGGCTCTGCTGTTGTGCACCATGCAAAGGATGGAGTTTGTCATTCATTGTGTCTGGGGTTCCTGAAAGCTGCTCAGAGGTTCCACTAGCACAGTTAAGGGAAGCTGCAGCTCACCAGGGCCCAGGAGACTTGTCCCTTCTAACTCAGTATGTGTTAACCACCTACTGTGTCCTCTGTAGAGATGTGTCTGGACAGAAACGATTACGATCTCCCAGACTGGGGTGTGGCTCAGCTGGCAGAGTGCTCTGAGTTAGATACCCAGCGGCGCATACACCAAGCATGGTGAACTGGGCGAATTCACCCTTAGCTGCAACCGCTTCT
This sequence comes from Peromyscus leucopus, assembly GCF_004664715.2. NCBI lineage: Eukaryota > Metazoa > Chordata > Mammalia > Rodentia > Cricetidae > Peromyscus > Peromyscus leucopus. The sequence goes on along the minus strand of NC_051086.1, from coordinate 28,464,027 downwards.
CTGAGCCTCTCAAGTGTCATCGCAGCACTTGGGCAGTGAAGACAGGAGGATCACCTTGGGTACTGTGATGGTTTGAAAGAAAATGGCCCCCATAGGCCCATAGAGAGTGGCACTATTAAGAGGTGTTGCCCTGTTGGAGGAAGTGTGTCACTGGGGGCGGGCTTTGAGGTTCCAGATGCTCAAGCCAGACCCAATGTCTCCTTCTTCCTGCTGCCTGCCTATCCAGACATGGAACTCTCAGCTCCTTCTCCAGCACCATGTCTGCCTACATGCCACCATGCTTCCCACCATGATGGTAATGGACTGAACCTCTGAACTGTAAGTTAGCCCATTAAATGTTTTCCTGTGTAAGAGTTGCCATGGTCATGGTGTCTCTTCACAGCAATAGAAACCCTAACTAAGAAAGGTACATAGCAAGTTTGAGGTCAGCCTGAGACACTTGAAAACTTGTCTCAAAACAAACAAAACAGGAAAGCATTATGATTTGATGATTCTGAGAACTTCACAGACTTCCCTCCATAATCTGCAACCTTGTCAGCACTAGTCAAGGTTTCAGGCCTTACATCACACTAATAACTGCTACTCTCCAGGACGTACTTGAAGCTGGCACAATGCTGATGTCACTTCACCAGCCATGGTTAAGGTCACTGGCTACTCAGTAGCACCCATTTCTGTCTCCTTGCCTCCTTTAAAAATTCCCTTGTGCACCAGTGAGATCTCTCCCTGACAAAGGTGTCTGCTGCCAAGCCTGGTGATCCAAATTTGATCCGCGGATTCCATGATGAAAGGAGAGAGCCACATCTGACAGTTGCCTTCTGACCACCGAACATGCACCATTGCATGTAAGTATACACACATACATAATAAAAAATAAATGTAATAAAAATTTAAAACTCATTTTTATTTAGTCATGTGCCAAGAAACATGACTCCCTGAATAAAGCTGGGACATAAATTCATGACAACTCATGTTGTCAGCCCCCAGATACAGGTGTGAGAGACCTAGTGGTATGTTTTCATTCATTTCTCACAGGCTTGTGGGACAGAGATAATGTCATCCCCAGTTTACAGCTGGGTAAGCTGAGAATCAGTTTAAGTTAATGAGTTGCCAAAGGTCATACAACTTCTTCTCCCTACTCCTCTGGTCTTTCCTATTTGCACTTCCTCACTCTCTCTCCATTGCTGAACACTAGGGTAGCAGGCTAGCCCCACAGCCACATGTTCTCTCATTAGCTGTCTTCTTTCCTGGAGCTACTTCCTTTTGTGACTTTCTGCATTTTGTGTGTGCATGTTGGGGTGTGCCTGTGCACATGCATGTGAAGTCGGAGGTCAACCTCAAAGGTAATTTCTTAAGTGCTGACCACCTTGTTTTTTAAGACAAGATCCCTCGCTGGCCTGGAACTCACTGAGTAGCCCAGGCTGGCTGCCGAGAGCCTCAGGGATCCACCTGTCACTGCCTCCCAGGCACTGGGATTGTAAGCATGCACTGCCACCTTCGGCTCTGGGGATCAAACTCTGGGCCTCAGGCGTGCAAGGGAAGTACTTCACTGACTGAGCCGTTTCCCTAGCTTACCTCTCTCTCCGCTTCCAAGGCTAGACCTTCACTGCCCATGGGATTCTGTGTGAAGAGGAGAGGGAGAGGCAGGAAGCCGTCAGCCCTCAGACGTCCACTTGGGCTGAACTTGCTGAGAAGGGATTGTTAGGTGAGTATGGAAAACCAACAGCTGAGAAGATTTTACATAATTTCCCATGTGAGATTCTGGAAGCAGATAATACTCAAACAAAACTGACAAACAATATATTTAGGCAGAATGAGATCTTAGATCACGCATCTAGAAGTTTCTGGAAGATTTCGTGTATCCTGCTTGGGGGGGGTGTGGAGACAGGAGCTGATGGTGGTGGTACGAAGTAGACTAATGGGAGCCATTGTAGGAGGGGTGAGATATCCCTGAGACCAAGAACTGGCCAGAGATGACCAGGGACAAAAAGACTGTTCCCAGAGAACAATCTAGCTAGGAGCTGCTTTGGATGGTTGGAGTTGCTGGTTACTGTCCAGGAGTCCTAGAGTTACAGGCTCAACAACTGCAGCCTTCTGAGAAAGTGACCGTGGACAAAGGAACCCCTCCACGGGGCCCAGTAGAGCATGACACACAGGACTCTGTCCGTTGTGTTGTGAGACAGCGGAGGTGGGTATATAATTCTGGGACGATGGAGTCTTGGGTGAAGTTCCTATCCCTCTTGGCTAAGGGTCAGTGGTGTGCATAGCCTGAGAGGGAGGTCAGAGCAGGTTTTGGGCACCAAGGAGCAGACTTTTCTTCACACACCTCAGCTGCAGAGAGTGTGTGCTCACCCTCTTATGGTGGGTTCCTACTTGTCCTGGGTTTGCAAACAAGCACAGTGGAAGATGCCATGAAGACTACATGTCATCCCTGTTACAGCTGGAATATGACATGTACCCCATTGGCGAGCAGTTCCCAGATGCTGGTCCTAGTTTAAGAAGTTCTAGAAAAATTAGAGGGTGTCTGTGGGGGCTTGTTTTGCCCAAACCACACCCTTCCTCCTCCTGTCCTCCTGCTCAAGGTCAGCAATGCCCCCACCTATTCCCTCCTTCCGTGACATTCTGTAGAACCAGACACCACTGACTGAAGCTGTGTGTCAAATGAATCTCTCAGGCATTTGTCACATTGCCCCAAATTCCGGATAACAGAGTCCCTGAACTTCAATGTCCTTCCTTTAAAATGGGAACAAAAGCTATTCCTAGCACTATGAAGACAGATGAGCACCAGCATCAGTCAGTAATGAGGAGGTCACATGCTGGGCACAGGGCTTCGGAGCACCCTCCCTCTCCATCTCAGCTATCGTCCCACAGACACCATCGTGGGACCTCGGTTTATCTTGTCACTATAGGTGTTCACTGACACTTTGTAGACTGAGTGAATAGATAGATGAGTGGATGAGGACCTGGCCAGGTACTTCAGCAGTCGTGGATAACAAATGGTGTCTCTCAAGGCTCAAGATTGTTCTTGGTGAGATTGCCTACATAGCAGGAGGAAACTTTTTTTTCCAAACTCAATCTAGATGTCACCTCTTCCAGGAAGTCTTCTCTGATACAATTGGGTCTAGATGTCTAGTTTTAAATCAATACACTGTAGTCAGTTCATTGTGGTTCACACTGGCAAGACTGAGCAGAAGGCCCAGCCCAAGGTAGCATGCAGGAAGTTAGAGGGACTTACATTGTTCTTGTGCTGGGATTGCGCTCATGACCTTGTGCATGCTAGAGACATGCTTTCTACTAAGCTACTCCCTCAGCCCTAGGGAGTGGTTCCCAGCACTATGCTGAGTGCTTTTCCACTGACACCCCTGTTGCTGCAGTGACCTCTGTGACCAGGGTGGCCCTCCTCCGTGTTCAGCCACGGTAAGACCCTCAAGCCTCCTTTATTTCCACATCTGTCTTTTCTAGACTGGCTGGCCTAAATTCTTGAGGTTTGAGGAGAGTGGGAAATGCTGGGAGGTGGGATGGGCTGGGTGGCGAGGTGGGTGGGAAAAAAGAACAATGAAGGAGTGCATGTTAGCAGCTGGCATCTGCTCCAAAACCCAGACACAATACGTTCTCCGTCAGAGGGACACGGCGCCAAGACCACCCGAGGAGATACACCCCTCATGGCCCTGAGTGGGGCGTGTTCACCTTACACTCCACAGGCTCCATCTGCTCCATGATTGGGAACAAATGGTACAGCAAAGCTTGAACTATTGAGTGCATTGTACTTCTGGAAGGAAGAATTAGGAAAACCAAAGAAAATGCCTCAGAATCCCAACAGCACATATGGAAGTGTGTAGCGGTGAGTTGTCATGGAATGTGGACAGTGACACAAGGGTGTCAGCACCCGAAGCCAAGAGGGAAGGAATGATAACACCCATGGCAGGGCCACTTAGGAAATAAAGTAAAAGCAGCTTTGGTTTTGTCCAGGGAGCTCTGGAGGTTTCTCACAGGATCTAACTCCTTTGTAGCCCTTTCCTGCCTGTGCTCTGTGCTGCCCGTAAATGTGACCCTCTCCACAGCCAGGGGCCTCGAGAACTTGGAGGCTTACCGGAGCAAACAGCTTAGCAAACACAATCTGTCCCATAAACAAAGCCCGTGGAAGGCGGCCAGCCACACACAATGGAGCTGTAATCTTCTGGGCACACATTTCCCGTCCGGGGTATTGGCTTGTGTGCTGCTTCCTTCTGGGTGAAGGTAGAGGCCGCTCAGCCTTCGAGTCCAAGAACAACAAAGCTGTGCACATCCCCGGCTTGTCTGTGGAGTGTGCGGCAGGGATTCAGAAGCAGGGCCATCCTGTTCTCCTTCCTTTCTCGCCATAAAGAGGCACTGAAACCTACAGGCAGGGTGGCATGCTGGGAAGGTGCTGCTCTTCGGACTACAGCCCTTCTGCACTGGCTCTGCCACTGCCCAGCCCTGTTCTTCGGGATGAAGGCCTTATCTTTCCAGAGCTTCCAGTTTCCATCCTTCAAGTGGGACAGGGTACAGATGCCCAGCTTCACTGGAACTCAGTGAGGTATAAAATACAGATGTTGGTTGGCCATTGTCAAAAAGCAACAATTACAGAAAAATAGTAAGTACTGGTAAGCACCTGAAAAATCTACAACTCTTTGAGACAGGGTTCCATGTATCCCAGGCTGACTCTGAAGTAGCTTTGTAGATTAGGACTTTGAACTTCTGATCCTTCTGCCTCAACTTCACAAGTGCAGGAATTATAGGTAATGTGCCACCACATTCAGTTTATGAAGTGCTGGGGATCGAACCCATGGCTCCATGTGTGTTAGGTACACAGTCTAACAACCAAGTTATACTCTAGCCCAGAAACAAGAACTCTTGTCCCATTGTTGATGAGAATGTTAAAACAAAACAAACAAACAAAAAAGAGTGCTGTGGGAAACAGTATTGGGGGTTGTCAAGAAATTAAAAATAGAATTACTGCACAATCTAGCAATCCCCTTCTGAAGATACATATACAAAATAATTGAAAGAAATCTATGCACCTGCGTCCACAGAGAAATTATTCACAATAGGCAACACATGGAGAAAACCCAAATGCCCATCTGCAGATACGCGGATAAAGGAAGTGTGGCAGGTGCCTCACAAGAAGGAAATCCTGTCCATACTACAGTGTGGATGGAGTCTGCGGACACTGCACCGGGAGAAGCCAGCCAGGTGCAGGATGCAAACATGGGCTGCGTGATCACACTTACGTGAGGGATCTAAAGTTGAACTCATACAGCAGAAAGCATTGTGGCTGTGGGGGCTTAGGGAAGCTTCTGTTATTTTTTTCAAACATACTTAAAAGTAATTAAGGGCTAAGTATATGGTTTAGTGGATGACTTGCTTGTGCACCAAGTCCCGTGGTCTATCTCCAGCATTGAATGAACTCGGTGTGGTGACATTTTTGTAATCTTAGCAGTCAGGTGATGGAAAATCAGAAGTTCAAGATCATTCCTAGCTACCTATTGAACACAATAGTACAAGTACCTATTGAGTATAAGTCTCCATCTAAAAACAATAAGCAAACCAAACTTAAAACAGACAAAAAAAACCCAAAACATCAAAATACCATTTGTATATCTATCAAATTGTCAAAACAAGCAGTTGTCATGGTGCATATCTGTAATTCTACAATTCAGGAGGCTGAGGAAAGAAGACTATGAGTTCAAAACCAGCTGGGTTACAGAGCAAGACCCTCTCCAAACAATAAAAAATACAAAACCCCAAAAGATCCCAAAGCAAACAACAACAACAAAAACAAAGAGTATGCAAAAATTAAAATTTCTAGCAATAGGAGTTAGTGATGTTGTGGAGAAATGGAAACTATCTTCTTGGCGAATGAGAATGTAAATCACTATTTTAAAGGGCAATTGGCCCTGCCTACTAAAAAGACAGAATACATACAACCCAGCACTTTCTTTTCATTGCTTATCCTAGGATATGGACAAGGATTTCCAACCTTCGTTGTTATAAAAGCAAAGGTCAGGAATTTCTGGGTGGCCACCGATGGGTCACTGGATAAATGAGGTGGCATGTACTGTTAAATTAAAGCAGTGCACCCGGTCTACTGATGTCAGCCCAGAGAGGTCTCAGAGGCACTGAGATTTCACTGTCAAGTGATAATCAATTATGTGTCACACAGAATTGCTGGAGAATTAAAAGACCAAGCAACATTAATACATATTTTCTGTGTATCAGCTCTAAAGGAAGTGACCAATAAAGTAGCTAATAGAAAGTAGGACTTGTGACTCTCTAGTGTTCTAGCCTCTGAGATGGTCCCCAGGGGGTCTCGCTCCCTGCTACTCAGGACTCTGCATCCATTCTCTGCAGTGAACAGGGCTGATCTGGGCCCTATGTATTTCACTGCCCCTTGAAAGAACAGATCTGTGAGTGATGGCATCTAATGCTGCTTCCCATCTGCTCCCTGACTCTCTCTGCTGCTGGTTCTGGATCCAGTCAGGTGCCATGTTGTAAGGGTGCTCAACCAGCCTGGGAGATACTCAGGTGGTAAGGAGCAGAGGGGTACCACCAACTTCCAGCACCACCCTGGGCCAACTTAGAGGTGGATCTACTAGTTCAGTTAAACCTTAAGGTTACTGTGACCTCATAAGAGACCACGAACCAGAGCCGTTCATCTACGATGCTCTTGAGTTTCTGACCTGTGGACACTTGTCCAGTGCATGAGTAGTCTTTTGATGCTACTGAATTTGAGGGTAATTTGTTACACAGCTGTAGGTGACTTATGTAGCTAGAGTTTTCCTGCTTTGCCCACAGTCAGGACAAATCTCTGTCACCCACCAGTCCCACAGCTGCTCAGACCCAACCAAGTAAACACAGAGACTTATATTGCTTATAAACTGTATGGCCGTGGCAGGCTTCTTGCTAACTGTTCTCACAGCTTAAATTAATCCATTTTTATAAATCTATACCTTGCCACGTGGCTGGTGGCTTACCGGCGTCTTCACATGCTGCTTGTCATGGCGGTGGCTGCAGTGTCTCTCCACCTCAGCCTTCCGCTTCCCAGAATTCTCATCTCTCCTTGTCCCACCTACTTCCTGCCTGGCCACTGGCCAATCAGTGTTTTATTTATTGACCAGTCAGAGCAATTTGACATACAGACCATCCCACAGCAGACTTATACAGCTGTGCTTATTTACTAAACCTCTGCCAGGGGCCTATTTTCCCTTTTCATTGAAATGTGTCAGAAGTATGCTAAACCAGGCATACCAGGCTGGCACACACCTGTAATTCCAGTACTCAGGAAGCTGGACAAGAGATTTGCCACTTAGAGGCCAGCATAGGCTCTATGATGAGATCCTGTCTCAACAAAACCAAACAAAACCCTCATCAAAATAAAACAAAACAACAAAAATGAGTCACATTAGCACTAAACTGAACTCTTTTCTTCATGTACTCAGAATGCCTGATGGTTCTTCAAGATCTGCTTCTGCATTTGACGTGAAGCCACCCCCACTCAAACGCTGGAAGATGCTGGTCTGTTCTGTTCTGTGAACTGTGACCTGAGTTGTGACCCTCTTTCCCTCTTAGCTCAGAGTGTGACTGTACTTGGAAACGGGATCTCTAAGGAGGTAACTAAGGTGAGGTGAGTCATGGGATGACCCTAATGGAAAATGAATGATATCCCTATAAAAAGGTGCTTAGACACAGACAATTGGATACACATAGGAGAGCCAAGGGGAGGCCTTGGGGAGCCCTGTGGACCCTGCGGACTTGCTCTTCCAGCCTTCGGAACTGTGAAGAAATACATTCCTGTTATTTCAGACACCCAGCCTGCAGTCCTTTGTCATGGCAACTCTAGAGAGTGAACCACAGTCCGGCACTTGCCTTACAAATAATAAACTCACGTCAAATGTAGGCGTGACTCAGCCAAAGACACAGAGAGGACACAGAACAGCAGGAGCAGTCCACATCCCCTAACCAGAGGACATTTCTTCTGGTAAGTGAGACCAAGAGCCCACAGATAAGAGAAGACTCAGAAAATGCTGGTGGACATCAACCAAGCTCCTGGTTCCATGTTCATGACGGCAGAAAACAGTGTCTGGATGCTGAGGAGATGCCCATAGAGTAAGAGCCTTGTTCAGTAGACATGAGGACCTGACTTTGGATTGCAGCACCTACATACAGTTCATGCAATGGTAACCCCAGTGTGGTGGGAGGCAGAGGAAGGAGGATCACTGAAGCTTGCTTGGTTGCCAGGTTAGCACCAGGGTTAGTGTTCTCTAGGTGAGGTAATAAGTGTAGAGCAGGCCATGGAATCTCCTCCTCTGTCCTCTGCATATGCACAGGCACACACACACACATACACTATGTACACATATACCACACTCGCGCATATGTGCACACACACACACACACACACACACACACACACACACACACACGGGGGGGGGGGGTGGCGCTCGGGGGTGGCTCAGTGTGTAAAAGCACTTGATGTGGGATCATGAGGATCTGAGTTCAGATCTCCAACACCTATGCAAAAAAGGCTGCTGTGGCTGCATTGGAGTCTATAACCTTGTTGTGTTCCAGGGGTGGTGTGGTGGGGGTAGGGGTGGAGACCTGAGCTTGATGGCTGTCTGGCTATCTCCAGGTCAATGAGAAACACTGTTTTAAGAGAATAGGGTATAAAGTAATAGATCAGGGCACCCAGTGTTTTCCACTGGCCTCTGAGAGTGAGCTTAGACATGCACATTTGCACACTTATGTGTTCACATGCCACACACACACACACACACACACATGCACACTTAGAAATAAAATGTCTTTAAAATGGCCTATATAAACAAGAACCAGTACTAGTCTGACTTTATCTTGTTATTTCTCAACAGAAAAGTGTCAATTCAAGGAACTGTGTCTCCTCCAAGAAACAATGCCAAACACCCAACATGGCAGTGGTGGCCCAAAGCCTGTGAGCATGTAGGACTTACAAAAGTACATTAGAGCTGGAGAGATGGCTCAGAAGTTAAGAGCACTGACTGCTCTTCCAGAGGTCCCAAGTTCAATTCCCAGCAACCACATGGTGGCTCACAACCACCTATAATGAGATCTGGTGCCCTCTTCTGGCCTACAGGGACACATGCGAGCAGAACACTATACATAATAAATAAATAAATAAATCTTAAAAAAAAAGTACATTAGACGATGTTCTAAGGGAGCTAGAGAATGGCTCAATGATGAACAGTGTGTGCTGATCTTGCAGAGGTCTTGAGTTTGGTTCCCAGCACATATGTTAGATGGCTCACAACTGCCAGAAACTCCAGCTCCAAGGGCTCTGATGCCCACTTTTGGCCTCTGTGCACACCTGTACTCATGTGCATGTGCACACACACACACACACACACACACACACACACACACACACAATTAAAAGTAAAAATAAATCTTCACAAAGCTGTTTTAAATCTCTTTCTGGGCCTGTGGAGATGGCTCAGTTAGTGACATGTTTGCCTTGTAAGCACCAGGACCTAACTTCCATTCCTGGACTCAAGTACAAAGGAAAGCCAGACATAGTGGTGTGCACTTAAAATCCAAGTGCAAGGAAGGCAAAGACAGGAGGACCCCTGGGACTCTCTGGCCAGCCAGTGTGGCCTACTTGGTGAGCTCTAGGCCAGTGAGAGACCCTGTCTCAAAAAACAAGGTGGATGGCTCCTGAGAAACAACACCCAAGGTTGTCCTCTGGGCTCCACACACATAAATATGAATGCACATGTACATAACCTCTCGCTTCTTTGAAACACTCTCAGTAGAAGCCATCTCCAACCCAGAGAAACATCGTCAGTCCCCATCCCCATGCCCACCAGCCTCTGGATATCTTCCTCCAGTGTCTTCGAAACACATGAAACCTGACCAACTCCAAGTGATCCATCTGCCTTGCTCCACCTCTGCCTACCAGAGTCCTGGTGCTGCTTTATGTCCCTGTTGTCATAATAATGCAACCTACTGAGTGTCAGCTATGTGCCTGGTGCTGCACCTTGTCATCACTCCATCAAACTCAGTGGCACAATGTGGGGATTGTCATTGTCCTTCTGAAGATGGGGACATCCCAGTATCCTACCATGACATAATCATGGACTTCAGTGTCAGAACTGGGATGTAGACACAAGCCCTCTGGCCACATCTGTTCTACAGATGGGCTTTATTTGGCTATAATATTTTTTTGTTGTTGCTCAAAAAAAATCCTAATTTATCGCAAACATTAAAATGTTAAGACACTTCATACAAAAAAGCCCAATTTCTGGATTTTCTAGGAAAAACAATAGATGATGTGAATAGTAATCTGATGAGATAATTAACTTCTCTGGATGTAGAAGGGACAAATGGAGGGGTGGTTGCTACTAAACTCTACATAGTGTTTTAGATATGTGAGTCTGGCCTAGAGTGCCAGATGATGGGTGGCATGCTGATCTGTTTCCCACTGTTATAACAGAATGCTAGAGACCAGATAACTCATCAGGCATAGACATTACTTAACATATGGTTCTAGAGGCCAGCTTCTTGTGATGGCCTTCTTGCTTTATGTTGTTCTAAGGGAAGGACAGGAGAGCATGTGTACTGGAGAGAGAGAAGACCCATCCTTTCATCAGGAGACTGCTTCCTTGACTAGTGTATCAGTCACTTGGGCATCACTGTGACCAAAATTACTGACAGAGACAATATAAGGAAGTATTTATTTGGGCCCACAGTTCTATAGCAGGCAGCTAATGTGGAATAGTACAGCCGGTTTGGGGAGTATGTGGCTGGGGCTCTTTATTTACATCATGGTGCACCAGGGAATGGAGAGCCAGACAGCAACCAGAAAGCAGGTCAAATCTTCACTAGCCCATTCCTAGTGACCCATTTCCTCCAGCTTTCCCCATCTCCTAAAAGCTCCACAGCCTCCCAACACAGTGCCCCAGCTGGGTAACAAACTCTGGAAACATGAGCAGTACATAACACCCACCAACACACTCCATGATCAACACTGTATCCCCATTGGTCCTTTCTACCCAACACCTTCTAAAGATCCCATCCATCAGCACAGCATCACTGAAGATTGAGTTTGGGGGCATGTGCAAAGTAGCAGTAATAATAACCAGTGCATGATATGAAATCTCATGGGACCAGCCAATATCTGGCAGAGGAAGGAGCCTTTCCCAGGCTGGACTTGGGTATGGTTGAAAAGGGATTGTGATGAATAACACCTTTATCACTCCGGTTCTGTTTTAGGCTCTGGGGTTAGAAAACAAAATGCATATGTAACAAAAGATGCCTTTTTTCACTATCACTTAAGAGAGTACAAGGGTTTCAGGAGCTGTGGTCAAAGCAGGACAAAGAGACAAAGACCGAGACAGAGAGATAGAGATAGAGAGGTACTTCATATAGATAGATTCTAGATGTAGATAGATGAGAGATAAATGGATGACTGATATATGATTGACAGCTAGATAGTTGGTAGATGGATAACTTATAGAAGATAATAGGTGGGTAGATGGGTGATAGGTGATTGACAATAGATAGATACATGGATATTTGATTGACAGCTTATTGATACATGGAAAATTGATTGATAGATGGATGATTGCTTGATAGATGATAGATGATTGATTTTCAATAGAAGGTTGACTAAAAAATAGATAAACATGTTATGTGTTACATCACAATAATACTCCAATTTATCACTGGTCCTTTAGATAACATTGTCTATTTACTAAAAGAAAACAAGCAAACACAGCTGGCCTTCTGTGTCTTTGCATTCTACACCTGTGATTCAACTATTGAAAATATTTTAATTACATTTGTGCTATACACACACACCCTTTATTCTTGTCATTGTTCCCTAAACAATACACTATGGTGATTATGAGTGTTTGTATTGTGTTGGGTACTGCACTCCACAGATGGTTCCGAGTGTATGGGAGGATGTATGTAGGCTACATGCAAATACTATAGCACTTTACATCAGAGGCCTGAGCATCAATTCATCTTGGCATCTATGGGGGTCCTTGGAGTACCCCTCAGAGACATCAGGAACTTTGATTTCATCTTAAATAGAGAAATACTTTTCATTTAAACACAAATCTGGTGTACTATTTTTCTAGTATACATTAAGATACATTATCATAGCCGGGCGGTGGTGGTGCACGCCTTTAATCCCAGCACTCGGGAGGCAGAGCCAGGTGGATCTCTGTGAGTTCGAGGCCAGCCTGGTCTACAGAGTGAGTTCCAGGAAAGGCGCAAAGCTATACAGAGAAACCCTGTCTTGAAAAAACCAAAAAAAACAAAAAAAAAAATAAAAATACATTATCATTAAAATGATAATGGTTTTCCTATAAACCAAAGTTTGGAGAATATGGATCTAATGCAATTATATTCTGTTATTCCTTACCCTTTAGACAACTGAGGAGAGGCTTATGGCTACATGAGCCTTACCTGTGGTCTACACGTGTCAGGTCTTTCCTCATAAGATTTGTGTGTGTGTGTGTGTGTGTGTGTGTGTGTGTGTGTGCGCGCGTGCACAAGGCCCTATGTGTGTGATAGCCTTGAGTGTCATTCTGAAGGTGAAGTCCACCTTTTTCTTTTGAGGCGGGTCTCTCACGGTGTCTCTCACTGCTCACCAAGCAGACCAGGCTGCCTAGAGAGCAAGTCCAGGGTATCTTCCTGTCTCTACCTCCCTGCACTGGGATTATAAATGCATACTTCCACACCCAGATGCTCTCTCTCATTGGTTCTGAGAATCATGTCCAAGGACTCTATCAACTGAGCCTCCTCCCTTGAGGTTTCTTAATGAATAAGTTCATCAGTTAGGAGGCTGCTGGCTTTTGGGACAGGATAATTCTTTGAGTCTGTTCTGAGAATTTCAAGATGCCTGCCATTATATATGAGCAGTGGGGGGTCTCTGGACTCAGGATAGCACAAACTGCTGACCTCATATTCAGATACCCAAGCTGAGGGCTGGAAAGATGATTCAGTGGGCAAAGTGTCTGCTGTGCAAACATGAGGGCCTGGATTTGAACCCACAGTAAAGCCAGGCAGGACAGTGCCCAGCTGAAATCCCGATGCCCTTACAGGGAGATGAGAGATAGAGATGGGAGGATGTCCAGAAGCTCACAGGCAAGCTACCCAGGCATCTGTAGTGGGAAACAACAAGAGACCCCGTCTCAAACAAGGTAGAAGCAAGGACAGACTCTGCCTCCAGGGTGTCCTGGTAAAGGACCCCTGCCGCAGGTCCCACATGCAGTCTCCTTGCTCTCTACCTCTTACTTTTTACTGATGTGTGCTGTCTCTGAGGGGGTCAACTTGAATCCTCTGTGGCTCTGAGGTCTCCTCACGGGAAGGGTAAGATCACCAACTCAGGATCCAGGCTGCTGGATTTGAGTGAGCTTCTCAACTAGTCTTTGCCTCTGTCTCCTTTCTGGAAGTAAAGAAGGGGTACCCCTGGCCTCCAGAGGCTGGTGGGAGGGTGACATGAGTTAACAGGCTCAGGGCCTGTAGTTGGCACATGGCCTATAGCAGGAAAACAGCCTGACTGAATTCCCCGAGGCCCCACTCATTTGCATTGCCCACCATGTTCAGCCATCTGTGCATAGCTTTAATGCACCTTACAAGAAGTCTCAGAGGTTTGAGTTATTACGGATGATGAAGTGAAGGCAGAGAGAGGTGGCCTTTGTGGCAATGCATCGCTCCCACAACCAGAAACAAACAGAACCAGAACTTGACTCTGACTGCTGTGGGGGTCAGAGGGCAGAGCACTGTCCAGGGGAACAGAGCACTGTCCAGGGAGTTGACAGGCTGTGCAGTACTGTGGCAACCTGCAATAGGCCGTAATGTTCCGATTGAAAAACAAGGGCTTGGACCAGCTGCCTTGTGTGGTTTCCGGTGGCTTCTGAGTCTTGGCTATTCAGTGAGACTCAGAAATCTGGGCAGAGCAGAAGGCAGCAGAAAACTACGCTCTCAGACCAGGGACACTGAGTTCCTCTCCTTTCTCTGCCAGGTGAGGTTGGCCTGCTGACCAATCACAGGCATCCTCCCTCCTCCCTCCCCACCATGCCTGGGCATCTACCCGACTCTCAGGGCATCTGAGGACAGAGAGGATGTTATCTTGGCCTGACGAAGCCACTGGGTCTAGATCACTGGGGCCTAGTTTCCAGGGAATGCATCTGGTGAGGTTACAGGTAACCCAGATAGACAGTTTGTATTCTCCCTAGAGAATCCTTCCCACAGGACCTGAGGCAAGGACAGCTGCCTCTCCCTGCTGTGAAAGTGATTCCTGGAGATGGCATAAGGGGGTGGCAGAAGCAGTTCTGGAAGCTAAAAACACCTGCAGATGCTCTGCTCTGTGCCCTTCCTTATCTGTGTGGACATCAAAATGATGATGGTGTCCCCAACGTGATGCTTAGGACTTTCCATACAGTATTTATACTATACTTAATACTTATATAGTCTTATGAGCCTAGGCTTTTATCTTCATTTTACTTTATTTAAGTTTGTTTTTGTTTATTTTGGAGATCAAACTCAGAGCCTCATGCATGCTTGGGCAAGGGCTCTGCCACAGAACTATGTCCCAGCCTTTTTGTTGTTAAATTTTGAGAGGTTCCACTAAATGACTTGGACTGGCTGTGTGCTCATCTGTAGCCCAGGCAAGCTGTGAACTCCGGATCCTTCTGCCTTAGCCTCCTAAGAAGTGGGGATGGCAGGCCTGTCTAAAACCTTAAGTAAGATGCCCATATAATTCCATAAAGAACAGAGTTGGGATGTGAATCCTGGTAGCCTGACTTGTTACCAATAGGCCATACCTCATGCTGGCCATGCCCCTGATGGGTCTTTTAAGGTTTCTGAACCCCTCAGACATCACCCTGGACACTGGTATGACTTGATTTCAGCTGGATACAAAGGAGAGCAAGCCAAGAGGACAGGCAGGAAGAACAATTCATCCAGAGTGCTAGGGCCAGCACTTCCATTGGTACCTAACGTGCACCTTACAGAAAGAAAGCGAATGTACACTGTGCCCTGAAACAAACAGACCTCGCCCAGAGTCTTTGACGTGAACAATACTAATCCACACTCCTGTGTGGCATTAGTCTGACAGGCTCAGAGGATATGATGTCCAGTTTATGGATACAAGCACAGAGGCTCCAGTGTGGTGAAACGACTTATCCCAAGTTCACACAACCAGGAAGGAATGCAGACTCAAACTTAAGGGTCTCTTGAGAGGGCAATAAATTCAGAGCACCAGGCAGCTTGCTGGAGCAGCCAATTTATGTCAAAAGAAGGGGTCCAGTGTCCCTACAGTCATAAGACCAGCCCAGGTCAGAACGGAACCCTGGAAAGATCTTGTCTTCTGTCAAACCTGGGACAGCTGTGCCTGATACCCCACCACCTGTTTAGAACTCTTCCAGGAATTGCCAGCTCTGGCATTTGTCTCCTTATGGCAAGAAACAGCAGCCCTGCCCTGCCAAGGGCCAAGGTCACAAGGCTTATAGAAGGGGCCACCTGATCATGAAGACCTGGGTCTGGACTCATCTATCCTGTCTGTATCCTGTCCACACAGGATTTCCATGTATCCAAGAGTTCCTTGTTCCATTCTATTGGAATGGTCCACAAAGACACTTTACTCATTTTAATCACCATATAGTGTTATGTCACTCTTCCCAAACTTTTGTAAATAAGCTGCCTTAAAGTTTTGAAAGCTCTTGTATCTTGTATCTTGAGATAGCTTTAGACTTACTAGAAGCTGCTGAAATTAGAGTCGCCATGTGCGGCCACCCGGATGGCCTGCACTTAAGCAGCTTATAAAGGGAGCAGAGGAAACAGACGGCGTCATTAAACTGCACCGTATTCAGACTGCACCAGCGTTCACACGCAATTGCCATTCTTTCAACGGAGGATACTCTGGAATGCCATCCCGTGTAGACATTAGTACCATCACTGTCACGATCGGGATTAGGACTCATTCTGTCACCACCAAGGATTCCCCATTTGACCCCCGACTGTCCCACTGGCCACACTGTTCCCAACCCTAAACCCTGATACCACTGACCTGTTGACATTTTCTACTATTTTGTCATTTTGAGGTATTTTAAAAAATGACATCATGTAGTATTTAACCTTTCTCGATTGGATTTTTTTTCTTTTGGCATAATGTTCTGGAGAACCAAGTGGTTGAATATATCAATATTAATTCCTTTCTGTGGCCAAGGAAGGGCTGGTTCATCATCTGTTGACGGTCATTTGGGTTGTTTGGAGCTATTACAAATAGAGCTATGAGGGTTCGGTACAAACCTGCACTTTCACACTTAGAATGTACAGGAAAGCAGTGGCTGGGTCTCAGAGTATACGTGCATTTTAACTTTGAAAATTATATTACTGTTACCATGTGTGAGCATGTGCACATGACATGGTATGCATGTGGAGGTCCCGGCACAGCTTTGTGGTTCCTTCCACCTCTCACCTTGAGTTCCAGGGGTGGAACTCAGGTCACCAGGCTTGCACAGCAAGCATGTTTACCTGTTGAGCCATCTGTGTGGCCCTGTGTGTCTAAGGAATTGCCAGGGGCTGGATAGCCCAGTGGTTAAGATCATTTTCTGCTCTTGGAGAAGACCCAAACCTGGTAGCCACATGGCAGCTCACAACCATCTGTAACTTCATTTCCAGGGCATAGATTGACCTCTTCTGACCTCCTGAGGCACTCAGGCATGCATGTCCATGCAGGCAAAACACTCTTACACAGAAAATAAAATAAATAAATCTAAAAAAGAAACTGCCTAATGCGTTCCAAGTTGCTGTATCATTCTAGAGTCCCACCAGCAATTCACAAGAAACACACAACTGTGCCAACACTTACGAGGCTATGAATTTGAAAATTTCAAAATCTGAAATTATGAAAAAACTTTGAGTCATATTAATAGCTGCTCATTGTGTCTTTCTCTTACATTTCTCTCAAGGCCAGAGACACTGCACATCTTTTTATATGTTTACGTAGTTTTGTGTGTCTTTTTGTATCTTTGACTCTTTTTCTAATGGGGTTTTTAATTTTATATACATACGTGTGTGTGTGTGTGTGTGTGTGTGTGTGTGTGTGTGTGTATTTGGGGCCCCCACACACGTACATGAGTATGTGTATGTCACAGTATACATGTGAAGGTCAGAGGTCAGTTTGCTGGAGTCACATCCCCTCCTTCCACCCATGTGGGACCTGGGGTCAAACTCAGGTGTACAGCCATGGCAGCAAGTGCCTTTACCCACAGAGCCATCTCCATGGCCCTGGAATTTGGGGGGTCACTTAAGTTTTAAAAGTACTGTACATGGTCTTGTTTTTTGTTTTCTCACAGGCCACGACTGTATTTTCAGCTTCTTGACTGGTTCTTTCAGAAAACTGAGGTTTTAAAGTTTGATGTAGTCTAACTTCCATGCTTTCTCCTAGGGATGGCACCCTAGAAGTTATGTTCAAGGGAGTTTCAGCTCTCATGAGGCAAAGAAGTTTTCTCTTACATTTTCTTAAAAATTTTTATTGCTTTATATCTTAGACTTATATAGATGATTCATTAGGAGTCAAGTTTTGTATAATGTGTTAGATTTCATTTGAGCTTTATATTTTTGTCTGTGGAAACAGGCTGCTTCATGAACATGGTATACATCTTCACATAGCTCTCCCTGATTCTCACCAGTATTTTATAATTTTTGTTTTATTGTCTGTATTATTTTATTAGGTTTATACCTTAAGGTTTTGAGTAATTGTAAATGACACTGTCATTTTCCGTTTGGACCTAATTCTCACTGGTTGCAAAGTGGGATTACTTTAAGGCGGCTGATTTTTGCATGCTAATCCTGTATCTTATGGTGTGGCTGTATTCATGTGTCAGTTCCAGGAGCTGTTTCTTGTTGTGAAGGTTTCTCATTGCTCTTCCCGGAATCCCCAGCTCTGTCACCCAGCCTTACAGATCTGTGTCTCTACTCTAGGACACTTGAGCTTCTTGCCCCTGCCCAGCCGGTGTCCTGGGGCACAGAGTCTGATAAGGGAGAGCAAGGAGCCTAAAGACATACCTTAGGGCTTTTCCGACTTGCAGTCAGACCAGGGCAAGCATTACATGAAGGCCATCAAGGCATCCTGGGTTCTTAATGTGGTCTTGGCACGTGTAAGGTGCCGGCTGGACCTGCAACACAAGCGGACAGACACTGAGGTGAGCGGCATGGGCAACCTCATCTTTGTGGCTGCTGTCGGAGTTTGCTTTCTGTTGCTGTGAGAAAAATGCTGATCAAAAACAACCTGGGGAGAAAGGATTTATTTGGCTTAGACTTGCAGGTCATGGTTTACCGTTGGGGTGATTCAGGACAGGGACTCAAGCAAAGAAATCACGGAGGAACGCTGCTTACTGGCTGCTTACTTACTCAGAGAGCTTCCCTACCATGCAGTCCAGGATCACGGGTCCCCGGGGTGGCACTGCCCACAGTGGGCGGGGCCCTCGCAGGCCAATCAGCAATCAGGAAAATGTTCCAGGGCCGTGCTCACAGGCCGGTCTGATGAAGGCGATCACGGATTGAGACTCTTATATCACGGGCTGACAGCTACGGGAACTAGGAAGCAGCGCACTGTTCTAAACTGGCTTAAAACTTTATGATCAAGTTCTCTGAATATTACCTTTACACGTTAAGACATGATCTCTTATATTGCTGTCTCATGAACATTCCAGAAAAGGAGCAGCTATATAGCACAATGATTAACCCCACTTACATAATGCAGACTGCCTGGGTTCAAATTCCAAAGCCACTGGTGACTTCGGAAAAGTTACTTATCTTCTCTGTGTGCCACTTTCCTCCTCAGTAAACAGGATAATAACAGCACCCACACAAGAACGCTGTTGTGATGAGTTAAATGCAAAACAGGGCTTGCAAAACACAGCAAGTCTGCTGTTCTCATTAAAAATTGTAAACCTCAGGGGTTGCAGAAGTGGCTTGATGGGAAAGAGCTTGAGTTTGGATCCCCTGTACCTGTGTAAAATGTCGAGCATAGTGTCATGCTTCCCCGGGGCTGGGGGATGGAGACCAGTGGGTCCCTGGGGCTCCCTGAGTGACCAGCCAGTCTGGGCTAGGCAGCGGGCTCCAGATTCAGTGAGATACCCTGTCTTAAAAACCAAGGTAGAAGAGAGATCTGATGTCGACCTATGATCGCTGTACATTTCCACCTGTGCAAGTAAACATGCATGCATACACGACACACATAGACACATGCATGTGCATGAGTGTGCTCACATACACAGATTTTTAACACCTTGTGAAGTACAAATAAAATCATGAAAAACATGAGGATTTAAAAACAGACACAAGTTCCATATTTGCTTCTTGCACCACACATGAGCAGTGCTGCATCTTTCTGAATCCATGGGGATTTAGGCTGCTACATTTTTGTGGTCATGGAGAACACAGCCATGGCCATCCTTCCTTCTCCCTGACTTCTTGGACAGGCATGTCTAACGTGTCTTCTGAGAAGTGAAACTGCTGGGTCAGGAGATGTGCTAGTTCTGGCTTTAATAGCTCCTGCCCACACTGCACTTGGTGGACGCCATATCCATTTACAGGTCTGGGCATTTCCACCTCTCCACATCCACAGCAACAAGATACTGTCAGACCTCAGGCCACTTCCCTCGGGAAGGAGCAGGCAGGGAGCACAGCTTCCTTAAGGAGACACCTTCATCCTCAGTGGGTCCATGTACTTACGAGATGAATTCTCCAGGACTTAAGTAACAAACAGTAAACAGCTCTTTTCCACCTAGTAGTCCTAATGGACTTGGCGTCTATCACGGGAGGAAAATACACCCGGGTAACACAGACAGGATCGCTAGTGGTAAGGAGGGCAGTGAAGAGCCGGTGGGAGGCAGAATATGGGTGTTGACCATGAGGCAATTGCAGCAGCTGCCAGACAAACTTTAAGCATTTTGCACATGGAAGTACACTCACTCTTTGTGACAGCTATGGAGCAGATGCTACTCTTCTTCCTTTTTAATGTATTGATTTATTTATCCAATCACTCACTCATTCAATCACTGACCACAGGCTTTCCTTAAACTCACTAACAGCTGAGGATAGAAGATGTCCTTGAACTTCTCATTTTCCTACTCATACCGCCAAGTTCTGAAATTATAGGTATGGGCCACAACACTTACTCTATGTGGTGCTGGGAATTGATCCCAGAGCTAGGCCCATAATGGACAAGTACTGTACCACCTGAGCTATATCGCCAGCCCCTGACATTACTCTTTTTTTTTTAAAATGGATCATGAACATAAAACACAGCTTAATAATTTTCCCAGGGCCACAAATAAATAGAGAAAGTAGGAATTAAGCGGAAGCAGCTGGTTCCAGAGCCCATGTTGTTAACCAGCTCTGCTGTAGCTGTTTTCTTCTGCTAGAGAATTCTCCAAGGTGGCAGAGAGGGAGCCCACACAACACAAGAGTGTTCCGAGTGCCCCGTGGCACAGAGCAGCAGCAGTGACACGTGTGTCTGTTGAACTGATGGCCTTCCTTTGTGTATCTAAGTTGACTTAAGCCATAAGATTGGATGAGCAGGCTGTGAAGTCCTGGTTGCCATTCCTCTTCAATGGAGACGGAAACTGGAGCTCGGGCAGTTAACAGCTTTGCCCACAGTTACAGTGGCAGAGCGGCAGTGCAAATCTATCCCATCATTCTGCCTTCCTGCTGGGTGTGGTAGGCAGGGCGCACCCCAAATATGTGCACATTTTAATTTCTGGAACCTAGAAGTTGTATTACAAGGCAAACATTTTGCAGTATGGTTAGGTTATAGATCTTTAGGAGATTGTCCTACCGGGTCAGCAGAATTGCAGGAGCTCCTCAAAGCAGAGAATGTGGGCTGTGGTGTAGCTCAGTGGTAGAGGGTTAGTAGCATGTGTGAGACTTAGATCCACCCCAGAAACTCTCAAAAAAGAAAACAAAACCCAAGAAGCAGAAAACATCCTGTGACTGGTGTCAGAGAGGTTTAGCAGAACAGGTCAGAAGGGTTTGGAGTGAGTGACATTCATTGAGCTCTGGTTGCAGAGCTCACTGGGAAAGCACGAGAGGCAACTGGGCAGCCTGTAGGAGTGGAGGAGACCAGCCCTCAGCTACTAACTGGACCTCGTTTCTACAACCATTCAAATGGAATTCAGCCTGCAACCTACGACCTCAGAAGCAGACATCTCCAGAACTTCCCAAAAGAGTGCAGACCTGTGAGATTCCAAGCAGGGGACCCCATGGTCCCTGAGCTTCCGACCTCCAGAAATATGACATCACAGATGTGAATGGGTTTAAGCTGCTAAATATGTGGTAATGTGCTATGGCGGCAAATAGGAAATGAAAACATCCCTTGTTGGTGTTTAGCACATGTCAGGTGACTGGCAAGACCTGAAGGCCACAGCCACTTGGCAGGGCTTGATCTAAAAATATCTCCTTCCCTGGCCTGCCAAACCCACTGATATTTCCACTATTAGAGCCACATCTTGAAAGTGAAGCATTTTCTTTAAAGGTCTTGATGCTAAACTCAGACATAATCCGAGGTGAGGGCCCGTGAGTTGGTTCAGTGAAGGGGGAGCATTGCCTGGAGACCTGAGCTTGGTCCCTGGAACCTACGTGGTAGAAGGAGAGAAATGGCTTCTGAAAGTTGTCCTCTGACCTCCACATGTACACAGCACAGTAGTGTACACACACACACACACACACACACACACACAGAGAGAGAGAGAGAGAGAGAGAGAGAGAGAGAGAGAGAGAGAGAGAGAGAGAGAGAGAATTTGGAATGCCTGGGCTTTTGAACCTCCAAGCCCACCCCCAGTGACACATCTCTTCCAACACACCCAGTGATACATCCTTCCCAAACAGTTCCACCAACTGAGGACCAAGCATTCAAATATATAAGCTTATGGGGGACATTCTCATTTAAACTGTCACATAATGCAATACAAAAATTTAAAAAATAATCTGAGGTGAAAGAAAATAACATACTAACAGTGTTATTTGGAGTTGTCTGGCCCATAGTCTGGGCCCTGTAGCCCCCAAACCAAGGTCAGCCAACTGTCCTTAATAGGCCAACAAAACAGACAAGTGACAGCGAGAAGCTGAGGACAAGACTTATCTAATGTGGCCACATAAAGAAGAGGCACAGAGGGTCAATGGCCTCCCCAAGTTCATCTTTGGGGTCCTTACATGAGGATTACATGAGGGCTAGATGTCTGCACAGCTAAGCAGTGCTGGTCAAGGTGTGGTCCTGCCTGTTACTGATGGATCAGGCTCTAGGCAATCTGAGAAGTTGTTAGAACCATGTGAAATCTCTTTCTGAAAGAAACTTCCCCTTGTGACTGGCACTGGGACCCCAGCGTTTTCTTTCTTCCAGCATGAGATTCTGACTTCCTGGGGTCCACTGTTTCAGTAGTCTGATAGGCAGAGGGTCTGTCTTTAGAATACCTTGATCCTGCCAGGATGGAGCTGCTTCCCAGCACAGAGGACAGGCCATGCTAATTGAGGACTTCCTCCAGAGGGAAGTGGGAAAGCCCTGAACAGAATACAAGGACCAAAGGCCACCAGTGACAGGAAAGATAGAAATGTGACCTCTGTTACAATTTTATCTGGAGCTGCACCACAGTGCGGCTGAAAAGAATACAGCCTTGCTTTGGGGCAGTACAAGGGTAGCAGCACATCCCGGAGTCAATGGTGAAGAGTGTAAACGTCCTCAAAGGCCAGGCAACCCAGTGAGAGAATGAGCGAGTATTTATGATGTTCATTTTTTAGGCATGGTCTTTACTTGAATGTTAACCAGTGTTCTCTATGTGTATGTGAATCGTTGAGTGCATGTTCATGTGTGCATGAGCACATGTGTGTGGGGGGGGGTGAGGGTGCTTGTGGAGGCTGGAGGGTAACTTTGGTGTCCTTCCTCAGCTACCCTTCACCTTTCCTTTTTCTTGAGACAGGGTCTCTCACTGGCCTGGAGTTTGCCAAGTGGGATAGACTGATGGCTACTGAATGGGGACCCACTTGTCCCCTCCTCCATTTACTGGGATTAGAACAGCTTACCACCATGCCAGGCTTCCCCTGCCCCCCATCTTGGTACTGGGGACTGTATGGGTCTTTATGCTTTACCGCTGAGTTGCATCTCCAGTGAATGCCTGGCTTTGTAGAACAAGAATTCTTGGGGATTGAACTCAGGTCCTAATGCTTGCCAGACAAGCACTTTTATTGACATTTACTTCTATCTCTGCAGCCCATTGTAGGCCCCAGTGCAGGACCTGAGGAGCTTGTCTCCCGTTCAGGGAGCTCCTCTTTTTCTCAAATAGCTTTCTCCTTTCTTTACTCCATGCGGTAAGCACCACCATCACACACTCTGACTGCTGTGTGTGCTGCGTCACCACAGGGTCAGAAACAAGAGAGCTGTGCACTGAAACCCATGATACCACGACACCTGTTCAGGTCAGGTATGTCGCGGCAACAAGAATGTTAACAAAATTTTTTTTTTTTTTTTTTTTTTTTTTTGGTTTTTCGAGACAGGGTTTCTGTGTGTAGCTTTGCGCCTTTCCTGGAACTCTCTTTGGAGACCAGGCTGGCCTTGAACTCACAGAGATCCGCCTGCCTCTGCCTCCCGAGTGCTAGGATTAAAGGCGTGCGCCACCACCGCCCGGCAAGTTTTGCTTTTAAAAGGTATAATGTGTAGCCCACAAGGCACATCTGTAAGTCAAACATGGAACCACATTAGATCTAGAATCAATGAGGTTGGTGACAGTAAACAATGAAGCTAAAATAACCAAGAAGACTATGAAGCTCCTGTGAGTCTAACACTTTCACCACATGCTGCTCAATGTCAGACCTGCATCATCCCAGTTTGCATAAACCTACTGTGTTGGGTGTCATTACTGGGGGTGGGGGGTCCCTGTAAACACCATGGCCAGCAGAGAAATGATCCATGTGAGGCAAGAAGGAAATTTGCCAGTAGTCAGTGTCGGTTCAAAGTTCTAGAGTCTGACCCCAGGCAGGTTATTTTAGACATATTTAAGCACAGCACAACTTTGGGAAAAGGTTTCCTGGAGACAGTCGTCACAATAAAGCTCAAGGAGTGACTGCATCTTGAGAAGTACATGTGACCTCTTCCGTAAGAATGGGTTCTATCTATAGCTTAAGGGCTCAAAGTACATGTGACATCTCCTCTAGGGAAGAGTTCTGTGACTGGGAAGCAATACTGAAGGTAAAGGTCTAGGGAGGAAGAATTTGGGGTAAACATAATAGTCTGGAGGATTCAGGCCTGGCATGGCCCTACAGATAGCAGAGATCACCAGGTTGATACCAACGTCCACTCCCAGCTTTCTAGGTGGAAAACAGGTACACATCCCTTCTGTTGAAGAGACTATTAGCCTGTGTGTTTAACACTCCTGGTTTCCCTAGTGCTTATCTGTGAGCAAAAGGATCCCATGCCCTCTATAGTCATTCACTTCTTATACTTTGGGGAAAATGAGGTATAGTGCAGTCTAAGCTCGAGTGACTGGGAAGGATGGAGCTGGGATTTACAGTAACCAATTTGGTCTGCAGCTCATGTTCTTTTTCAAAGCTGGTTAGGAAACCTTTGGAGTCACAGACAGTTAATGGCTGCTGGGAGGTGGTCACTTCCTTCAGAGGTATAGCCCTTGGGAACTTGTCCATGTCCCAGTAAATATGCCCCCATGCCTCATGCAAGCAACACTAATTAAATTCAGAAGACAAACAAAACTAAAGGGCATGCAAGTCTGAGGGGTACTTGTCGGGAAGAAGAGCTTTGGTGGGAGGTGAGGGGCAAGAGGGCTATGTGGGATGAAAGAACCAAAATAACTATGTACATGGATCACGTTGTCAAAGCATTAAAAAATCAAACACAGAGACAAAAATCTGCCATCAGGCTCTATTTCACACACGTGGAATGTACTTTATTTACACACTGAAATAAGAAATAAAGAAAAGGCATCCCGGGTGGGCTAGGGGAAGTAGCTCACTAGATAAGGAACTTGTAGTCTAGGCCTGAGGACCTGAGTTCCATCCTCAGTGCCCATGTGGTGTGAGTTTGTAGTCCCAGAGCTGGGGAAGCTCAGACAGGCGTATCACTAGGCTAGCTGGCCCAGCCTAGTCCTTGAACCCCAGGTCTACTGCCTCACAAAACAAGATGATTGGCTACTGGAGAAAAACACAGTGCTTGAGACTGGCTTCTGGTTTCCACACACATGCTCCGGCACCCTTGTGTATGCTCATTTCTCACCCCTATGCCTCCAGATTGCTGGATTTCATACTCTGGGGAAGGATTGTTGACCTAGGATTAAGGGTAAATTTCAGGAAGTGCATTCCTGAAATTATATGCAGCTATTTATATGGCTATGAGAGTATGTTTTCTTTGAAAAGAAAATCTATCAGTTTTATTAAGTTCTCAGTAGATTAGAGAACCCAAAGGGGGTGGGACTGAATGACTGATTTAGGATCATGAATAACTTTGGGCCAGAAAAGCCATGGCATGGACTAATGGATAGAGGATGATGATCAGGGGCTATGAGGGTGGGTATGGGTCCTTTCTAGAATATTATTAATGGTGGGGGGGAGAGCAAGGTTGAGCAAAGGGAGATGTCTTAAGATAAGGAAGACTTGGGCATGTTGATCTGTTGAAGAAAAAGGACAGGGAAGGAGGCTTGGAGGGAGAGAGGGGGAGGGACAGATTGAGATTAAGCAAGTAACTCTCCCTCAGAGCCAACATGAAGGAGCCAAGAAAGCAAAGCAAGACTTAAAAATCGAGAGCAGTTTCCCTCCTGGGTTCTCCAGCTCTCCTGGAGAGCTTTTCCCTCCTGTCCACTCCTGTCTTACACCCACTTGGGTCATGCTCCTGCCAACAGCCCACTTCTGCCACAGAACAGGGTTAGTGAGCTGCGGAGCATCCTGGCTAATCTTGGTTGTCAGCTGACTGGACCAGGAATCTACTAAGGAGCAAGCTACTGGGACCTCCTGTGTGGTGACATATTGTGTACCCCAACAAAACTTATCTGGGGATCAGAGGACAGAGCCAGCCACAAAATTAGACATAGAGGCCAGATAGTGATGGCACACACCCTTAATCCTATCACTCGGGAGACAGAGATTGTCTGGATCTCTGTGAGTTCAAGGCCACACTGGGAACAGAGCCAAGTGTGATGGCACACACCTTTAATCCCAACTTTGCCTGGGAAGCACACATGCCTTTAATCCCAGGAAGCGATGTCTGGGCAGAGAAAGGTCTATAAAGCATGAGGAAACAGGAACTCACGCTCTTGAGGCTGAGGATTTTGTAGAGGTAAGAACGTGGCTGGCTTGCTCTCTGCCTCTCTGATCTTTCAGCATTTACCCCACTATCTGGCTCTGGGTTTTTTGTTTGTCTTTTTAATAAGACCATTTACCAATTCGTGTTACAGTCCTGTGAGGTCCTTTCTTGATCAGATAATTTGGAGCAGGAAGCCCCATCCTAAATGTGGGTGGTGTCTTCTGGTGGCAGCCCAGGTGAAAACAGAATGTGGAATATGGAAATGTGCCTTTTGCCTGCTTGCCTTCACTCTTGCTGGCAAGTCTATCTATCCTGTTGCTGTGGCATTCCTTCACTGACATTAGAACCAGCCTCTTCAGGATTCTAACACAGACTCAAGGCCAGTAGCTCTCCAGGAATCCTTCAGGCTTTTGGGGACCAGATTGGGCCTGCTGTGACTTCCAGCCTTGTAAGCAGAGTAACCAGCAGGCTCTTTGCCTCTTGGGTGTAAGATAGCCATTGGTAGGCTTAAACTACCTGTACATATCATGTAAGGAGGTCTAATAAGTCCTCTTCAAATATACATGCATTATCTTGGCTCTCTTCAGAGAATCGTACCTCATGTAACACCTCTCACACATCTGTCAGCCTCTGTCTCCATCCAGGAAACAATGGTAGCTGCCTCTTTGTGTTCTCTAAGCAAGACTCCTCCTCAAGCTCCTGGTGTAGGTTTCTTCATGCTAGGGTGGTTATTCCCTCATGCCCTATATTCCAGCCATATTCGGGGGACATTTCCAATAGCCAAGAATGGTGTGACCATTGCCTGCTGAGACAGGAAGTGCTTCCCTGACATCCATCCAGGACAGCTAGGCTCAACTCTGTGTCAATTAGTAGTTATTTATGGAGGAAGTGCTACCCTGAGTCTGGGACTAGGGCAAGCACGGATAATAGGAGAGATGAGCTTCCTTCCCTCACAGCACTCACAGTCCTGCAGGGGAGACAGGCTTTAAACACATAAGCTGTGACTAGATGACATTAAGATGCAGAAGCCAGGTGTGGTGGTGAATGCTCGTGGTTCCAGCATGGGGAAGATGGAGACAGGAGGACCTTTTGTTAATATTTGAAAGCACTAAGGCTCACTGACCTTAGGTTGGTCAGAATTAGAGTCAGGGACTTTTATTCTGTAAGAAAATATGAATTTGGTTTCATAATCAGTTTGTGAGAGGCTTTGTCTGGACTGTGACAAGAGGAATGGAGTTACCTGAGTTAGGTGCTAAATAACTAACAATTTTCACAAAAAGGACTGGGAAGCTAATAACAGGCAACTAGAGATGGAGCCCCATTTACCCAGCCAGCATAAAGGAGTCACCTGGTGTCAATCTTGCAAGAAAACTTAAGAATTAATTCGTGGTGGTTTGAATAAAGATCTCTCTCTCTCTCTCTCTCTCTCTCTCTCTCTCTCTCTCTCTCTCTCTCTCTCTCTCTCTCTCTGCCTCATGCTTTTGGATCAGATGTAAACTCTTAGCTACTACTCAAGCATCATGCCTGCCTGCCTGCTGCCTGCTGCCGGCCATGATAGTCATGGAGCCCTAATTTAAGGAGTCTCCTCCCAGCCATAGAAAGTAACTAACACAGTGAGTGAAGTTTTTGAGGATAAGGACTGTTTCATTAAGGTCTGTTGTTTAGCCACATCCTGGTACCGGTCTTGTCTTCAATGAGCACTGTAGCCTTTTGTTCCCTAGCATACATAGGTGGGGTAGCTTCCTTACAGGGCTTCCCACGCTTTTCTCCTAGGCAGTCAAACAGGGTGGGGAACTTTCCTGCACCTATGAGCCTCCATTGTCTATAGTTCAACGTAAGCCTGACACTTAACTGCAGCATATTTTGGAGTAACATAGCTTGATCCTTCACAGAAAAGCCAAATAAAGCCGAGAGATGTTACATTTCTCTTCCTGTGGTAAAACTCATGAGCAACACCACTTCCAGAAGAGTTTACTTGTGCTTAGGGTTCCAGAGCGGGGGAGTCCATCACATCAGGGGATAGGCAGCAGGCAGCAAACATGGCAGCGCCAACAGCTGAGGGTTCATTTCTCAAACCATAGCAGGGAGTAGAGAGCAGGAATGGCGCCCTTCTGTGACATACTTCCTCCAGAAAGGCCACACCCCCGGGCTGTCCAAACAGCTCCACCAGTTGGGGGCCTAGACTGTGAGAGGCATTTCTCATTCAGACCACCCCAGAGATAATGAACTTTAAACAGCCATGCTTCTACAAACACTTCACACATTTGATGTACTCTGGGAATGTACCCCGTGGACTTGGTGGACAATATAGGCAATAGCTTCTGTGCTGGCTTCTTTTCTAAAGAGTGCATTGATGACATTCTTCAGGATGGAGTTCCTAAGGTGAGACTTGAACAATAAATCAAAGGACTCAACTGAAGAGGTGTTAGGGTGGAAGTTCAGTGACAAGGGCAGCTGCACAGTCTTAGGAATAGAGAAGGAATGGCCCTGGATGTGGGGGAGATTCCCAACAAGGAGACCGAGATAACAGCACTGTAGACATCGCTCCTGTGAGAATAAAGCGGTGCCAAACTGTGAGTGGGGATTCTCAGGTTGAGTAGTGGTAGTGTTTGCATCATAGCATGACTAGGAAGACGACCACATAACTTCCTGTGCTTGGATTGCACCTGTTGATGATGTCAACAAATCTGGGGAACTGTCCAACTTAAGGTTCTTTTGTGGATAAGGAGAGTAAAGCATGTGCTGTGAAAGCGTGAGGACTTGAGTTTGATCCCCAGCACACATGTAGGCCTTTGGTATGCGCTTGGAATCCCAGCACTGGGGAGATGGATACAGAAAGAGCCTTGTGACTCATTGGCCAGCCAGCCTAGTCTAATCAGTGAGCCTCAGATCTCAGTGAGAGATCCTGTCTCAAAAAACAAGGTAGAAGGCTCCTGCGGAATGACACCTGTGGGTGACTTCTGCTCTCTGCATGCACATGCACACATGTGCTTCAGCACATAGGTGAATGCACCCCTTTCCTCCACACCAAGAGTCTCCTAGGCCAGGTATGGTGGAGCATACCCGTAATGACAGAACTTGGGAGGTAGAGGGAAGAAAAATGGTACTGTGTTTGAGGCTAGCCTGGTTTACATAGTGAGTTCCAGGACAGTCGGGCTACACAACAAGACTTTGATTTTGTTTTTTTCATTTTGGGGGCTTTTTGTTTGTTTGTTTGTTTGTTTGTTTAAATCTCCTGGTAAAAGTGGAAAACATCAGCTTACTGTACTGGACTCTCTTTGCAGCTAGGATGCTGGCTGTTGCTGGATAGGTGGCCGGCAGTCCAGTGATCTGGTTCTGTTGGAGATTTTGAGACTCAACCAACCTAGCATTTCCCTTTCTTCTCAACGGAGCTCAAATGGATTACTGTCGGCAACCAAGAGTTTAGACAAATATAGGAAGGACAATTAAGGAAATCAATTTTTAAAAGACTGGGTGGAAGCTTGGGTGTGTTCTCCAAAGTCTGAAAAGGAAATCTCTTCAGCATGGGTATGAATTAACCCACCCTAGGGGATTTTTGGGGCCAGGGTGAGGTACAATAATAGGACTTTGAGTTATGTGAGGGCTCCTATGAGAGCTTGAAGTCCTGCTTCATACAGAAGGTCGGGCTGTGGAACACACAGCCGAGACTGTAACAAGGCCTGTTTTCTGCATCTCCTCGGTCATCCTGGGCTGTTAACGGTGTGCTCTTACATGTGGAGTTCTTCTGCTTCTCTGACTCTGGGTTTATTCATCTATTTAGTGTGGGTAACATGGTTCTGTCTGATACAGTACCCATAAAAAGCTTTCGGAAACCGTGAAGTACTGAGCAAATGGGGTTGTTTCCACCGTCTCTGTAGTTCCAACATTGATGAGAAAAAAAATGACTACCACCCAGCAAAGGAAAAATAAGAGTACTTTCAAATAATATTAATGTCAGTGGGGACTGAAGAGATAGCTCAGTGGGTAAGAATGCTTGCTACTCAAACATAAGGATCTGAGTTCAAATCCCCAGAACCCATGTGAAAAGCTGTACATGTGCCTGTAACCTCAGCACTGTGAGTGTTAGAGACAGGAACTGGCTGCTAGTCTATCTCTAGGTTCAGTGAGAGCCCCTGTCTCAAGGGAAGAGGCAGAGAATGACGGAGGAGGTCAACCTGTATTTTCCTCTGCTCTCCACACATGAACATACACTGGTATGTGTACTCTTACACACATGTGCACATAGACTACATACACAAATTCTCTCTCTCTATGTCTCTCTCACACCACCAATACCAAAGTCAAATAAATTAATGGATCAGTAGGTTCAAATGGAGCCTGCAGCTATAGTTTATAAACAAAAATTAAAAAAAAAAAAAGAAAGAAAAAGAAAAAAGAAACTCCAATTGATTAAAAAAAAAAGTAAACATAACATAGGAGTCAGGATTCTTAGAGTTGCAAGTGACTCAAATCTCATACGTCAGCTTCCAAGGCAACACACATGTGATTTGGTCCCATGGAGCCAGCAACACCCGGTTTGAAGAGCTCATCTTTGCTGCTGGCCATTCTCCATCTTCTTCCTGCTGTGCCGGGTGCAGCAGCTCCAGCTCTTTATCAAACTCGGTTCTGAGCATGTGAAGGGCATAGCTGCACCTCAGGGATCCTTGTGAAGAGCCTCTTGGCTCAACCTAAATGGCACCTCACTTCTGACTGAGGGAAAGTGATGGCTAAGTGGCCAGTTCTGAGTCACGTGTCCACATCTGGAGCCAATCGATGACTTAACCACTTGGGTTGGGAGAAGTGTGGTCAAAGCAAGTTCAAGCACCCATTAGTGGTTACTAACACATGACATCTACGATCCCTTGAAGAAACAAAGTAGGACTCACCAGACGGGGGTGGGGTGGGGGTAGGGGGGAAATCATTCTTTAAAGCCAACAGGAGGGCTCTGTGGGTAAAGGCGCTTGCCAGCAAGCCTGACGACCTGAGTCCCATCCCTGGAACCCACATGGTGGAGGGAGAGAACCAAACCCCACAAGTTATCCTCTGGCTGCCACAGGGGCTGTCTTCTAACTCCCACGTGCAAGCTCCCCCACCCACAAAATAAGCAAATAAATGAAGATGTGGGAAGAAGCGGGGGCTGTTGCAGAAGCAGCAGCTCCACCTTATTTTCTGTCCTGGGAGGAGCCTCATTCAGGGGCCTTCAGGAGTTCCTGCTCATTGGAGACCATCTGGGTAGACCTTTCACAGGCTACAACCTTCCAACTTGCCAAGGCTCTCCCACCTCTGTTCCTTCCTTTGATCTAAATTTAATACTCCCATGAGTCAGAGAACTTAAGTAACTTGCTTAAAGTCACACAGCCAGGCAGAGTTTCCAGATCCCCAGCTTGTACACAGAGGAATGGGTTCACTGGCCTGGATCCTGGGTTTGCAGAGATGGCATGGAGGGTTAGGAGAAGTCCAGGCATGTGAAAAGGAGGATTATTAAGACAGATGTGATCCTGACAGTCTTGTCTCTGTGTGCAAGTCTCTAGAGGTTCATCGTTGCACTGATACAGGTGAGCACAGAAACTCCTGGGAAGTCCCACACGATGATGGGAACAAGGGAATCTGCCTCTTTAGGGGCCATTCAACCTGCATGTTAGTTATTAACGATAGACTGTGCGTGGCAGGAATCCAAGCCATGCTTCTCCCTGCAGGAGCCCGGACTGCTGGTTTCAGATCCTTCACACAGGAACTTGTACACATGTGCACACACACATGCGCATGCACACATACAGGGGTGTGGGCTGGGGAGGAGTGTGCCAGGGAGCGAGTTGTCAGAGGCATTAACCCCCATGACTAACCTTGACCTCATGAAAAGATCTTCATGCCCCTCCCCCTCAACTCCCCTAGTTGGGAAACCCCATGACTTATGTAACAAGTTCTGTGAAGTTGCTTACTACTTGTTCTTGGCCCTAGGTCAGTGGTTCTCAACCTTCCTAGTGCTGCGACCCTTCAATACAGTTCCTCATGCTGTGGTGACCCCAACCAAAATTATCTCATTGTTACTTCATAACTGTAATTTTGCTACTGTTATGAACTGTAAATATCTGAGATGCCAGGATACCTGATATGCGACCCCTGTGAAAGGGTCATTCCTCACCCAAAGGGGTCACAACCCACAGGTTGAGAAATGCTTCCCTAAGGGATAAGGGAAGTGATCACTCTCACAGTGTCATCCTGGTGGAGACAAGTAACTGGAAAATAAAAGCTGTCAACGGTGATGGGTAGTATTCCAAACAAGACAAACACAACAACAACCACTCTGCACCTGCTGGAGGCGAGGCCAGGAGGCCCTGGAGAGGGGCCGGTTCCCACGGCCAGATTCCTCAGGAGTGGGAAAGTGGTCAGTGACTGTAACTTGAGAGCAGTCTCTATCTGAAGGACTGTGGAGACCTGCCCTTTGCCCCCAATTCAATCACAAAGCAAAGCAGATGTTGTCTTAGTAGTTTCCCAGTCCAGTGGCCAAGAGCAAACAAATGATGTCATACATGTGGTTGTATTTAAAGACAGGGTTACAACACATGCCCCACAACTGATTGCTGTTGGAGCAAAAGGGATGCTATCTGTGATCTTGGCAGAGTTTGCCCAGTTAACTGTAAGCGAGGACCCCTGTTACGTTCAGCTAGATCTGTTAGAGGATTCCAGCATTCACAATGCTTTCCCTTTTTTCTACAAGGCCCCAGCGTGTTTCAAAATATCAAGGTGCATCTGGGCATGGTGGTACATGCTTTTAATCCCAGCACTCAGGAGGCAGAGCCAGCCTGGACTAAAGAGCAAGTTCCAGGACAGTCTCTCTCTCTCTCTCTCTCTCTCTCTCTCTCTCTCTCTCTCTCTCTCTCTCTCTCTCTCTCTCTCTCACACACACACACACACACACACACACACATACACACACACACACACACACACACACAGTGCTAGGGACAGTACATAAAATGGTTTACTGTACCACCTTAAAGGAGCGAGCTTTTAGAAAACAAACTGCCTCAACTGCCAGAAGCCCTGCCAGCTGGTGAGCGGCATTCAGTCCACGGAACCCACAGCAGTGGATGGAGAGAACGTGGGTGCTGAGGATTAGGCACTTTGATGACTGAATCATCTGCCTTGCCCCAGTATCAATGCTTTTTAATTGCAATTGATTAGTTTCCAGTCTCCTGGATGGAGTCTGAATTAACCCAACAAGACATACCACATATAAAAATCCACCGGTCCACACCATGCTCCCTTAATCCACGCCTGAGAGCCAGGGCCTCTATACTCTACCAGACCAGCCAGTATCTCTGGCTTCACTTAGAAGATCCAAGACATGGGTAGAGTCTTCTCAAATACACTTCCTGCTATCTCAGGCTTCATACCGGCCTGCTTGACACTGGTGATTCCCAGGGGGCGAGGGTGGGAGGTGTCAGGATGGGAGCTGATTTTAGCTCTGCTTTGGGGCTTCCTGAGTCATCTTTGATGAGAAGCTGTAGAGAATGGAGGAGAGCTGACTAAGCCCATCCATCTAAAAGAGCTCACTTCACAAGCAAAAAAAATTGAATCTCATCGCCTACATAAAAAGCTGGGCACATGCCAACAAGATAGCTCACTGGTTAGAGATGTTTGCCCCTAAGCATGATCCCCAGGGACACACGTAGTAGAAGGAGAGAACCAATCCCACAAGTTGTCTCCTGACCTCCATGTGGGTACCATGAGCACATACTCCAATGCATGTGCATGCACGCACCAATCAGACGGATTGGTGTGGATGGACATCCCTGCAGTTATAGCACTAATAGAGACGGGGGGATTACTAATTTGAGGCCAGCTTGAGTTCAAGGTCAGCTTTACTAGATGGTAAGACCTTGTCTGAGAATTAACAAAAAGAAGGGCTGGGGATGTGGTGATAGTTTCCATCAGATAGAG
This sequence comes from Peromyscus leucopus, assembly GCF_004664715.2. Classification (NCBI taxonomy): domain Eukaryota; kingdom Metazoa; phylum Chordata; class Mammalia; order Rodentia; family Cricetidae; genus Peromyscus; species Peromyscus leucopus. The sequence continues at coordinate 28,429,775 of NC_051086.1, read as the reverse complement.
CATTTGACAAGCATGCCTCAGGATCCCACACTCAGTGTTAGCAATAATCAAAATACACGTATAGGTACACACATGCATGGAAGAGCTGACTCAGTGTAAAGAAGCAGTCTGAGGATGGCGCTATTGGGTCACCAACCCTAGGTAGTTTTCTTCCTCATTGACTGCAGGATTAAACCTCAAGGGACAGAATCTTGTATGTTTGTTGAAAGAAAGGGGCTAGAGCGTGCACAGCCACCCAGGCATGAGCCAGATTACAGATCTGCCACTCACTGGATGTTTAGATGTTTTAGGGCTTTGGTTTCCTATCTGTGCAATGGGTACATCTCAGAGCCGTCCTGTGGGAGGGAGGCCAAAGTCTGTGGAGATGCCAGAGGATCTCCACACTGTACTCTCCCTAGAGTTTCATGATTCCTTCACTTCTCTAGCTTCTGCTCACAACTGCCTGCACTCCAACCCATTCATATAGTGTCCTCTGATCCTAGTCTTTCAAATTCTTCCCCAGGTCAGAGATATTTCAAGGCTGCACTGGATCAACAGCTGTAAATCCAAGCTGACCTAAAGAGACCACTTGGATCTCAGGGTGTTCCATGTCATTGAAGATGCCCGTAGATACTTCTTGAGAGACTTTAAAAGAGAATTCTGTTCGGTGACCAGAGCGGCCGCCCAGTGGGTGAGAGCACTGGCCATGCAATGTAAGGACTTGAATTTGTATTCTCAGCATCCACATGAAAACACAGGCCTGGCTGCATGTGCCTGCGACCTCAGTGCTGTGGAGGGTGGACACGGGAAGAGAGCTGGAGCGCGGCCACCAGCCGAGGCCTAGATTTAGTGAGGGATCTTGTCTCAAGAGAGTGACGGAGCAGGAACCTGATAACCTCTTCTGCCCTCTGTACACACACTGGCACATGCATCTGCACACACATGTGTATAACACACATACACACACACACACACTCATGCCCCCACCCAAAAAAGCAAAACCAGAAATCTGTCCTCATAAAAATCAGAGAAATGGATTTGCTTGCTTTCCCATTTATTTGGCATGGTGACATCTTGAGGTCCTTTGTTTTGTTTTTCAATGTATTTTTTGATGGATTTTCTCAATCTGTTTTCCAAACACTCTCCTTTACTTTCATGAATGTGGAAATGGGGTTCAGAGAGGTTAAGTAACTTGTCCATGATGGCTCAGCTGGGTAATATCAAGCAGCAGTCTGTACCCCCTGACCGGGATACCAGCTCCTTTCTTTGTTAGGAAGTGGTTCCCCTGTCCTTTTCTGGCTAACCCACCTTAAACTATGGGTCACGGCAAGGGCTCTCAGCAGCATGTTGCCCAACAACTCCATCTTGTTGGCAGTGGGCAAAAACATAGAAGGGATCGATTTACCCAAAAGTTACAGAATTAGGAGTGGCAGGGCCAGAGCCAGCTCCTCGCCTCCTCATCTCTGGGTGGGCCTTATGCACAGGCCTCACCTTTCTGGCTCAAGCCTCCCAGACAGTATTCTTTCATATTTTATTTTTATGTGCACTAGTGTTTTGCTTGCATGTGTGTATCTGTACTGTGTGTGTGCCTGGTACCAGCAGAAGTCAGAAGAAAGCATCAGATCACCTGGAACAGGAGTTACAGACAGTTGTGAGCTGCCATGTGGGTGCCTGGAACTGAACCCAGGAAGAGCAGCCAGTGCTCATGACCACTGAGTCATCTCTCCAACCCCATCATTTTTAATTATACTTTCTGTCTCTCCAGGACTAGAACAATGCTATCCAACAATCTCCTGTTATGATGGGAATGGCTTGGAACTGTGTTGATTAATATGGCAACTCTACACTCCATGTGGCTGGTGATCACTTGAAATGTGTCTAGTGCAAAGCAGGAACAGGACTCTAATGCTACTTAATTTCAATGTTTCCCTTTTTGAGATAGAATCTCATGTAGACTAAGTTGGCCTTGAACTCACTATGTAGCCAAAGCTGGCCTTGAACTCTTGGTTCTCTACCTCCACCTTCCAAGTGCTAGGCTTACAGGTGTGCACCACCACTCCTGTGAGTTTACATTTCTATAGCTACCTGTGGGTCATAGCTACTGCAGTGGACAGGGAAACCCCAAAGGTCAGAAGTCATTCTGAGTCTACAATCCCAATAAGTGTATGTTGTATGAGTGGATAACTCTTAAATATTAATTTATTGACTTTTATGTGTATGAGCATTTTGCCTGTATGTGCCTAAGTGCACCACGCATGCAATTCATGCAGAGGTCAAAAGAGAAGAATTGGATCCCTAAAACAGGAGTTACAGATTGTCGTTAGCAGGCATGTGGGTGCGAGAAACTGAGCCCGGGTCCTCTGTAAGAGCAGCCTGTGTTCTTGACTGCTGAGCCTCCTCTCCAGCCCCTGTTTATTTTGCTTCTGTGTGCATGTTCACATGTGCATGTACGGGTATGCAAATGAGCGTGGAGGTCAGAGGTCAGTTTGTGGTGTAACTTCTCTAGAGCTCTCCACTTGGTTTTGTTTTGTTTGTTTGTTTTTAGACAGAGTCGTTGTGGTGGTTTGAAAGAAAATGGCCCCCAAAGGGAGTGGCACTCTTAGGAGGTGTGGCCTTGTTGGAGGAGGTGTGGCCTTGTTGGAGGAAGTGTGTCACTGTGGAGGTGGGCTTTGAGCTCTTATATATGCTCAAGCCACACAAAGTGTCTCAGACCATTTCCTGTTGCCTCCAAGATGTAGGACTCTCAGCTCCTTCTCTAGCACCATGTCTGCCTGCACGCTGCCATGTTGGCAATGGGTTCAACCTCTGAACTGTGAGCTGCCACCCAATTAAATGTTTCCTTTAGAAGAGCTGCTGTGCTCGTGGTGTCTCTGCACAGCAACAGAAACCCTAACTAAGACGGTCTCTCACTGGCCTAGAACTCACCAAGTAGGCCAGGCTGGCCAGCCAGAGAGCCCCAGACCTCCTCTCTCCACCTTCCCAGCTCTGGGGATTACAAGCCCATGCCTGGCTTTTTCTGAGGACTTAGGTCCGGTCTGGATGTTTGCCCTTCATCAGCTGCATCTCCCCAGCCCTGAGTGGATGGATGACTTTACTAACTACCAACTCCAACCATTGGCCCTGGAAAAGTCTAACTTCAGGCTGGCAGGGGATAACCTGAGACACCTGTGCACAGGAGCCAGGGCTGCCCATTCTGACCTGGGTTTGAGTGCAGTCTTCTTCGGGGACAATTGCAGCCATGCCTTCTCACTAAGCAAAGGGAAAGATTTTCTAAGAACTCCCACATTCTGCTACTTGACTCTGGCTGGACAAAAGACGGGGTTTCTGTTTTACTGAAAATTTCTGGTAAGCAAACAGACGAGAGACAGGAAGAAGAGGATTCGAGAGAGGCAGGGGACAAGATACATCCTTCAGTGACAAGGACTCAATGTCATTTCAATGAAAATACCAACAAAGTCCAATCCCTAGAACTTATGTGATGGAATGAGAGACCCAACTCCCCAAAAGTTGTCCTCTGACTTCCACATTTGTGTGGTGATATGCATACCCCACCCTGCAATTCCCAACAGTAAAACATACATACATATATATACATATATATATATATATATATGTGTTGCCCTTTGCTTTTCACACCCACACTACAGCATGTGCATACCTGTAACCACACACCACTCATATACACACATACATTACACACATTAATAATAAGTAAAAATTTTATAAAAGAATGGAGTTGGAGGACTCATAGCTCCTGATTTCAAAGCTTACTGCAAGTCCAAAAGAGCAGGGGTGAGGGTGGGTGGGCAGCAGGGGTGAGGGTGGTGGGCAGCAGGGGTGAGGGTGGTGGGCAGCAGGGGTGAGGGTGGGTGGCTACCTCGCAGGTATCAAGAGGTCATAAAGAAATCCTCCCACTTCTGGTGCTCACTGTGACAGATACCCAGCGAGAATTGTGAAACAGTCTTCTGAATGCAACAGGGCACTGCACACCGACGCATGGCAGCTGTGTAAGACGTGTAAAGATCAACCCAGTTAGAGAGCCAGCATGGAAGGAGGAGGGCCTTCCAAGGCTCTGCCCCCTAGCTGGGGAGCTGTTGATGGCTGCTGAGGTGAGGAGTCACTTTTCTTTGTGGGACAGCTACTGATAGCTTGCCATGTCCCAGTGAAGGACCCCACACCCAAGTGTCTACGAGCAATACTGACTTAACTCCGGGTTATGAAAAGGAAGACATGACTGGGGAGGGAGGTCTGTTAATTGGCCCAAGGGAGCTGGACAGAAGCGGTGGGGGTGGATATAATTGAGATACATTATAAACGTACATGAAATTTTCAAGGAACAAATACACGTCTTTAAAAGAAAATGGTTTATCCTGGCTTAGTTTCAGAGATTTCGACGGAAGGAGAGGCAGAATATCATGTCAGCCAGGAAGCAGAGCAAGAGGGACAGAGGGGGCATGTAAGTTGTCCTCAGCACACAGGTGAGAACATGCGAATGCTTATGTGCATGCAAATACACACACACACACATTAAATAAATAAATGTAATGTTTAAGAGAAGTCAGTGGCGTCCGAATCATCTCTGGGCATCCTTTCCCCAGTGGGCACTCACTCTGCAGCAGGAGCTTGAGCTAGGAGGGGCCTAGGGTCCCCACTTTGCACCCATATCTTATAAACTGCTTGAGTTCTCTGACCTTTACTTTTCTATCTATTAAATGGGGATGATAACACTGAGCCCTCAGATTGGAGATGACCAAATGCCAAACCCTTGTAAGGTGCCTGCCGTCATCCTCCACCATTCCCTGGTGAGGAGTCTCTTGCCACGCATCTGCCTCCCCGACCTGCATGCTGGAATGCAGGCTGTGCAATGCAAGCTCCTTACCAGCTTAGCCATGTTGACAGCCCTAGAACTGACCTACAGCCCGGTTCCCCTCTTATTTCCTATCACCTTCCCTGCTCCCTTAACCCCTTTGAAAGTAAAGGGGTAAAAGGCCTTCAAAGAGAGCACCCTGTACCGCTCTTAAACAAAACAAAACACCTAAATAAGCTAGCAGCCCCAGTCTTCACCAACAGCTTGCTTTTGTATTCCCAGCTGTTACTCATTAGCTGCTGGTAGGCTCCTGGGGCAGGGCCAGTCCCCAAGCCTGGGGATGTGAGGAGGATGGGGCCTGTGCCTATATGGTCCCTTCCTTCACTCAGCCACATGGCTTCTTCAGGCCTTCGTAGAAACTAAAGATTGGACGCCGTGCAGCCCACGATTGTGCGATAAGATCCAGATACACATCTGTAATTCCAGCCAGAGGTAACCCCGTATCTCGGGGAGAACCAGGCCTGAGAGACTGGGCAGAGGGATCAAGAGTCCATCCTGTAGTCAAGCAGGGAGGGTAGATGCTTTGGTGTGAGGATGGGGTGGGCAGGCTGCTGGACCGCGGTGCCCTCTGCACAGCAGAGCATACGGGTAAGTGGTAAGTGCCTCCTCCAAGCTCTGGCCCCTGGTTCACAAGCCAGAACCCACACAGAACTCTGAGCACTTGGATGGCTCGTTCCATTCCAGGAGGACTGGAGTCTCTGAGCATCTTTGTGGCTGGATGAGGAAAGAGAGCCAGAAGGTCCTATGGGGCCCCTGGGAGCTGCTGGCCAGTGGGGGAGAGCCCAGGCTACAAGGCCCCAAAGCCTCTGATCTAGATCAGAGTTCTCTTGTTTATGGCGTTCCTTTCTGCACTGTATTCGCCCCACCTCACCAGGACATTCTTTTAGCTACTCCCCTGGTCCTTGGAGATCCCTTGTGGCCACATCTGTCCAGTGACTGCCCCTCATTAACTTGGAGCCTTTCTGGCCTCAGGCAGGGCTGAGTGACAGGTGCATGTGGCTGTGGGGAATACCCTATTCAGCTGGGTTACTCTCTTACCTGTCCAAATGAGGGTCCAGTAGAAATTAGGGCTCGGGGGTGCCTCAATCCTTTTTCTTTCTTTAAGGAACTTTCAGGAGTAATAGTTTGCAGCTCAGAGCTTCCTCCCATCGATCTTCTACTCTGTAGCCAAAGCCATGGGGTCACTGTGAGCTGGCTTTATACAGCCTCCTTCATCTAGCTACAGATAGGTTTCTGGTTGGCTGGTTTGTTTGTTTGTTTTTATGTGCGCACACAAGTGCCCATGCATGTGGAGGCCAGACAGCAGCACCAGGGGTCTTCCTTAATCACGTCTCCATCTTTGTTTTTATTTTAAGGCAGAGACTCTCATTCATTGAACCTGGAGCTCAGTGATTCTGCTAAATTCTGCCAACAAGCCCCAGGAATCCACCCACCCCTACCCTCCTCACCCGCATCCCAGGGCTGGGGTTATAGCTGTGTACCATCACACCTGGATTTTTATATTTTTATTAGAGACCCCAGCTTAAGTCTTCATGTTTGCCCAGCAAGCACTCACAGACCAGCTTCTCTTTCCAGCCCCCATGTACTGAGTTTTGAACAACACTGGCTATATGTCCTTCTAACAGCAGCTGGCACAGCTAGTCTATCTTAGCCCTGGCCTCCTTCCCTCATTACGTCACTTGCCTGCAGCCTGCATGCTTTGAGGTTCCCCTCCAGCTCCCAAGGAAAGAAGAAGAGATAAGTGGATGGGTGGGTGAGTATGTGAATGGATAGGTTCACGGATGTGTGGGTGGATGGATAGATGGACCAGACCGGAAGGTGAACAGAGGAGTGGATGAGTATGAATGGGAGAATATCTGGAGTCAGCCTCAGCTCTCAGGCCTGTTGAGAGATTCAAAAGGTCTTCAGCAATGCTTCTGCACATGTTCTGAGCAGGGAAGAATTGGGACATGCACCTCTGTGGGAGCATCTTGATGAAAGCACCCAGCATGGCAGCAGCGATAGCCCTTGGAACAGGAAGCTTTCCTGCTCTCCACACTTAGGCAGGAAAGAGCACTGTGCCTGTGTGGGGGTGGAGGGTGGTGAGAGAGACAAAGACAGCAGGAGCAGAGGGAAGGGGAAGTGGGGCAGAGGCGTGCTGCTTAGCAACCACAGGAGAAAATTTAGAGAAGTGACAGGACCATTTTGCCTAGTGCCTCAACAGGAGTTTGAAAAAAAAAAAAAAAAAAAAAAAAAAAAAAAAAAACCTCACACACCTACACTCTCTGACCTCACTTCAGTGATTGGAGGGGAGCTGGTGAGAATCCACTGGCTGTCCTGGTCATTGTCAGGGGCCTGGCCAGCCACTCTTCAGGCACAGGAAATGTGTCTGTAACGGCTTGGGAGGGAACATTCTCCAGGCCCCTCTAGGGGAGGGACTGAAGCCTTGCAGGCTGGATGTGAAGATAGCGCTTGGCTTGAGCGTCTTTCTTCTGATGTCAAAAGCAGTTCCCCGAGGAATCGACACTTAGGAAGCCTGGGGGGTTCCTTGGGACTTTCCCGTTATCATCTTTTCTCCCAGACCCCACTCAATGCCCCAGCTCTGGTCCCTTCCTCCCCAGTGAGATTCCTCTCTTGCTTTTCTTTCTTAATTTGATTTTCTCTGGCTCAGAATCAAGATCAAAAGAGGAAATTCTTTCCAGTCTTTTAGGAGTGATTCCCAGAGGCTCCCACTGGAGAGGCATACATAATTACCATAATTATTTTAAAAGCCAACTCTCCTGGTTTGCTCGCCCACTTCTCCATCTCTAGGCTTGAGGGAGAGAGGACAGAGGCAGTTTGGGAAGTGGGTCTGAGGCTGCAGCTGGACCAGCATACATTGGGTTCTTAGAGCCAAAGTGGAACACACACATGCTCCCTCAAGGTACATCAGAGAGCTGGGGGGGAAGGGGGGGATGGGCAACACTGACTACTAGCATGTAAATCAATGGAACCATCTAAAGGGAAAATTGCTCCCTTTATAATTTGTTTCTGATCATTTTAATTTCAGTATGTCTGAAGTCAGTGCTAGATATGACATTGACACCTTCCTACAAATGGCTAACTTCACTTTCAGTGACAGCAGCAATATTCTCCAGGCTTAAAGCAAGCAAAAAACAAAACACAGAAAAAGCCAGATACATGTTAATAGAAGGGCCGCCCCCTTCTCTCTCTCTCTGTCTCTCGCTCTCTTGCTCAGCACTGAGTCTTCAAGCCTTCACAGCCATGTTTGTTCTGGGGATGCCACTCAGGTCCCCAGGCTTGTGCGGCAAGCATGTCACCTCCTCAGCCATTTCTCCAGCCCTGTCACATGTATATTTTGTAATATATGAAAGAGGTTTGTCATTAGAGCCTTCTTCTTAATAGACAGAAGATAAAGAATGAACAGGGAAGCCCGGAGAAGAGCCCATATGGTTAGAAACTGCCTTTTCACCCAGTACGCCCAGGAAAGGTTCCTGTTGGTCCAATCAGGCAGCAGTTGACACTGGGTGGCGGGGGTGGGAGGGTGGTCCTCAGGTGATGGTGGCTATTTTGCAGAGCTGAGAATGGAATCCAGGGCTTCCAGAATGCTTGACAACTCTTATCACTGAAAAAACACCCCCTGAGTCTTGGGTGATGGTGTTTGGAATTTCAAAAGCTGATCACCAGTGTATACTTTGGGGCACAAGGCAGGGTGGCCAGTGGCTGCAAAAATCACCTTAATGGTAGCCATAGCTGACTTTTCAGAGTGGCTAGTGATCACTCAGATCTGGGCATCTAGTGGAAGGGACCCATCCCTGGCTATGGGGCCTGTCACCATCTGGGCTTTTCTCTCCCTGAACACTCTGGTCCATCCACAGGGTCTGGACAGTGAGAGGCACAGAGCCTCCTGCTGGTAGTGCTGGGGTTGGGACTTTGCAAAGTTCTGCTTTGAACTAAGAGACTGAGACATTTGTCTCTCATGGCGTTTCTCTTAACACAGGAGGGAGTCAACAGTGAAGGGATGGACGAGGGGAGAGGAAGGGGGAGAGGGAGAGAGAAGCTCAATCCTGATGGTATCATTTCCATCCCTGGATCCAGCTGTGCCTGAAGCTAACTCTATACTCACTGCTTTAGAGCTACTGCGAAGCCAGTGATTGTCCTTTCATGTAATCCTGTGAGGTTTGGTATTCCAGTCACTCGGAACCACAAGAGGCTTAACTGATGAAACGGCTCAGTGAAAATCCTTGGCCCTGGTAACAGAAAGAACCAGAGGCCTAAGGTCTCAGAGAATGGAGGAAGGAGGACCAGGGGTTCAAGCACACCCTCAGCTATGCATCCTAACGAGGTCTAGCTTGGGTCAAAAAGTCAAAACAAAACAGAATCCAGAAACAGCTCTAGGGGCCTGTTCTACTGACCCAGGGAAGCGGCAATGCCCACACATAGATAGTGACACATGAAAAGCCACCACAGTCACAAGAAGCTCCAAATGACAGGGCCTCATCTGTCAGGTGCAGGCTGCACTTTAATCTGCAACAATCTTGTCACCAAGGCTCATCTTCATCAGCATTTTATAGGTGAGGGAACTGAGGCCCAGGGATCCTCTGTGAACCTAGTGGCCCAGGACGCTTCCGGGTCCCTAACACTAACTGGCCCCTACCATCAGCCAATCGCATCTGTCTTTCTTATTTCCTTTCTTTTTTGTTTTTTGTTTTTGTTTTTGTTTGTTTGTTTTTTAGACAGGACTCATAATGTGGTTCAGGCTGGCCTCAAACTCATGGTTCTTATGCCTCAGCCTACCCAGTGGTGGGATCATAGAGATGTGCACCATTGTCCAGACAAGCTTTTGCGGTAGGTACAAGCAACCTTCCGCAAGGTTTGTGAGTTCTATGTTACAAAGCGTACAAGCCCAACTGAAAGGGTAGATTGCTCACTGGCAATGCAAAACTCTGACAAGGTATGTTTGGGAAGGTGTGACCGTCAGGTATCACACAGGGATGCTCACATCCTCAAAGACAGTCACCTTCAGCAACTGTACAGTACTCAGCCTATACAACTGTCAGCATCCCTGAAAGAGCGAGGCTCTTTCTGACAGTTTCAAATGTAGGGCTGCCGAAGACACCCAGGGGGAGAGTGGGCCACCCTGTTCATTAGCAGTATGACGTGAGAAGTGTCCTTTCCTCTGCCTTCCAGCAAAATGGAGACCCCAGCTTCCGTCATCCCCTGGGCTATGGCAGAATCAAAAGGGAAAGCTCATTTACAGCGTAAAAAGAAGAGACTATGGGAAGAGGCAGGGATCGCTTGGCTCCCAGAGGTGAACAGGCATGTGTGGGCAGATACAAACCACCCCTCTACTTCCTCCCCACTCAGGGCTGGGAAGAAGCAGACTGAAAGGTGACCTGAAAGGAACCTTTCTGTCCCCAATGAAGGAGAGATAAGAATTGTGAAGCAGAGAAGCAAGCCCTGCTACAGGCGCTTGAGAGTTTATTTTTACCCTGTTATCTCGATCCTGAAATGTCAGGCTTGGAGCCGCCTCATGTTCCCCACAGTGTAGCAACCCAGCCTGGAGACGGGCCTCCTCTCCTCCTCTGCTTCCTCTGCCTTTCTGTGAGAGTCCCAGTGCTGTGGTGATGGGAGGCATGGAAACATTGGGAGAGAGAAGGGGGAGGCAGGACCTTTTATTTGGGCTTCAAAACAGGCTCGCTTCCTCATAGGAACAGGGAGTGCAGAGCGGAGGCTCTTGGCAACCTACCGCAAGGTTTGTGAGTTCTATGTTACAAAGCGTACAAGCCCAGCTGAAACCAGCTTATGTAATCAAGAACACTTTAAGTGGCTGAGCCCACTAAAATACCTTGTAGTAGGTCAGGCTCCAGGTGAGGCTGCATGCTGGCACT